>NC_086379.1:64618644-64938088 GCF_036588685.1 Mytilus trossulus
ATAGTGAAGTATCAGATTCCTTAGCCCACAATTGTCTAAAGAAAATACTGACAGTCTAATATAGTTACTGAATGATATCAACTGTCACCTTCTTTTGAAATAAAAAACTAGAGGCTCTAAAGAGCCTGTGTCGCTCACCTTGGTCTATGTGCATATTAAACAAAGGACACAAATGGATTCATGACAAAATTGTATTTTGGTGATGATGATGTGTTTGAAGTTCTTACTTTACTGAACGATTTTGCTTCTTACAATTATATCTATCATGAACTTTGCCCATTAGTAACAGAGAACTATATTTGGTAAAAATTTACATAAATTTACCAAATTAACGAAAATTGTTAAAAATGGACTATAAAGGGCAATAACTCCTTAAGGGGTCAATTGACCATTTAGGTCATGTTGACTTATTTGTAGATCTTACTTTGCTGAACATTATTGCTGTTTACAGTTTATCGCTATCTATAATAGTATTCAAGATAACCAAAAACGGCAAAATTTCTTTAAAAATTACCAATTGGAGGGCAGCAACCCAACAACCAGTTGTCCAATTCATCTGAAAAATTCAGGGCAGATAGATATTGACTTGATTAACAATTTAACTTCTTGTCAGATTTGCTCTAGATGCTTTGGTTTCATAGTTATAAGCAAAAAACTGCATTTTACCCCTATGTTCTATTTTTAGCCGTGGCGGCCATCTTGGTTGAATGGCCAGGTCATCGGACACATTTTTCAAACTAGATACCCCAAAGATGATTGTGGCCTAGTAGTTTCAGTGGAGATTTTGTAAAAGATTACTTAGATTTATGAAAAATGGTTAAAGATTGACTATAAAGGGCAATAACTCCTAAAGGGGTCAACTGACCATTTTGGTCATGTTGACTTATTTGTAGATCTTACTTTGCTGAACATTATTGCTGTTTACAATTTATCTCTATCTATAATAATATTCAAGATAATAACCAAAAACAGCAAAATTTCCTCAAAATTACCAATTCAGGGGCAGCAACCCAACAACCGATTGACCGATTCATCTGAAAATTTCAGGGCAGATAGTTCTTGACCTGATAAACATTTTTATCCCATGTCAGATTTCCTCAAAATGCTTTGGTTTTTGAGTTATAAGCCAAAAACTGCATTTTACCCCTATGTTCTATTTTTAGCGGTGGCGGCCATCTTGGTTGGTTGACCAGGTCACGCCACACATTTTTTAAACTTGATACCCCAAAGATGATTGTGGCCAAGTTTGGATTAATTTGGCCAAGTAGTTTCAGAGGAGAAGATTTTTGTAAAAGATTACTTTAATTTACGAAAAATGGTTAAAAATTGACTATAAAGGGCAATAACTCCTAAACGGGTCAACTGACCATTTTGGTCATGATGACTTATTTGTAGATCTTACTTTGCTGAACATTATTGCTGTTTACAGTTTATCTCTATCTATAATAATATTCAAGATAATAACCAAAAACAGCAAAATTTCCTCAAAATTACCAATTCAGGGGCAGCAACCCAACAACCGATTGACCGATTCATCTGAAAATTTTAGGGCAGATAGATCTTGACCTGATAAACATTTTTATCCCATGTCAGATTTCCTCAAAATGCTTTGGTTTTTGAGTTATAAGCCAAAAACTGCATTTTACCCCTTTGTTCTATTTTTAGCCGTGGCGGCCATCTTGGTTGGTTGACCAGGTCACGCCACACATTTTTTAAACTAGATACCCCAAAGATGATTGTGGCCAAGTTTGGATTAATTTGGCCAAGTAGTTTCAGAGGAGAAGATTTTTGTAAAAGATTACTTTAATTAACGAAAAATGGTTAAAAATTGACTATAAAGGGCAATAACTCCTAAACGGGTCAACTGACCATTTTGGTCATGTTAACTTATTTGTAGATCTTACTTTGCTGAACATTATTGCTGTGTACAGTTTATCTCTAACTATAATAATATTCAAGATAATAACCAAAAACAGCAAAATTTCTTCAAAATTACCAATTCAGGGGCAGCAACCCAACAACCGATTGACCGATTCATCTGAAAATTTCAGGGCCGATAGATCTTGACCTGATAAACATTTTTACACTTTGTCAGATTTGCTCTAAATGCTTTGGTTTTTGAGTTATAAGCCAAAAACTGCATTTTACCCCTATGTTCTATTTTTAGCCGTGGCGGCCATCTTGGTTGGTTGACCGGGTCACACCACACATTTTTTAAACTAGATACCCCAATGATGATTGTGGCCAAGTTTGGTTTGATTTGGCCCAGTAGTTTCAGAGGAGAAGATTTTTGTAAAAGTTAACGACGACGACGACGGACGACGGACGCCAAGTGATGAGAAAAGCTCACTTGGCCCTTCGGGCCAGGTAAGCTAAAAAGTATCATGCAATGCAAGAAAAATGTATAGAAATTCCTAATTCATCACCAATCAGTTTTAACACATGCAAGAGAAACACATGCATTTAACCGACCAAGTCCATAAACTTATAGAGCAGATAAATATCTTAATCAATTGTGCAAAGTTGCAAAGTGGTTGAATCTGTTTCTCTGATGACTGAAAGGAGAATGCTGAGTCAACATTATAAACAGTATGGCAGGAAATCACATTTCCTTTTTAAAAATTAATCAAACTGGTCAGAGATGGTTTAAAAGTATACATAAAATACATAATAAACAGCTTACTTAATTAAATTTCAATAAACATCAAAATGTGTTTCTTAATTTTTTTCTCTTGGAAAAGTAAACAAATGCAAAGTTAAATGAATTGAAAAGAATGTCATATAAAATATAAGTCATCATTATCTATATTAAAATAAGAGTCTTTATATCTGTTTTTTTTTTTTAAAAACATGATGTCAAATCAACAATTACTGTGTTTATTTGACATTTTTTTGTAAATATCATTGATCAGACAGTCAAAAATATTCTGCAATATTTTGATTGCATGAAAATTGTATACATTGTATAACAAATTCATATATAAATATTTCAATATGAGGTTAAAATACTTGCAATCATCACCAATGTTATTCCAGGATGAACAGTAAGCACAAAGGTTAGATAGCATAAGGAACAAAGCTAGCATGAAGTAGCAGGATAGTAGGTTTTTAAGAAGGTAAATGCAATTAACTCCAGAATTTTTCTGTTTTAATTCATACTAGACTGTTGAATCACTACTAAAGGATGATTTTCAATTTAAACAACATGCCATCCACACATTGAAGCAATCTTGTGACAATGGGTCACACACCTTTAGTACCATTACATTTGGGTACCAAAATGCACATGATTTCTGATTTTTGTGAGTGCATATACTTACAAATATACCATAAGTCTTCATCTGATATGAGACAATTTATCAAAGATCAATAACAAAATATTAAAATGCTATATTATGATCTCTGACTCTCTTCTTATGTTATAATAGTTAATATATATTATTAGTAAAACTAGAACTTTAAGTGAGCTCACAGCAGATTACCCCTTGCACCTAAATGTTAATAGTTTATTGAAGTTAGTACATGAATTATCTACCCTTTATCATGTTGGACTAGGATTATATTACTTTATGCACATCCTATGAAAATGTTCTACAACTATTCAAGATGAGACAAGGTGTATGAACTCAAAGTTAGGACTGAGTTATATCAATGATGTATACACTGTAAATTCAGAAATTATTGGGTGCATTTATTATTGCGATTTTGTCATTTTAAACTAAAATGCGATTTTAATTTTTACGATTTTGAAAAAAGTCATGCTTAATTCAGTTAAAATATGCGAGTTTTAATTATTGCATTTTCATCTCTGTTGCATTATTCGCAATAATAAAAACCTCGCAATAATTTCTGAATTTACAGTTGTATAGGTCAAAGTGACCTACTTTAAATGGCCTACTGCCTTACTCCCCTATATATATGCCCACACAAAGTCAAATCATTGCAGTTCAATATGTATATGAGAATTGAACACAGATTTCAAAACTAAGTGAAACTAGTCACATTAAAAAAAAGTTTTTACAACACTTTTTAATTAAATTCAATAATATCATAGAAGCATTTACTATAAACTTTGATAATAAAATTTCAAACAAACCTGTGACTGTAATTCTGCGGCCCTTTGAAAGTGTGCCATTGCTTCTCCAGGTCTTTCTAGTTTCTAAAATAAAACATCAAATATTTAGGTAAGTTTTCCTGACAGTTAAATACCAAAAATGTTAATCAGGTGCTTATTGTTTGAAATTGACCTAGTGTGTTAGTAGATTCCAGTATCAGAATAAAAAGGTCCACTTAGCTTATAAGTGGTAGGGTAAGGCATGACAAAATATGGAACTGTTAAAATATAAAGTGATACATGTTATATTACCTGTAAAGCATTGCCTAGTTCTATACACAATGCTGCTGCCAATGATGGGTTGTTGTTTTCAATGTAAACCTGAAAATGCATAATAAAAAAGTATATTTTTACAATAATCAAATATATATTTTCAGCAGACCTCTAAAAATCAATTCTGTTATCTTGAACTGGGCTGTCCAAAGAAAAGAACTGACAATTCAAACACTTAATAGACAACTTTCGAGGTTGTTGCATTTCTGTCAAAAACTTTTGTGGACATCATTCATGCGTTGAGTTCATTCCTATGTTGAGTGATAGGTTGAAAACATATAATGCCTAATTGTACAAATCATTCGGCAAATTAAATTCTTATGAATGATATTCAGCACTGCTATCATAAGGAAATTGTGATTCAGCACAAATACTATTTCTAGTCTATCCTGCATAACTACGATTACAAAGATGCTTGATGAACTTAAATAGAGCAGGGATACAGACCATCCCCTCTATTTGGTAAGTGACGTCACAAAAGCTAACAAAATTGAAGAACTTTTCCTACATAACTACTATTACTAAGATGCTTGATGAAATTTAATAGAGCAGGGATACAGACCATTCCTTCTATTGAGAAACTTTTCTGTGAAATTCATGTCCTATCAGAGACCTTTGAAATTTTTGAATCCAGCTTCTTTAAAGAGAATGCTGATCAACAGATACCTTGTTCATGTTATTTTTAAATTTCGGGAGCTACAAATTCAAAAACATCTAAAAAAAATCTTACATAACCTAAAATAATATCAAGAAAATAGATTTCAATCTAATGTACAAACCCTGATGGCATGACTATAACAGTTAATGGCAGCCGTTAGATGTTCCTCAAAGCTTGGACACTTTATATCTCTGTTATTCATTTCAGCATCTAGAAAGGCCCTTGCTGCTTCTGTCAAAGCTTGAGCTTCTCCAGCAGCATTTACAAGAGTATGTTCACATCTAAAATCACAACAAACAAATTAAAAAGAGGGTTTATCCAGCAGCATTTACAAGAGTATGTTCACATCTAAAATCACAACATACAAATCAAATATAGGGTTTATCCATAGTTTCACCTGAAATATATCATGGATACATGTATATATGTGTTTGTTAAATGCACACCTAATGGAATGTCACATTTGTTTGTTTCTTCATAACCATGAATTGTAAAAGTGATTCTCAAACTTTTTCTATTCCAAAATAACCTGTAATAAACATAATATCACGACTTTTCAATTTAAAAATGTAAAATAAAAATGATTGTTTATGATTTGAAGTAGAATAACATATCATTTAGACTGTATGTTGTAATAGAATATACCTTGCTTGTGCTAAGCAACAAAATCCAGCATACTGAGGACATTCTTGTTGTCGTAGGGATTTTGCCAAAGCACCTAGAAATAAAAATAGTTCTGTTCTAATAAATATATTCAACATCAAGTAATTAGCAGTGGTATAAGGTATATCAACTTATTCAAGTTATACATGTATGATCGGGGCCTTCTATAGCTGACTATGCGGTATGGGCTTTGCTCATTGTTGAAGGCCGTACAGTGACCTATAGTTGTTAATGTTTGTGTCATTTTGGTCTTTTGTGGATAGCTGTCTCATTGGCAATCATATCACATCTTCTTTTGTATATGTATGAATCTGTTTCCAAGATAAAAACATTGTAGAGTTAATTAAATAATTATTGGAATAATAAACATGATTTTTAAAACATATTACTACATCTTTTGATTGATTGATTGGTGTTTAATGTCTAATGGCATATTAAGGTGATACTATGCCAATGTTATGTGAATGTCCATGCTAAATGTGCTGGACAGACTCATTATTAAGTCCAATTTATTTATTTTTTTCGTTACAAACTCAGTTGTATGAAATCTGCTCATAAAGACTGTTACAGATATTACAGTGTAGAATGTCAATTTTTTTTCCCAGTAAGTTAATAACTTGATGATGATTTGGAATTGTTTATTATTGCTGTGCTTGCAATTCTGTCTTTAATATCATTTATAATTGTATTACAGAGTCAAGCACTTTTTCTCAATTATTTTTCTTGTACTGATCAAGATTGAACAGAGAAGGATTGAGAACTCAGAAAACAAGTCTTTCTCACACCATTAAGCCTGACATATTGAAAAGACACTGCTCTACAGTTGAATGTATTGAATTTTGTGACAATGGATTGTTGTCTCCCTGGTGTATCCAGAAAAATATGTTATACTCTGTCACATTAATTTGAAATTTAGCTGACTAATCTTTGCTTTTCATCCTAAAATTTAAATAAGTGTCTTTTAAGTTTTAACAAGCCAAGGATGAAATCTATTAACTCCCAAACTCAATAAAAGCATGAGACCACTAATGCTCTGTTAAATCCCATATTATATTGTTACTTTTATAATATATTTAAGTTGTAAATGTTTCAACAACAAACACCAAGTACAAAAGCAAAATTTACCATACTGTTCTATTCCTTCCGCAATATTTGGTCTCTTCAAGAAACGTCTGCAAATATAAATAACAATAGAGGTTTATAAATTTTGAAGAATCATTGGGTAAACCTAATATGAAAAGCCTTAGTTGAATTTTACTATAAATTATTATAATAATCCTGCTATAAATCCTTAATTTATATTAATTAATAACATATGTTGCTGAATATTAATGATTTACCCTAAAGAGTGAAGCGTGTTCTGCTAGATTAGAGTATTTTAGGGCACAGTGCTTGCTACTCACATCAAAATATGCCTATAAAATCTCAAGTCAGCACAGTTTTAGTGGCGACCATCTTGGAGAAAAAAGGGGGACCAATTGACAACTTTAAATTGTTCATAACAATGTAACCCTACTTTGGATTTTAAAAAAACAAGGGCTTAAAATGTTTGTCTTGACAAGATCTTTAAAAAAATATGCAAATTATACAATATATTCCCTGTAATAATATAGGCCTGGAATCTCTACATAAGGGACATGTAATTAAGTACCAACAGAGCAATCATCAATGATATTTTTTCTAGTTTATTGAAATATAGTGCATACAATGTATTAATGACGATCATGATGACGCTTCATAAATTTTAATAGTGAAGGGATACAGGAAATAACTTTTACATGTAGTTGGTTAATAATGTCATAAAGACATGCATAATTGAGGAACATTTCTGGTGATCTAAAGTGGTCTAATAATAAATATCTGTTAATAATCAACCACACTGTTAATTCTTGTTTGACCCTTTGTCCATGATGTAAGGTCACATCAATGTTGTTGTTTTCCAAGCACAGCAATTAATATTTGACTTTAATAAGTGATAAAATTGAGAAATGAAACGGGGAATGTGTCAAAGCGACAACAAACCGACCATAGAGCAGACAACAGCCGATGGCCACCAATGGTCTTCAATGTAGCAAGAAACTCCCGCACCTGTAAGTGTCCTTCAGCCAGCCCCTTAAAAAATATGTATCCTAGTACAGTGATAATGGACGTCATACTAAACTCTGAATTATACACAAGGAACTAAAATTAAAAAGCATACAAGACTAACAAAGGCCAGAGGCTCCTGACTTGGGACAGGCGCAAAATTGCGGCAGTGTTTATTTTATTACCATAAACTGTACTAGCTGCGAAAACATAGCTCTTAAGGTCCTTTTGATGATTTTGTTACATGTATTTGCGGACTATTGCACTATGGCAAAAAAAAAATTTAAAGGATAATAGAGGTGTGGTAAGGTTACATTAGCTAGACATGACGAGTACGGACTGGGACGAGAGGACGAGAGAACCAGAGAGGCCAACTGGAAGTGTGTGTGTGGAGTAATCGTCCTCGTGTGAAAGACAGTTGCAGACCAGTGTCACAGATATATTGCAGACAATTTGAGAGCATTTAAGAGTAACAATACTTATACCTACAATCTAAGCCTTGCCAATCACAGCATAATTGATAAGTTAGCTTAAATATACATCAGAGCTAAGTTTTCATAGCTAAAACTGTAAATGTTTATGTTTTAAAAATCTAAATCAGACTGTCTCAGAATTAAAGTATCTCCAATCTTCTTGGGGAATTGTTTACCATCTACCTAAATCAAAGTAGTGTCATTAACAAATACTTTATTCTTAAACCAGAAGCAGACAAGAATAGAATAAAAGACATTTATTTGTTTCTCAGCTATTCCCCAAAAATTGAGGCGAAAACTCATAATGAGGAGCAAGCCGCGGTTGGTGCGTATGGTCGAACTCAGATCTTTAGGGAAATGGGGGTAAGGTTCAAGGGAATGATATGTTTTGCCGTTTATGTGTCTGCTATCTTACTTCTTTAATTTATTTGTGACATTTCGATATTTGCCCAAAACATCAACATCTCTTTCCATTTTCACCTTCTTCACAGGAGAGCTGCAGATTTTCGATACTCTCGGATTTTTCCGTAAGATGATTTATTTTTGGCGCCAAATTAAAGAGTACAAATCAGGTAGTCCCCTATGGATATGTTAGCTACTGTCCTCTCAAGTATTATTTTCATTAAAAATTCCGTTCATCAAACTTAATCTAAGACTAAGGTATTGACTGTTGTTCGATCCAGACAAGTGCTCTGTTTTAGATTTAACTTGACTCCACTAACATGATACTGAGACTACTGTGTTAAACTTATAGTAGTCTCAGCATGATAGAGTAAAATATAAAGTCCACTGAATAGCTACTGTAATTCCTATTTTGGCATATGATACAAATACATTCAGATTTTAAATGTAAAAAACACATGTCAACAATATTCCATCTTCATCCATAAACTTTATTGAGAGGGGGTTGGAGGGGTCCTGATTATGAAATCATGAGCTTAAAAACACAAGATCCCAAAATCCCGGGCTTAAAATCACGAAATCCAGAGGTCCCGAAATTGGAAAAAATCAATTCCGGGATCCCGAGAGTGTCAATCCCCAAATCCACAGCTTAAAAAAAAATGATCCCAGAGTCCCAATAAAGGTCCTATCCCCCCTCTTTATTATAAGACTTTTTATAATCAACCAATGTTTTCCCACGAAAGAGGGGGCCTGGGCAGTGACAGATCCAGAAATTTCCAAAAGTTGGGGCCCATTGACTGCCTAAGAGGGGGGCCTGCTCCTGTCATGATTCAGTGATTCTTTATAAATATAAGCAACCAAATTTTTCCAAGAAAAGCCCCCCCGGCCCCCCGCCCCCCCTCCCCTTCCCTTACATCCGCCTCTGCAGGGCCCCAAGAAAAAAATAAAATTTATCTGCCTCTGGTGAAAGAAAAAGCTTACACATCACTTGCAAACCTGTTTGTAGGAATTTCCAAAAAGGGGGTGGGTATTTCACAATTCAAACAGAAAGTTGACGAAAAAGCAAGTCATAGCGATCCTACATTCTGTCGTTGGTGTCGTGTTTTTGAAATTTTAATAACTTTCTGAAACTATCTTGGATTTCTACCAAACTTGGACAGAAGCTTGTTTATAATCATAAGAAATATCCAGAGAGATTTAAAAAAAAAAAAAAATCCTGTATTTCCTTATTTTACTTGTAAAACATGTAAAAGGTCGAAGATTTTCTGCCATGAAACAATATATTAAAGTTTGTAAAATTTGAATAACTTTCTTAAAACATCCTTGATTTGTACCAAACATGGACAGAAGCTTGTTCATGATCAAAAGCTAGTTCATTTTTGTTAAAATTTTGTACCTGTTTTTCTGTAGTTTACATATATATGGACTTAGTTTTTCTTCCAGTTAACATTACATATAGTCTGCAGTTAAAAAGTTTTTAAAACATTTATTAGATTCATAAACTATCCTGAAGTTTTACCAAACTTGGACAGAAGCTTCTTACAATTAAAAGATAGTAAAGAGAGGAATGTTTTTATTGATATTTTTCCTCATTGTTGTTGAGTCTGCAATCAACAGCAAAAGTAGGCATGACACCCTTACATTATTTTTTATATTTACCATTTTGATATAATTTAAAACAGTTTTGTTATTGCCAAACCTGTTGATGATCAGTGATGTTTTATGAATTATTTTGACATTTAAAAGTGCATTTTGTGAAAGAAACCATCTTAAGTTAGTATATATGTCAAATAGTTGATTATAAATATTTGAATTTTAGTATAATATAAATCATTCATTAGTTATTCACGACTTAATCATATACATGTATTATGATTATCATATACCTGTATTTTTTTCAAGATCAATGACAATTCTTATGTGTTCAATAGAGTTACTTCCCTTTAACTGTCTATAATCATTTGAATGTGAAATTGTAGAATTATGAGGTAAAATTTAACCTTATTTCTTCACCATGTCCATGGTGTTCCTTTGAGTGAATCAATTTAATATCTCTTCTTTTTTACAGAACATTTTGGTTATAGATGGTGGGATGAAAACAACTGAAGGTAGTTTCTGTCAGTTTGTGTTCATAGAGCATGTTGAATAAATATACATGTATATATTATAAAAATAAGGAGATGTTGTATGATAGCTAATGAAACAACTATCCACCAGAGTTCGAGTGGATTAAAACAAGTATAGGCCATCAATTGCAACAATGAGAAAAAAACACATTCTGCTTTGTCTGATATAAAAGACCTGACATAAAAAATGTGAAACAATAAAGGAATGGAAAAATATGAGGGACATGCTCCAACCACAACCAATGCACTAAAGACTCCTAACTCAGGACAGGCATATAGAATATGGTGGGGTTAAACATGCCTGTTAGTGCTTAAGGGCATATGATACAGTTACAGGGAAGGTAATGACGTTGCTTAGGTAAAATGTTATTTTCGCGATGTCAAACTATGACATATTGGGAAAAGATGCATTTTTCGACTAATTTTTATCATTGAAACTGATTAAATTGGAAAACGAGTGCATGGACCCCTATTTTTTAAAACAGCAATTTGTTTCATTTTGCAAGGAGATTATGTGACCCAAATTTTATAAAACTGTAAATTGTGCAATTTTTTTAATTTTGATAAACATGCAGCAAAAAATGATGTTTTTTTGTGTCTATTCATGAACATTTGATAAATATAGAGTTATTTTGGAATGAAAATTGCATAATTTTAAATGATACTTATAAAAAAACAGAAATTACTGATTATTTAACAAAATAAAATCTTTTAAAACAAAAAAGTTATGTCTTTCTTTTGAAAGAGAAAATATGGACACAAATCTGAATTTTGAGCAAATGTACATAATTTCGACCTCATTTAACTCAAAAAGTAGCACATGAAGGTATATTTTTTATTACATCTTTGATTTGATCAGGTAAAAAAAAACCTATACGCAAATTTTCATCAACTTGTAAATACAGGTTCAAAACTGTATTGTATGCCCTTAACCTTTTCCCTACACTTGGCATAAGAATAAACTGTAAAAAAAATACTGTTAACTATTGTGCACTTGTTTCATTAACTCAATGCACAGTTTTCAAGCTAGCTAGATGAAGATTATATAGAATTTCAGATTGAGGAATATTTGTACACATGCAAAAATATGTATAGTTTTAAGAATTTTGTTTTCTTGCATAATATAAATTAAATAGTTAAATGAAGTTAATTATGCATTTGTCATGTTTGTTAGTCTTTTTCATGATGAAAAGTGACTTTTTAATGCAGAGAATATAAAATACATTGCTGCACTACTGTAGATAGTACAATAATGAAAATGTTGCATCATTAAAATCTTCAGTATACTTAACACTCTTCATAGTTTGTTTCTTTTAAGTTTGGGATATGATAACATTTTTTTAAAACAAAGATAAAACTTTTTAAACTGCCTTAGGTCAGATAAAATGAAAGTTGGGTATATCCATGTTTGACTTGGATGAAAAAAGACTTTGTAATTTAATGGACCAAAACAAGATTGGAATCTTTAGTTGTTCAGTGGAGAAATTATACTTTATTAAGTTTCTGTTGATTTTTCTGTTGTATTGATATTCTGAAATATAAGTTCCATGCTTTATCATTGTCATCTATAAATAAATCGTCCAATTCCATCAAATAAAATAAGTAATGTTATGCTTATCGATTCAATATAGAATATGATTCAAGATATAAATTTCTGATAGATTGTAAATACATTTGTACAACCATTATCATGATGAAACATTTTGTAGCTTGTTTCTTAGAAAATTGAAGGATACATATAAACTAACACAGGTGACATTTCTGAATTCTTTAATTAAATGATTTAACACTTTTTAAGTAGACATTGACAAATTTGATTTACAAAAAAACGTTTATAGAAGACAAACATTACCACAGTACTACTTAAGTGTTTTAGTTGTCTAGTTTCTTCTACTGATTTAGTAATTTATGAGTTTAGTAACACTTTCAGACTAATAAAATGGTCATTTTTGTCGTTTGTTTAACCACCTTTTAGTTAGTCTATTATTTATTGTAGGTTGTTAGTCTCAAGGATACATGATAGAGTATGACAGATTTGTCAGTTACAGTTTTAAGGACATGTTGAGGTAACTTTAAGAAAAGATCCATAATAAGTAATGTTGGAATGCATTGTCAACAAAGTATAACATAGATTGTAAAAAGCTTAATAATCTTCTTTCTGATAAGAAAAACCGTGTTGTTTTTCGGCATTGACCTAAAGGCTACAAAAGTCATTGCAATCATTGGAGTTATCATCATCACCTGTCGTGTTAACAGTTTTGTTGTTATTACATATATTTATATATATAGTCTCCAAAACAACTTTCTACCATTTATGTAGCTAACTTTGAAGAGCAGATTTAATTTTGTACTGGTTTCTTTATTTTGAAATAATAATTTTATGCCCCACCTGAAATATAGAATTGTCCAATGTTGGTCATGGCTATCAGGCATTTTATTTGTGCTCCCATTCTCTTTGTAAATAAGGAAACACTGTCTTCTTTCCTGTTTGTTTTAGGTAACTTATATAAGTTTTATTTAATTGACATTCAAATTATTTCTTCATAGAATGCTATTTTGAAAACTATAAAAGATAAATAGAAACTTTAAAAACCAAACATGTTCAGCATGATGACATCTTCAAATATATCAAATTTTGGCTGAAATTCTTAGTAAACTTGTTACAGGAGTGATTGGCCTTGTCTGACCATTTTTTTTTTTTGGGGGGGGGGGGGACACAACAATAGATGTTACAATTTCCAAAAATAAAAGAACAGTAAAAAATTATCAACAATATAACTAGACAAATAGTTTTTTGTCAGGAATTTATTTTTGTCTATATGTTGGAGAGTGTCCATTGCTGAAGATGCACATAAGCCTAGGCGAGAGATACAGACTCTTAACAGACCCTTTACAGTCTCTAGTTTGTATTTTTTGACATGAGATAAAGATGAATAATTATAGCTGGTTGTTATATTAGGTAAATGCACTTGTTCTTTGTTTAAACCAGTACTGTCTAGTTTCTCAACTTAAAATATACAGACATGAAAAGTAAAATTAAAAAAAACCACAGATATTAACTGTTTGTCTTGTCTTTTACATAAATAAATTATTCAGTATTGAGTATATGCTATCACTACCTATAATTGTTTATTTATATTAAAGTTTAAACTATGCTGATTGGTTGATTTCAATAGACTCCTATATATATATTTGTATTAAACTGTTTTACATGATTAATTTAAGTACATGTTCTTGGTTACTCTCCCTCAAAAGAATAAGTTCAAATAAAGATAGTGAAAGTACTTCCTGAATTATGTCTGGAACAAAAATGAAAGTTGTTTGAATTTCAGACCATATCAATTTAAAATATTTTTTAATCAAATTGATTAAGATCATATCTACAATACTCACGTCTAGAATGACTAATAGATTACTTACACTAATGTAGATAATATAATGAAAAGAAGAAAATAGTTTTCTCTAATAGACAGGTGTGGTATCAGGTGGCAGTTATTCAGAAAGTTTACAAATGCAATATTTTAAAAATGCAATGAAAAGTCCTTTTTAAAAATGCTTAATTTTATTGTAGACCTATCAATTCACTGTGAACATGAAATTCACTTGATTTTATCCATATAAAACTTTAATATTCTTAAAACTTCAAAGAAATTTTCAGAAAATATTTAATTGTCTATTTTTAAATAGCAGTATTTATTAAGTCTACTGTATATAAAGATAGTAATTTCACAATGGAGATTTATAACTGTCAGGTAAACAGTGGATTACATTGAGAGGATTACGGATAAAGTCATTGTAATCCTCTAATGCTGTCAATTTAAAAAAATAATATCAGTTTGACAGTCACTTTTTATTCGGAAATTGTTTTTGAAAATGCTATGTTTATAAAATTTTAACTTGACATTTGTGAGTTATAGACTTGTATTTATGTAATGAACATATTGAAAATAACAATAAAATAGTTTGATATTGTATCATAAAAAACATTGGAAAGTTTTCAAGATGCCTTTATATTCCCTTTGATTGGCCTTTGAGATATCCTAAGCTCTCTCTCCTTTATATTATAGGTGGTTATTGATTTAATATCATGTAGAAAGTGTTTGACAACTATAGGATTTACTTTGGCAGACCACAAGCACCTGTTTTTTACTCATTGAAGAAAATCGTGGCCTCACCTGGATACCATACTAATTAACGAAGAAAGGTAACTTAATTGATTAAGGATGTCACTTCCTGGTTTTCAATTGCTTATACTATAGTACCGATTTCTTAATGGGACATGATCATGTTAAAGTTACGAAAGCACCCGCTACAATGATGCTGGACGATTTTAGATAGTATTGACTAAAAAAGTACTGATCTTTTTTGTATAACTATATTGATGTATTGAAGAAAGTTTTGTTGAGGCTGCTTGCAGAGATAATTTATCAATTCAGATCAAGAGAATTAAGAACAAGGTATGGTAAATTGGGCTGTAAACAGCATTTAGTAAGATTTTGCATATAAATTAGACATGCTGAAATTTAATTTTACTGAAAGGTATAAGAAAGAAACCTGAAATTCCTGAAATTGTAACACATTTGTATAGAAAGCATGTAAAAAAGGTAAAAAATATTCAAAAATTTGCCAAGTATTTAAGAATCTTATCTTCCTTGAAACCAGTCCATAGGGATTCCTTGGATATGTAATTCAGAAAATACAACTCTAAACAATTTGGCTCTATAATATTTTTTTGTGCATTAGGGATAGTGATCTGGCGGCGGCTAAGGAGGCAGCGGGGTGAGCTCACTTCTTAAAAGCTTTATATTTTAGAAGGTGGAAGACTTGGATGCTTCATACTTTGTATATAGATGCTTCATGTTACGAAGTTTCCGTCAGTCACATGTCCAATGTCCTTGACCTCATTTTCATGGTTCAGTGACCACTTGAAAAAAAAGTTCAGATTTTTGTAATGTTGAATTCTCGCTTATTATAAGTAAAAGGATAACTATATTTGATATGTTCATACCTTGCAAGGTCCCTATGTCTGTCAGACAGTTTTCACTTGACCTCGACCTCATTTCATGGATCAGTGAACAAGGTAAAGTTTTGGTGGTCAAGTCAATATCTCAGATACTATAAGCAATAGGGCTTGTATATTCGGTGTATGGAAGGACTGTAAGGTGTACATGTCCAATTGGCAGGTGTCATCTGACCTTGACCTCATTTTCATGGTTCAGTGGTTATAGTTAAGTTTTTGAGTTTTGGTCTTTTTATCTAATACTATATGCCATAGGTCAACTATATTTGGTGTATGGAAATATTTTATGATCTTTATGGCAGTTGCGCAGGTTTTATTTGACCGTGACCTCATTTTCACGGTTCATTGCACAGTGTTACGTTATTGTGTTTTGGTCTATTTTTCTTCAACTATAAGTAATAGGTCAACTATATATGTTGTATAGAAGCATTGTTAGCTGTACATGTCTGCCTGGCATGGTTCATCTGACCTTGACCTCATTTTCAAGGTTCATTGGTCTTTGTTTAGTTATCTTGATTAATGTTAAGTTTATGAGACAGTTGTAATAAAGCTTTATACTTAGGACTATCAACATAATATCAATGATTAGTACAGAAGGCGAGACATTTCAGCGTGTGCACTCTTGTTTACAAATTTGCATCTGTTTTTAGGATTAAAAGAATATTCAGATATTAGTTTCTCAAATATATAAGGAAAAAAGCATTTATTTTTGAATTTTCAGTGAGTTAAATATGCTGAATTTGTTTATGCAAAAAAATAGTACAATCCATAAAAGTTATAAATGTTGGTTTGCTCCTGTTTACAGATATGAAACAACAGTTAAACAACATCTATTGGAGATCTTGTTTGAAAATGATCATATAAAAATTGAAATCAGAAGCTTAATGCTGAATATTGCAAGCTCAATTCTTGATTATTTTGAAAATATTAAAAGCCTATATTTTGAACACAACATGTACAGCATGTAGTTTTATATTATGGTACTTTGTAAGATTGTTTACCACAAGTAGAGAATGTGATGTGAATAAGATTGAAGCTTTAGCATAAAGGTTAAGGTCATAAGAATTATTCAATGTTTACTAATTTTTGTCAGCAAGGTTCCTTGAACCCCATGATATTCAATGCATTGTAGACCTGTTGGTGACCTTCTGCTGCTGTCTGCATTATGGTCGGGTTGTTGTCTCTTTGCCACATTCCCCATTTCCATTCTCAATTTTTAGCTCACCTGGCCCGAAGGGCCAAGTGAGCTTATGCCATCACTTGGCGTCCGTCGTCGTCCGTCGTCTGTCGTCGTAAACTATTTCAAGAATCTTCTCCTCTGAAACTACTGTGCCAAATACTTCCAAACTTTAACTGAATGTTCCTTAGGGTATCTAGTTTATAAATAGTATCCGAGGTTTTGATCTATCAACAAACATGGTCGCCATTGCTAAAAATAGAACATAGGGGTCAAATGCAGTTTTTGGCTTATAACTCAAAAACCAAAGCATTTAGAGCAAATCTGACATATATTGTTCATCAGGTCAAGATCTATCTGCCCTGAAATTTTCAGATGAATCAGACATCCCGTTGTTGGGTTGCTGCCCCTGAATTGGTAAGTTTAAGGAAATTTTGCTGTTTTTGGTTATTATGTTGAATATTATTATAGATAGAGATAAACTGTAAACAGCAATAATGTTCAGCAAAGTAAGATTTACAAATAAGTCAACATGACCGAAATGGTCAGTTGACCCCTTTAGGAGTTATTGCCCTTTATAGTCAATTTTTAACCATTTTTCGTAAATCTTGGTTATCTTTTACAAAAATCTTCTCCTCTGAAACTACTGGGCCAAATAGTTCCAAACTTTAACTGAATGTTCCTTAGGGTATCTAGTTTATCAATTGTATCCGAAGTTTTATCTTTCAACAAACATGGTCTCCATTCCTAAAAATTGAACATAGGGGTCAAATGCAGTTTTTGACTTATAACTCAAAAACCAATGCATTTAGAGCAAATCTGACAAGGGGTATTATTGTTAATCAGGTCAAGATCTATCTGCCCTGAAATTTTCAGATGAATCAGACAATCTGTTGTTGGGTTGCTGCCCCTGAATTGATAATTTTAAGGAAATTTTGCTGTTTTTGGATATTATCTTGAATATTATTATAGATAGAGATAAACTGTAAATAGCAATAATGTTCAGCAAAGTAAGATTTACAAATAAGTCAACATGACCGAAATGGTCAGTTGACCCCTTTAGGAGTTTTGCCCTTTATAGTCAATTTTTAACCATTTTTCGTAAATCTTAGTAATCTTTTACAAAAATCTTCTCCTCTGAAACTACTGGGCCAAATACTTCCAAACTTCAACTGAATGTTCCTTAGGGTATCTAGTTTATAAATTGTATCCGAAGTTTTGATCTATCAACAAACATGGTCGCCATTGCTAAAAATAGAACATCGGGGTCAAATGCAGTTTTTGGCTTATAACTCAAAAACCAAAGCATTTAGAGCAAATCTGACAGGGGGTAATATTGTTTATCAGGTCAAGATCTATCTGCCCTGAAATTTTCAGATGAATCAGACAACCTGTTGTTCGGTTGCTGCCCCTGAATTGATAATTTTAAGGAAATTTTGCTGTTTTTGGTTATTATGTTGAATATTATTATAGATAGAGATAAACTGTAAACAGCAATAATGTTCAGCAAAGTAAGATCTATAGATAAGTCTATCTGACCAAAATTGTCAATTGACCCCTTAAGGAGTTATTGCCCTTTAAAGACTTTTTTCACAATTTGTTCATCATGTTGACTTACTTTAAAAAATCTTTTCCTTTGAAACTGCTGTATCAATTTCAGCCAAACTTTGGCTAAATAAGTTTCATAGTATCTAGTATAAATTTTATATTTTATTTCCTTGTATGTCAAGAAACATAGCTTCTATGGCTAAAATAGAACATAGGAGAAAATGATTTTTTTTTTGCTTTTGAAGAAAATAGGACGATCCAAAAAACATTTAAATAAATTGAAAAGCCAAAATAATCATTGATGAGAGATTTAACCAAAAGAATTAAGGTGAGCGATTCAGGCTCTTCAGAGCCTCTTGTATTGATAATACTTTCTATAATAGTTTAGTATAATAGAAAGTTTATTGTTAAATAATAAGGTTGAATTGACATTGAAAAGATCTAGATCACAAACTTCTTGTAATGTAGCAGATTCTAGATCTAGATCACAAACGTCTTGTAATGTAGCAGATTCTAGATCTAGATCACAAACGTCTTGTAATGTAGCAGATTCTAGATCTAGATCACAAACGTCTTGTAATGTAGCAGATTCTAGATCTAGATCACAAACTTCTTGTAATGTAGCAGATTCTAGATCTAGATCACAAACGTCTTGTAATGTAGCAGATTCTAGATCTAGATCACAAACGTCTTGTAATGTAGCAGATTCTAGATCTAGATCACAAACGTCTTGTAATGTAGCAGATTCTAGATCTAGATCACAAACTTCTTGTAATGTACCAGATTCTAGGTCTATGGTTACAAATTGCTTCTGTGATATTTTGAGAATTAGAATTACTTCACCATTGCAAGACTGTAAATTCCTTATAAGTTTGCAGGTCATCCTTGGTTCATGTTAACAAACTGTGTACACCATTATGTACTGATTTTAGTTGAATAAGCATACTTTCTATGACTGTCATTTCACTTAAAAATTTGTTCTGTAGAAAGTGAAATCTATTCTTTGAAGGCAAAGCTTCTAAGCTTTATATGAAAGTAAAGTATAGACTCTAGGATAATGAGCCAATATGACAAGAAGATGTTTAAAATAACACAACATTCAATACATAAAAACTTACCAAAATAGTGGGATCATGAGCTCCAGGATAGATGTGTCTGAATATACAGAATTTGATAGTTAAATTGAAATTTTTTGAATATAACTGACATGAATACCTTCAGTTTACAGGAGGCATTCTTTTCTTATCTATGACTTCTGCTAGATTACTGGACAGAAATCATCCAAAAGCTCTTAATCATTGCAGGAAAAAAAAATTATACAACTATTCATAGCTTTCTATCATTGCTCAATATCAAGATTCATTGTTTAGTTTTGTTTCTCGGGTACTATTAGAAGCAAAGGTCAAGTATATTAGATGTAAGAAATGTTTTAAGGTGTACATGCCTGTCTGACCAGTCCTATCTGAACTTGACCCAATTTTCATAGTTCATTGGTTAATGTTCAGTTCTTGTTATTACATCTGTTTCTCAGATACTAGAAGCAACTGGTTGACCATATTTAGTGTATGGAAGAATTGTAAGGTGTAACTGTCTGGAAGGTTTGATATGAATTTCACCTTATTTACATAATTCATTGATAATGTTATGTTTATGTGATACTTGAAGTTAAACCTTTATCTTAAAGACTTTCAATTCAATTATGATACATTATTCAGGAGAGACATTTCAGTGTGTCCACTCTTGTTTTCATACAATTCTAATTCCAATATTTGGTCACATTTATGTCTTAGATTCACCCAGGCCAAATAGGGAGCATTAACACAGGAATGTCTTCTCTGGTATACTGACATCTATATAAGTTAAAAATAATAAAGTAATAACATAAATAGGAAATCAATTCATGAAACAGATTCTGATCATTCAATGGATAAGTAGGTTATGTGTACTGCATACTGATGTTTGTCTTTTTTGTTTTGCCATGGAGTGGTCAGTTTATTTTTTGACTTATGAATTTGATTGTCCCATTGGTATTTTTCACCTTTCTTCTATGCTTTGATGGAACTGACCTATTCTTAATCAATAGTTACTTGGAATGTGTGGTATTTTTTAAAGCATGGAAAACGAAAGTGATTTTAAATTAAGTTACAAAAGAAAATGTTCATAGTGGACTATTCAAACTTTTATCCATTTGGAAATGTCATATAATAAAATCAAAAGAGTAATAACTTTGAAAAGTATGAGCTTGGAAGGATACATGGCTTAAGCTCAATTCTCTTACTTATTTTCATAATCAGCTGTTTTGAAAAGCCTACCTAGTCAAACAAATATGAAAGGGAAAGCTATTTGAAACTGAGAAAAATTGAAATGAGCATATAGATTTTCATATGTTTGTTTCTATAACTTTTTAACTTGATATTGTTTCCTATTCAAATTTTCAGCATGCAGGAAATCGAAAAGTATACTCAATATTATTTAGTTTAATAATTGTAGCAAACCTGTAATTGATTTTCATTCAAGTGTGAAAAAACATGTTTTGATGATAAGTAGTTCATGTTTATATTCATTGCATGGCATTCGTGGTGAATATGAAATGTTTTTATTTTTTCATAAAAATCCATATTAATTGATTATTCTTACCACGTGTTATAATTTATACAAACTTCAAAGGTGTTTGTATCCTGCTATCTCAATTGTATTTTCTTGTGGTCTTGTATTGTATTTTCTTGTAGTGTTCTATTGTATTTTCTTGTAGACTCTTATTATATATTTCTTGTGGTCTCATAGGGAAATATTATTTCTTGTAGTCTCATATGGCAATATTATTTCTGTAGTTTCAGTAGGAGGTTGTGTAATCTTTTGTTTGTGTAATCTTTGTTTGTGTAACTGTTGAGGGATCCTGATATAGCAAATCTCAATAAAGTCAGCATTGCAATATGATAGCTATATATAGCCCACCTTAAAATGAGCAAAAAGACCAAATAACTGCTCCAAAACAAACTACAACCAAGGCAAATATAAGGGGTTTCTGTGTGTAAACCAAAACATAGTCTCAGCAAATCATACTGGCTTAAAGCAGAAAGACAGTTAGAATAATAATATTTATTAAAAAATCATTTAATTTTGGCCCTTGAGAAACACTCAGCATACAAACGCAATTTTGAGTTCCTGCCTGAGCAAGTCAGCTTGCAACCTTCAGTGTAAGGAAGAACCTGCCTGCCCGACAATGCGCCAGCCGGGGAATGTGAAGCGAGGGTTCTCCACTTAGGTGATGAGACTAGGCGTCTCATCGGCAGCCAGGTAGTGCAAGGGTCTGCCTGGGGGATAGCCCATGTACTCGTGAAGTAGCAGGGGTCTATCAAACTGGCACTGGAATAAATTTGATAAAATTTGTCCCCGAAATGCTTGGGGATGAATGAAATTTTAGAAATGACCAGTGATAAAATTCCATTAAGGTCCAAAAACTCAGATGGAAACATATGAGTGCCCCCAAGGATTTAGGAGTTTGGATTATTCACCTTCAATAAAGTCATGAGAAAAATTAAAAAAAATAATGAAAATATATGTTACATACTGATTCATAATAATGTTACTACATGTACATGTATTACTAATGATATTTAGTATTTAAAGATTAGAAGTTAATGATAAAATTTTCTTAACAAAACTGCATACTTGTTAGGAAATAAACATGAGAATTTTATAAACAAAGGTATCCAGTATTCAAAACATTAAGTGATGCTATTAACATAGAATTCAGTATCCCAAATTTGAAAATGTTATAAAAAATGATATTCAGTATTCCAATTTAAAAAAAAAATGCTATACAAAAATGCAATCCAGTATCCAAACAAGATTAATTCAAAATTTTATATGTTTAAAGATTCAAACATGATTATACTACCATAGTCAGTATATTCAATGATGAGAATGCTATAAAAATGATATTCAGTATATTCAATGATTAGAGTGCTATAAAAACAATACTCAGTATATTCAATGATGAGAATGCTATAAAAAATTATATTCAGTATATTCAATGATGAGAATGCTATAAAAAATTATATTCAGTATATCAATGATGAGAATGCTATAAAAAATTATATTCAGTATATCAATGATGAGAATGCTTCAATGATAGAGTGTGTCAGTATCAGTTTCTGAAATACAAAAGCTGCACCAGATGGTTGATAAGATTTGAACCTTACAAGAAATGCAATCAGTTTTCAATTCAGAGTGGGGGAGAAACTGCCTGTATAACAATCTGCTAGTTTAGGGAATGTGGAGCGAGGATTCTCCACGAAGAGTGAGACATGGCGTCTCATTTGTAGATGTTTGTATGCAAGGTATGCTTGGGGATATCCCTGTGCTAGTACATTACCATACAGGCATGAGAACTATAAATCCATAATTCAAACATGATAAATTTTCCTAAACAAATTTGTGAAGAAAATGCCACTCTGTTCAGTTAAGGCAATTATAAAATAATACTTTCGGGCTAAAAATTTCTCATCATTGAATACGATGTTATTATATGCAGTTATATATTTAATAATTTTTTACGAGGTGTGTCAAATTTCACAGCTATAAAGTTCTGTTAGATTCTAGGGTATATGTAGTATTAAAGCTATGTATACTTCCATCTGCAATTTATCATTATGTGAGTAAAAGTTTAAAATACATTATACTCTACAGAAAATATCACTATATCCCATAGTATAAATATCTTTAACATCAATAAGACGATATAAACAATCTCTATAATATCTTAAATAAATAGGAAAACTGTAAAGATCCTTGGTTTTGACATATTTTAGATGTAAAGTTGTCTATTTAAAAAGTGTATGTTGTCCAATTTTAAGAACTCAAATTGCTGGAATAGCTACATCCCGAGTTATGTAGTAGGTTTACAATAAGGTTCGATATAATATACTTCTAGACTGCTTGGGCACTGACGAGGCTGTAGTTTGTCCTTTATGATACATCACAATTACGTAGTAGGTTTACAATTTTGGTTCACAATCAGTAACATACTTCTGGAATGTTGCACGGGCACTGATGAGGCTGTACTACTGCCTTCTAGTCAATAGCTAATGTGCTACATGATCTCATTGAAAGGTTGGAGAAATAATATGTCCACACAGATAACGGAACTGATATATACACTTATGTCCATGTTGAAATGCATTAAGTCTCATTTCAAAGTTAAATATCTGCCATGTCTGTAATGTAATCCTGTTTGAAAACCTTCTGAACTTGATAAAAGTGAGAACTAGTGCTGAATGTGCTTTAAACCACATAAGCTGGTAGAATATGATAAGAACACTGGCAATGTTCATGCTCTGTATAATATGTAGGTACGACTGAGGTACAGTTGAATAAATGTAAAGTTTAAAACAAGAGTGGAAGTATATCCATGCCAAGTAAGTCAAGCTGTAATGCCACATCCAAAGTAAAAAGAAGAACTTGATCATGTTGATAATGTCTAATCCTTTGTTGTAATTCTGATGAAACCAAAGTGCATACAGGATGTGTCTATGTCTCCATTTCCTCAGTGTTAAAATATGCAATATAAGAAATGAAGAAAGGTGTCAGTAATGGGCAATATCAAAAGCTGTACTTATGTAATAATTCTATAAATGTAAACTGTATAACAAGAAAATAACAGTTTGACTTATTTAGAATAATTCAAAAACTGAATAAAATATACTAAAAGTATCTTATATCTTATCTATCTAAGATCATGAAACTACTAAATAATTATTTGCAGAATGCATGAAGGCAGGGTATATATGAAGACAGCAAGTAAAAATAATATAAAAAAAGAAATAAAGATAAAATAAAGCATTGATCACTATATACTAATCCAAAAAATAAAAAAAATAGGATAACCAAAATTCCAAGTGGCTGTTTCTGAATA
Source organism: Mytilus trossulus (assembly GCF_036588685.1). Classification (NCBI taxonomy): domain Eukaryota; kingdom Metazoa; phylum Mollusca; class Bivalvia; order Mytilida; family Mytilidae; genus Mytilus; species Mytilus trossulus. The sequence continues at coordinate 64,643,101 of NC_086379.1, forward strand.
AATATTTAAATTACAGAAGTGAATATTTGTTCAAGCTCGTCTCTAAATTGCCTTTAGATAATAATAATGAAAAGAAAACACCAAACACCATACATCTGTATATAAGAAATAAAAGTTCAAACAAATATACTTGCCTAGAACAGTTGTGTAGAATGTAAAGCCACTTCAATATATAACACTCATGGAAATCTCTGTATGGTCACAAATATATAAGGATCTGATGATATATAGATCCTGCTCGATCACATAATACTCTCTAGCACAGTAACATGGTTATAAACTTCACATGAAAAACTACACAAGTTTGCAAACAATATAAACTCAGCTGTGTATAAGTAAATAAGATCCAAAGGTATAATAAACATGATAGTTCATATCGCAAGAAGTAGATATCTAAAATTAGTATGGTAGCGGTTGAAAAATAATGCAGCCACATTGTGACATAATAATGGTAAAAGTTAAAAAACAAATGAAGTCCAGTGAATAAATTGAATAATAGCACTGTAAAACTCCATCAACTAGTCAGGCTGCTATGAACCAAGAAACTGATTATACAAAAACCATGCAATAGGCTTTACACACAGATTGGGTACATCTAACATCCAGGGGAGGAGACTGACCTACTGACCCTCAAATAATATACTATTTATTGTGTAATCAGTATTAAAGAGATCTGGTATCATATTCTGCTTCCTCTCCCACAGTGATTGTTTGTGACATGTATCTGATTAAGACAAGATTAGTGTGCCTCCTAGTGAGATTCCAGTTGTAACTTCAAAGTGTCAAATGTTAACAAGTGGTCTGTGTATGTTAATTAATTGCATCCATAATGTCAGCATCTTTATCATAAAATTAATTACTTGAAAACTGAAATAACTTTTCTGTTTGTATAAACAATACTTAAATTACATATAAGTAACATTAAAACTTTAATACTGTTTTAAATCAATGAAGTTTACTGACTTTCTAACAGTTTATACATCCTTGGAAATTGTGATCACATTTATTTGGAACATGGATTAAAGTGAGGAGACTAAAGTTTTGAATAAAATTTGTAATTAATGTTCTTTACTCAAATTTATCTTTGGAAAATTAAGAACAGTGAAGATTGTTATGACTGTAGTGCCGTCCATCCATGTGCAGAATTATTGCTATAGCAAAATAGTGCCATTTAAACTAGTTAAAAGACAAACTTTAACTGATGCAAGCAACAACTCCTTGAATTTGTCTCTCTGTATCATTGGACTTTTCTCCATTCATAATCGCAGTATTGATTGATTCTGCAAGGTAGGACATATTACATATTTTAATCAGGATTTTATAACATTCTTTCCATCTGTGTTGATATAACTTCTAAAGATATTATATTGATAAAAGGAGTCCATGACACAGCAACTCAAAATCACAATAAACTCTATATAAGAATATGTTTTATATATTTTACATGTTTTGTACTAGTGTTGTTCTCATTTTGTTGACAATGTAATGGAATTTGATGCGACTGTCATACAAATGAGAGGTTTAGCTAGCTATGAAACCAGGTTCAATCCACCATTTTCTACATTAGAAAATGCCTGTACCAAGTCAGGAATATGACAGTTGTTATCCATTCATTTGTCAAAAAACATAGAACAACAGTCCACTAAACACTATTTTGCAAGATTGAGCACCAAGAACCTAATAAAAGACAGTGGGAATTCCTGTGCAACTTGTGGCACCTGTTTAGGGTGTACTAAGTCATGATTCTGTTATGTTAATGAAGGCATAAAACTTTGCTCAGTGCTCGGAGCACAAAAATCATGCTCAGGCTCTCGTCATTAAACTTTACTCAGAACTAGAAGCATAAGATTTTGTACTCAAAACACAAAATCAAGTATTTTAATAAGTTCATTTCTCAGTTTGAGTATGATAATATTGCTTAAAAGTTTAATGACTGCAAGACCAGATGATCATTAGACAATTGGAAAAGAACACAAAGTATTTCAAAGTGGAAACTCTTTCAAACTTCAGTCAACTTTGTATTTTCCTAGGCAAACTTTGGAAACAGTCTATGTAAAGTATATTTGGGTATGATATTAGCATATACATAAGATTTGTTATATAACAGTGTTAATATTTTCTTTTTAACCCCTAATTTACACTTTCAAAATTTATTTTTTTCTCTGATATACTTTGTAAAAAAACTATGTATCTTCTTTCAAAATCAAGTTTGTTGTTATTATCCCAAACATTAGAAAATATATTTTTACAAAACATAATTTTTATGCTGTATAAAGTATGTTCTAAATAAAAACTTCTCTCGATATTGTTATAAAAGATTTTGTTTAACAAGACTGTAGGTTCACTTTGATGACCTTATAAAGTATATATATATAAGTTTAATACTTGTCCACATGTTTATAATAAATTGTTTACATTGTAAACAAAGATTTGATCAATCCAATATTCACTGGTTAATAATCAATACAAAATTAGCTCTCTTCTTCTAAAGATTGCCCAGAAGCAATCTTTTACTGCATGATTTAAATGTTTCGTTCCTTTTCATGTCACGGTCATGTTTGAAAATGTGTATTAAAACAATCAAATTAAACATGTGTGGAATAGACATTGAAATTTAGTTGTGTTTATAAACCCGTGAAGAGAACAGAAAAAAACTTGTAATATAAGTATATGCCCCGTCAACCATGTTGAATTCCTTGTATTGTTATTTAAATGTTCTGAAGGTAACTAGCCCTTCTGATTACCTGTGAAGAAACGGTTTCACTTTGTTGATAAGGTCCGTCTAACTTCTGTCTCGGGGAATTTTAAAATTTAGTTTTAGATTCTGTATCTGGATTTATTTGCACCTATTCGTTTGGATTATATCATTTTGTTCATTTCGTTAAAAATGGTAAGTTTATGAATTATTAAAATGATTATGAATGGAATAAATATTATGAAACATACCTGTTCAGGTAAGTTTTAACACCTGTAATCAATTGGCTAATTATACCTGTCAATAAATGATTCTGTTGAAAATGCATTATAGAAAAGAATAAGAGTTGGTTTGAAGACTGGGATTTATAATTTCTTTTCTAGCTTTTATGCATTGATATTTTCAGAAAATTAAAATCAATTTTTACTATTTCATTCTTTCTTTTTAAATGGCAGGTGTGGCCTATAAATTTTTTGTTGTCAAGTTTTGATATCAAATTATTGAAGTATGACAGCTAGTAAAAAGAAATGTCAGGTACTAAAGTTTAATCTATAACATTGTTTGAAAGTACAAAACATATAAAACTTGTAATAAAATAGACATATACATGATTTCTTAACAGCAATGATTGCTATTTTATTTTATTATTGTATAATTTGGTTAAGTCCTGATTTACGGTAAAAAAAATTGTGGTCAATGTAAAAATTCAATTTCAAGTTCTTGTATGTGTACATGTACTTTTTTATTCTATAAATAGATATTTAATCAGATTTTTCTGATAGGAATTTAATCAGATTTAAATGACATCATTTGATGTAAAATTTACAGACACTATTTAAAAAAAACATTATGTTACTTAATTTTTGAAAGAAACTTAATTTGTTTGGGAATTTGTTTGTACTTGAATGTGGAATATTAAAGTACTCAATGAAATAATCTGCTGATCAAACATGAATGATTTTTTATTCAATCTTGGAATTTTGGACGAAATTTGAAACTTTCAAATATCGCTGTTTAATTTATTTTAAATAGGTAAATTACTTTTGAATTGAAGTTTCATTATAACAGGTAGATCATATATCCTGTTATATCTAGTTAGAATTATTTTGTATATAGAAGGCACACTGTGTCTTTTTCCTCCCTAAATCAACAACTGAAATTAAAGATGTGTCTGAAAAAATAAGACATTTCTATTTACTCTCAAAAAAAGAGTTAATACTCTATGCATTTTCACCAACTCAAGAAAATAATTTCCAGTTTATGATAGAATATTACAATTTTGAATTAATTACTTTTTTTAGTTAGATGAAGACATAGTATAACCTTCAATATCTAATAATTTCATGTTTGTGCAGCATAAATGCTTTGCATTAACAGTATAACAGCTTAAAGTTGCTCATATCTACGTCATTTGGTTGGTCTCTGGTGGGTAGTTGTATCAATTGCAATCATAACATACCCCTAATTTTTTATATTAAGTTTTTTAGTGATACTGTTAGTTAATAGATTTATTTCATTGAATAAATGATCATTTTGAGACTTTTTTTTGTTATCGTAACTTTTTTTACATAATCCAATTACTTGAAAATTCAATTAAGTAATTATTACACTTTGAAGCAGACCACATATTGATTCAATAACTGTAATCAGACTATGTTATTCAAATAGAATAAATTTATTTGAGGAATTATTTATAAGGTTATGATAGCAATAAAACACAGGTAAGATTTTTGTCCCAGTCAACTTTACTGCAGTAATCATACTTTTGTATACCCCACCATGGGGCAATTTGATTTTTTTGTCTGTGCATCATCCAACAATTTTTCATCTGTCTGTCTGTCCCTCTTCAGGTTAAAGTTTTTGGTCAAGGTAGTTTCTGATGAAGTTGAAGTCCAATCAACTTAAAATTTAGAATACATATTCCTTATGATATGATCTTTTAAATTTTAATGCCAAATTAGAGTTTTTACCCCAATTTCACAGCCCATTGAACTAAGAAAATAATAGTGCAAGTGGGACATCCTTGTACTATGGACATATTCTTGTTACTTTTATGTTTACATGTACATCTGTTATGGCACTTTCAAAAAAAAAATTTTGCCAGACTTTCTTTAGTTTTGGGAAAGGTTAGTAGAAAAGAAAAAGGTTATGGGCCAAGTGTCTGGTAACCTGTGCCAAGCTGATGAAAAAAGCACATTCTGTATAGTAATATTAGGATGCTGTGTGGTTAGCATTGAGACAACTATCCAAAAATGTCTTTATTTAGACGATAACAGTGTTGAAGGTTGTACCTTCGCCTATAAGTTTACTTCTTTACATTGTTACTTGGATGGAGAGTTTCTCAATGGCACTTATACTACCTTCCTATATCTATTGTATTTGAAGTGTCCTGCAAGTATCGATTACACTGACTGGAGATGGTTTAGTAAAGCCAATAAAAAACATATTTGTGACCATCAAATAAAAATATTGATGTGCAGCACTCAAATCTTTAAATACAATTACTGTTATCCAAGTTCTGATTCCAACCATTTTGTCATATTCTTGTGTGATTATTTTTTATTTATTTTGATATTGATGTGGGCTCAGTCATGCCACAGAGATAACCTTCTCAATTTACATTTTGTTTGTGCAAAATGTATGACTTGGGATGACTATATTGGCATAAAAACAAGTTTCTCTCAGATCTCGATGACAGTTTTATTTGTATTCAACTTTAAAATTCTCAATCTTGATTTCTGTCGTTACTTAAAGGTTTATTTACATAGGAAATTAATGAATGTTTTATAAATAAAGGTTTTCTTTCTAATTGAATCATACATTATAAAACTTATTTGTTTCATGTTAATTACTTTATATCCGACAAAGGTTGTATTTGTTACAGAACCAGGAAATGGCTTTAACTGACATTATCTGTTTAAATTAAAGTTCATGTCATATAGTTCGTCACAAGTTTGTCTCAAGTTCGCCACAAGTCCGTCATTGAACCAACATCTTTCATAATTAACAAGATTTTGTCAAACAGTATAAGGTGACTTATGTAGAAAAAAGCAGATTGACAAATTACTTATCAATTTCCTTGTTAGGAAACATTTCTCAAACAAAACTTTTTTTGAATTTCATTGTTTTTGCAACTGGCTAATAAGATGTGAACTGACAGGCGATGATCTTGATTCTTTTTCATTTATATAAGTACAGATGACCTCTATAGATTGATGTCAATTTCATTATGACATTGTCATAAAACTCTTTGATCATATCTGTGTTGTTATTATTGTAGATGTAAGTGATACAAAGTGAAATGGACATGATTGACAAGCACCTGTCACCAATCTACAGGTAAACTCTAGGTAAGATGTAATTAAATTTGACATTGATTGGGGCAAGGACTTCCGTGAAATTCGAAGAAAAAAAATGTTTGAAAAAATAAAATTGGATATGATTTGAACTTTAACCCCCTCAAGGATGACTTGGGAGTAGAAATATGATCCTTCCTCATCCTGCTGACTGACAGTAAAACCCAAACCCTTGCCATAGTGGGATGTCCGCTTGGTAGTACTGGAACCTATACATGCATGAAATATTTGCCACTGGATGTTAAACCACCAACAATCATTGAACCCTATGGGCATTTTGTAGATTTTTGTGATTTAGAGAAAGTTATATTATACATAAAGACTGGAGATAGCATCAAATTAAGTTTAGTCAATACTAGAAACAGGCAACAAATTAAAACAGAATCCAAAGAAAAGATTTAGGCAACCCTAAACAGAATATATTGATCAGATTTATGCAATTTAAAGCCTAATCCAGAGATTCTATCTTCTACTTTGCATGTTGCATTTATAACATAATCTAGTTTCCAGAGCAAGAATCAAAGACAACACCAAGAATAGCATGCCGAACTTGTTTCCATCAATGTAAGATTTTTTTTATAATAATTCAGAAACAACATACATGACATACTTACATTTATTCTAAATCTTATGAATTTCATCTAAAACATTGGGTAATACTATGAAATAGTGAACTGCCTTGAAAGCAATGGTTCTCTCCTTCAGCTTGGATGAATATTGAAAACTCAGTATGCATTACATGTAGTAAAAATACTGATTTATTGATATCTACATTAAATGTATTTGTTTAAAAGGTTGAAGATATATTTTATATTTTATGTGAAATATGGACTAGTTTCATTAAGCCTCCTATCTTTACAAAAACTAAATATGTTTTTTTAAAGTTTTGGATCAACATATCTAGTATTATTTGTCTAATAAGCAAATTTCTGGCTTTTATTTATTTATTGGATTCTAACATTGTTCAATAAGATTATGCTGAAATGTTATATGATTTTTCTATACCAGTAGCAGTGCCAAGTTGTCATAAATATTTATGATGTAAAATATTGTTTGTAAACTTGGCATGTTGCTCATTGACGGATACTTCACAATTCATACAAATATCAATGATCAGTTTATCACCACTTATGTAAAGCCATATTGTATATTATAGTTATCAGAGCATGACTACCCTTATTGAGGAATAGGGTAGATATCTATTTATTTAAGAAAATAGGTAGACCTCAATGCTTATGTATTGTATTGGTTTTATCTTGTCTACTATGTACTATATGTGCCGTCATTCTTTTGTATTATTGTTAGAATATCAGTGTTGTCAAATCTCAGGTTAGAGTAAGATACAAAAAAAATATCATCAAGAAAATTTATATATATTTTGATAATCTGAATCCTTCATATATATAAAACTTTTTTTTTGATAATGTCTCAAATCCAGAATTAAAGCATTTTAAAATGAGGGAGAGGTATTTGGAGTATTTTAATAGACAAACTTGTCATCTTTTCATATATTTTTTGTTTAATTTCTTGAGTTATCATATATAATGTAACTGAAAATTAAAAGTTCATAGTTACCCATTCAAGGGGCTCATCCCTACTATTTCTTACATAGTAAATGCTGCTAGCCTAAAACACACATATATGGAAGGAGGGTGCTTCAGTAGCTCTGTGGTCTTAGTTGTTTATTTGTTTTGATCACAAGCCTGTCATTTCTGGTGTTCTGCATCCAAAGCCTACTTTTGTCCAGTTGTTTTCCACTCTGATCTTTATTGAGATCTAAGCAGCTTTCATACCAAAGGTTGTGTTTCTCTCCATACACTTTGACACTCTCTACCAATAAAACTTGGCCACAATGATTTAGCTGAGAGGTTGAAATTAACATTAAACACCAATAAAACATGCAGCTTCTGTTTGTACTTGTTCTTAGTCAGGAATATGATGTTCAGTTGTTGTTGTCAGTTGATGGGCTTAATAAGTGTTTTTCGTTCCTTGTTTTTTATATAGATAAGACAGTTGGTTCCTGTTTGAATGATATGGTTTTAGACTACGGGTAGTCATTTTTGGGGCTTGTTATAGCTTGCTGTTTATTGTGAGCCAAGGCTCTGTGTTGAAGACCATACTTTGAACTATAGTGGTTTACTTTTACAAATTGTGACTTGGATGGAGAGTTGTGTCATTGGCACTCAGACCACATCTTTTTATATCTAAGTACCAAAATGTCTTCAACTGTTAGACTAGGAAGTCTATCAAGATCAATATGTTACCTTTTATTGGCAAAGTAAATATTGTTTCAATTGATCGCCACCTAATTAAAGACTAATTGCTTGAGTTGAAATTAAATATATTGTAGGTATAAGTTCTAGATTTATGTCTGGTTGAAAATTCAGGTTGATCTGATAATATTGTCCATCCCAGTAATAGTCGATTATCATTTCTAAAAGATTCTGCTTCTTATAAAAAAAACTTGATGTGAATCCTATGGACAAATATTTGGAATAACCAGTTATATTTTATGGAATATATGAAAATATTGAGAATTGTTACTTTAAAATTAGTTTATTTTTTTCTACATTTGTTTTGTAAACATTTTTATTCTGAGAACATATACTAGTCATGTTTGTTCAGCTTTAAAGGACGTTTTTCTAGAACCTGTTTTAGTTTTATGACATTATAGCACTGATGATCTATTTGTAAACTACTACGCAGTTGTCAACATTTGGTTACTCTTAAACATTTTCTCTCATTATTTTTTCTAAATTGAGTTCTTTCTTCTAGGGTTATACTTGTTTTAAAGAAAATGTAAGTTTAGTATATGGTTGTCTATGCAGAATAATTGCATACTTAACAGATAAAAATATCTGTTTATTTTGCATGTAATTGCGTAAATTATTTTGACATGTCATGGTGTAATTAAGTATTTAAACTTTCACTTTCTGAAAATTTCATGCATTTGAAATTTTCAAACTGCAAGAATGATTATTTCATTAACAAAAGTATGAGAACATGTACTGAAAAGTTGATCACATTATAACAAGTTTTCCTAAATAATCATTTTAAATTTTGAAACTTATAATTCATATGATAAGTTATAATGTACCATTTAAAGATTTTTTAAATGATTTTGTGCAGTTTTCATGCTTTAGTTAATTTTAGGAGAGGTGTATTACTGTAAACAAGTATTGGAAATACCTTTGTGGTTAATATAGGGGGAAGTCATACATATCATACATGTTGTTTTGCATGTATAGTAAAACAAACTGATAGAATGAACGTGAGAGATAGTCAGCAGTAAGTACTGGTAGAAAAGTTTTGCTACACTGAGGTTGAATTAAATTGTTTTGGCTGTCCTGTTGAAAGTCTTGATTTTGCCAATTTTTGCTGAATACCTTTCGATTTAGACTACTTTGGCTGCTCTTTTGAGGCCCTTTTGAATTGTCAAAGGTTTTATATTTTAGGTATTCAAACGCTTGGTCTTCAGAGTACCTGATGGAGATGCAGTATACAGCAAAGGAAATTTGTTTCATTAGGGCTACGCTAAAGGCGGGTCGCCCTATAGTGATCAGTCTGTCCGTCCGTCCGTTCGTCCGTCCATCCGTCTGTCCGTCCTTCCGTAACACTTTCGTGTCCGCTCCATATCTAGAGAACCATTATGATTTCATACTTAATACTTAACATGATTATTAACCAACACCAGATGTTGTGTCATGTTGTATGTACAACTTCCTAGGTCAAAGGTCAAGGTCAAAAACTTTGGTTTCAGTTGACAACCCCGTGTCCTGTGGTGAAGATTGTGTCCGCTCCATATCTATTTAACCATTATGATTTCAAAGTTTATACTTGACATCCATTTTAACAACCACCAGAGGGTGTGTCATGATGTATGTACAACTTCCTAGGTCAAAGGTCAAGGTCAAAAACTTTGGTTTTCGAGTTGACAACCCCGTGTCCTGTGGTGAAGATCGTGTCAGCTCCATATCTAGATAACCGTTATGATTTCAAAGTTTATACTTGACATCCATTTTAACCACCACCAGAGGGCGTGTCATGATGTATGTACAACTTCCTAGGTCAAAGGTCAACGTCAAAAAAACTTTGGTTTCAGTTGACAACCCTGTGTCCTGTGGTGAAGATTGTGTCCGCTCTATATCTTGAGAACCGTTATGATTTCAAATATTATACTTGACATCCATTTTAACCAACACCAGAGGGTGTGTCATGATGTATGTACCACTTCCTAGGTCAAAGGTCTGTCTGTCTGTTGGTCTGTCCATCGCTAACAAATTTGATCCACACTATATTTTGAGAGGACAGCTGTTATTATTTCATACTTTATACCTGACAAACATTTTCAACTTAACATATATATTAACCAACACCAGAGAATGTGTCATAATGTATGCATCCTAGGTCTAAGGTCAGTCTGTCGGTCTGTCCATCCGTTCGTTGTTCTTAACAAATTGTGTCCGCTCTACCTCTCGAGAACCGCTAATATTTCATACTTTATACTTGGTGGGTCTTAATATATTGAAGGCATAATTCTAAAAATATGTGACAAATATCAATTGGGCAGCACCTTTAAACATATTGTTCAAACATCAATCCATATATCCAGAAGTCACCTTAGAGTAGTCAACAATGAGTTCACATCATGCAGTCATGTCACTATTATTTTATGAAAGTAAGATGAGAATATTTATCAGTTTTAACTTAAAATCTTAGATCAAAATCACACATGAGACTATGTAATAACTTCAAATAATGCTTCATATCAGATTATCCATGCAACTTATTTACCCCACGTTATTGACAGCGGGGCCCACAGAGATGGCTCCCATCTCAATGATATCTAGTTCTTTTTCTTAGCACACTGTAATAAAGTTTGCACTCTTTGGGTATATCCATTGAGAGAGATTTTTTACTCAATCTTAGAAACACCAACATTAAAAAAGCATATTTTCAGTATATAAGCTTTAGTTTATATATACATATACTTGGCTTAAAAGAAAAACATTTAGTTTGAATCAGTAGAATAATTTGTACTTTTGACTAAGATATTATCCTAACATTTCACCAGTGACTACCTAATTTAGAGATTAAGTTTGATATAACATAGAGGCATACTGTCTTGTTTACACTTCTTTTGAAGCATATCTTTCAACTATTTGAAAATCGTCAGTATAAACACACTTAGATTCTAAACAGAAATTATATTAAAAATTTTTGTATACACAGTCAAACATTTGAATTAGGGATATGAAGCAATTATAGATAAACTTTGCCGATAAATTTTTGAAGAATTTTGTTTGATCATATAGATTAAAGCATATATTTAAAAAGCTTTCAACTACATGTATTTCTGTCTATAATATTATGCAATGTTTACCAATCCTTTAAGTCACCACAAATTATGGTTGTCATTTTTTGTCCGTGAATAAGGTGTTTTGGTAAATGTAAACAGTGATTCTGTTGTCTGACTGTCGTGTTATCAAGTTTTTACCATTTAACAATCATTTTTTTACATGCATATATTCTTAGAACTGATATTTTGTCTTTTTATTAAAATATTTTTTAATTCTTCAATTTGTTAAAATGTACATTTAAATTTAGGATTACATTGTGTTCTGAATATCATGACGCAATACACAAACCCCTGTTTATGTCATGTCTAACATCCATGAATTGTTCTTATGGGTTATTTTTGGGTTGTATTTTTTTTGCAGTTTGTGTCTTAGGCTTTCAACATTTATATTACAGCAGATAGCAATAGATGCAATATTAAGGAGTAAGAATGTGAAATCACAATTTCCTTTTACATTCTTTACATACAGATCCCCTTTTATGAACCTCATTTAAGTAAGATTGACAATTGTGCATATTTTAAAATTTTAATTGTGTATTGTTTGTAATTTAAGTTTTATTAAACCGCAAGTTTGACAATTTTCTTATTTTTCTTTTTCCGTTTTTGACCTCTGTGTCTTTTTAATGACTAATTTTTCAAAAAAGAATGTATTATAAGTAGAGTATTATTCTTAATGATCATTCAATTTGAAATGCACCAAGGTACTTGCAAACTCAGTTTGTGATACACACTGCCAGGAAATGTTCTCTATGGTTAACTTGGCCAGAAATAATGAATCATTCCATCCCTGGTTCCCTAAATATATAATTACTGAGTCCTTATAAGTTTGAAAACTGAATTCATGCAGAAAAAAAAGGCAAAATCTTGATACCCGACAAAGGTCTTCCTCCTAAAACCATAAGAAAAATCGCTTATTATGCTTGAATGGAAACTATATTTGTAATAACAAAGGAAGTTTTTGGATATCCATAATTATTTTTGATATTTTCTGAGAATTCAGTACACGTAGACTGACTACTTTGATGACAACAGTTTCTCATATTTGCTGAGTGGACAGTATCTTTTGTTTTGAAATTATTACAGTGAGCAGGAAATTAATGTCCCATGATATCAGTCCACTGTGTATAAGTCACTTTAGTTATATTAGTGAAGAAGTCATGTGTTAAACTATTGCATGTAAACTTACTACTTTATTTGTTGTATAGTATACCATGAAGAATTAACGGAAATGAAGCTGATGACAAGTTGATGAATTATTTAAATATTTTTCTTGATTTAAATGCTACAACTGAATAAAATTTATTAATGGTCCAGCTATTATTAGGTGAGGTTTTCATACTTTAAGTTAACATTTGAAATTGACCGATCATTGATTTGGAATGAGAAATCAATAGTAATCACTATTTATTACGGCTTATTTTGGTGCAGACTTTTGTTATTGATCATCAAATTTTCACGATTGAACATTTTACAATAGTTTAATTATAGATCAGTTTCAGGTACTGTACATTGATTGTAGTATTATGAAGTTTCTGGGTTGTTAAAGCTTAAGTATTTGTATCTGTATTGTTGTATTATGATGTTTCTTGGTTGATAATTCTATGGAATTTTCATATCCAACAGGGGCGTATTGTCAAAAGTATAATTTTGTTAACAGTTGAAATGTTTTTATTACAACAAGTTGATTATAGAGTTTTTTACATGTTTTATTGGTTTCCAATGAATTTTTGATTGTCATATTTTTAAGTTTGAATGATAACTTTTAAGATTTCAGGGTTATTCTAAACGATAGCTCATATTAACAGGAACAATGAACAGAAATACCCAGTATATCCTTGTTGATTTCCTACATTTGATAGTGTATGCTTCATCAGTAAAGTTACTTCAAGGGGTACATATGCCGTGTAAACCCTTTATGCTGAATAATCAGACCTTCTTCGGAAGACTTAGGGTACCTTCATTGAAAGTTTTTATATTTTTTTGTGAGGACTTTAATTTTAGGCATCTTGGTAGTCACATTAAATATTTACTCTGAGTCAAACAAAGTCAAAAACAGGTCAGTGTCATTTCTTTACACCAGTTCTCTTAATGCAATTAAGTTGTGGTGTTGAATTAGACTTTTTGAGGAGTCAACCCTCACCCTTTAATCTCTACAGCTATCATATGTGAAATAAATGTTTCATAGAATAGTATTGGTGACTGAATTATATAATGCCCTATCGTTTGACTCATATTAGAAGGTTTTGTGGAAAAGGGTCAAGGCAGATCAGGAACTAAAATTCTGAAATTGTCATCCAAGAATGCAATATTGTTTTTAACAAGTTACAATTTGAGCTTCTATTTAGAGTTGCCGGCAATTTAACTAGCTGTAATGAGCTTATTTAGTTCAAAAAGTTGAGTTTTTTGAAAGGTTAAATTATTTTAGGATTATGTAACTTGTATAAGAAATGAATCTGTATTACGAAGAAATTGAAATGGGCTGATAGGAAATATTTACATATCTCTATTGGTAGCATCAGTATTAAAGCCAACACCTAAACGATTTATTTATGTATATATATTCCTATATATGACATCACTTTTATAAAAATTTAAATTATATATGATAACTGGTGTAGAAATGGTTATTTAATGGGAAATTCTGCAAAGCTTGTACCAAAATTTGCAACCTTGTAACAAGATCGAGTTACCAGTGGGCGGTTTTCAATTAAAAGTCATTTTACAAATCTTTTGAGATTGTTGAGATTGTGCTGTATTGTGTATTCTGTACATGAAATTATTTTCTTCCCAAAGCTTTTTCTCCCATAATACCATTGAAATGAGTTATTATATTACACAATATTTTGACATTGCAGGAAAATTATAATTTAATGAGTTTTCGACATAGGTAATTTTGTATTTTATACTCCTTTCATATTTGTATTTTTTCTATGTAGTGTTGTCATTTTGAGAACTTCTTGTCAGAACCTTTGTTATTTATTTTTGATGTTAACAAAATTAAACTAATTTCATGCAGGTCTTTATGCTGTGGTAGATCTTAAGTGTTGAATTTTGCTGTATAAAATATATGAGATAATTTCTCATGTTGATGAAACCATATACTAATGTTAAATTTATTACTCTCAGATTAAATATCTTGATAATCTTTCTATATAGGAATGAAAATATCTGCCTCCACTCCACATAACCTTTTTTCCGCTAATGGCAGTTCTATATTTACCACTTATCATTTTGTTCCACCCCTTTTACAGAATTTTCCCATTGAATTTAATATAAACAGAGGTGGATTTAGGGGGGGGCAGTGTTATATAGTTGCTTATATAGGGATTCACTGAAGCCTGAAGGGATTGGGCCCCCTCTTAGGCAGCCAGTGGGCCCCACTTATGAAAATTTCTGGATCCGCCACTGATAAATATAAGGGATGTGTTATGATTGCCAATAGATGCTGTTCATTAGAGACGAATTAAGGTGTGTCAGCAACTATGGATCACCTTATGCCATGGCCTTCTTAAATGAGCAAAAAACAAACCAAATTCCCCAAGGTGAAACAATTAAAACAAAAATACTACCAGTCTGATTTATTACATAACAGTAAATGACAAAAACAAATGTGTCAAACAGCAACCACCAACAACCACAAATGGCTAAATGTTCTATTCTTTCTTCCTCTGATATGCATGAAATATTTGCCACTGGACTTTCAATGAATAAAAGTTAAATTAGGAATATAAGTATAAAAAGAAGGTCTGAGGATTAACCATGAGTAAGACTTTAAGTGTCTGTGTTCAACCAGAATTCAAAAGAAACCCATGTATTTTTAACTGATCAAAAACAGGATTTTAAATTAACAAATTTAATTACACATGAAGAATTGCACACACACACAGTAAGTCTACTTATTGACCTAATATCTATACATATACGATTTACATTCATTACATTCAAACAAGTTCTACGCATTTCATTCTAAATATAGAAATAAAAATCACATGTTGGGTGGACTCCTTAATATTTATGTCACTACTTTAGAAATTATGAGTAATGAGAGGTTATCAGTGTTATAACACCTAGGACAGTTTTTAAAACACAGTTTTTCACATTTCTGACATATATACCTGTATTTAATTTCTTCTAAAGAAAGGTCGTATGTTTATAAATGTGTCTTGTATTACTAATGACCAACATGATTCTTTAAACATTAAACACAAAACATTAACTTTTTGGAGGTTTATTTTTTTATTTTGAACTGGATTGCTTGAAGCTTATACCCTGACAATTAGTAGTATTAAATAGTTCTGTTAAAAAAATGACATGACAAATTTGCAAGTTTACAAATTAGGGACACATTTGTAAATATTCAGTTCATGTTGTCCTTAGAATACTTGAAATTTATTTATGCAATAGGGAGTAGGGGTGGGAATTTTGGAATTTTATTTTATCTTTTAAATCATTATGATTCCCTCTTGTTTAAAAAACAAATAAAAACACTTTTTTTGAACCATAAAAATTGATACAATTTTCTACACCAAACAAATGAGATGAACTTAGTCTTAGAATAATAATCTATATAAATCAGTATATTAACACTACCACTTAAATGTTCGGCTGGCTGTTTATACATGTAGTTAAATTAACTTATAGAAGACTTTTACCATATTATGTGCAAGCCATTTAATTTATCATGTTATGTGCAGGCCTTTTATCATATTATGTGCAGGCCTTTTACCATAGTATGTGCAGGCCTTTTACCATATTATGTGCAGGCTTTTTACCATATTATGTGCAGGCCTTTTACCATATTATGTGCAGGCCTTTTACCATATTATGTGCAGGCTTTTTACCATATTATAGACACCTTTTACCATATTATTTGCAGGCCTTTTACCATAGTATGTGCAGAACTTTTACAATATTATAGGCAGGCCTTATACCATATGATAGGCAGGCACATAGAAGTGCATCATCCATGCCAAAAAAGTACAAAATCATTATTTTGATTAATACACTTCCCTTTTTAGCTCACCTGGCCCGAAGGGCCAAGTGAGCTTTTCTCATCACTTGGCGTCGTCCGGCGTCGTTAACTTTTACAAAAATCTTCTCCTCTGAAACTGCTGGGCCAAATTAATCCAAACTTGGCCATACCCATCATTGGGGTATCTTGTTTAAAAATTGTGTGGTGTGACCCCGCTAACCAACCAAGATGGCCGCCAAGGCTAAAAATAGAACATAGGGGTAAAATGCAGTTTTTGGCTTATAACTCAAAAACCAAAGCATTTAGAGCAAATCTGATCTGATGTAAAAATGTTCATCAGGTCAAGATCTATCTGCCCTGAAATTTTCAGATGAATCAGACAACCTGTTGTTGGGTTGCTGCCCCTGAATTGGTAATTTTAGGGAAATTTTGCTGTTTTTGGTTATTATCTTGAATATTATTATAGATAGAGATAAACTGTTAACAACAATAATGTGCAGCAAAGTAAGATCTACAAATAAGTCAACATAATCAAAGTGGTCAGTTGACCCCTTTAAGAGTTATTGCCCTTTATAGTCAATTTTTAACCATTTTTCGTAAATCTTAGTAATCTTTTACAAAAATCTTCTTCTCTGAAACTACCAGGCCAAATTTAAACAAACTTGGCCTCAATCATCATTGGGGTATATAGTTTAAAAAATGTGTGGCGTGACCCGGCCAACCAACCAAGATGGCTGCCATGGCTAAAAATAGAACATAGGGGTAAAATGCAGTTTTTGGCTTATAACTCAAAAACCAAAGCATTTAGAGCAAATCTAACAGGGAGTTAAATTGTTTATCAGGTCAAGATCTATCTGCCATGAAATTTTCAGATGGATCGGACAAACCACTGTTTGTTTGATGCCCCTGAATTAGTCATTTTTAGGAAATTTCGCCGTTTTTAGTTATTATCTTGAATATTATTATAGATAGAGATAAACTGTAAAGAGCAACAATGTACAGCAAAGTAAGACTTAAAAATAAGTCAACATGACCTAAATGGTCAATTGACCCCATAAGGAGTTATTGCCCTTTAAAGTCAATTTTTAACAATTTTCATAAAATTTGTAAATTTTAATTAACATTTTCGACTGAAACTCTTAGGCCAAGTTCAATATAGATAGAATGTTTGTAAGCAGCAAGAATGTTCAGTAAAGTAAGATGTACAAACACATCACCATCATCAAAACACAATTTTGTCATGAATTCAAATGCGTCCTTTGTTTAATATTCACATAGACCAAGGTGAGCGACACAGGCTCTTTGGAGCCTCTAGTTTACAACAGTTGTTGACCAATTACCCAGGCTCTAGTTTGTTGATGCCCAATAATTAAATTTTGGTTCTATTTGACTATTATTATTATTTTTTTCTCTTCCTCAGATAATCAGGTAAAGGTGCTGTCAAAATGGAGGTAGCAGAACAAAATGGTGGTGACCCTGAAAGAGGGGTGGAGGATATGATCAACCTCAGGTATGTATTTAGTGTAATATGGGGAAGGGAAGGGAAATAAAACAAAATGGTGGTGACTCTAAAAGAGGGGTGGAGGATATGATCAACTTCAGGTATGTGTTAAGTGTAATGTGGGGTAGGAGAGGGAATCAAACAAAATGGTGGTGACTCTAAAAGAGGGGTGGAGGATATGATCAACCTCAGGTATGTATTTAGTGTAATATGGGGAAGGGAAGGGAAATAAAACAAAATGGTGGTGACTCTAAAAGAGGGGTGCTGGATATGATCAACCTCAGGTATGTGTTAATAAAATTGAGAATGGAAATGGGGAATGTGTCAAAGAGACACAACCCGACAGCAGAAGGTCACCAATAGGTCTTCAATGCAGCAAGAAATTCCCGCACCCAGCTAGCCTCTAAATAAATATATATACTAGTTCAGTGGTAATGAATGACATATTAAACTTCAAATCATACACAAATAAGGTGGTTCAAGTAGTTGAAATTCTAAATCATTAACCAGTCAACACTGAGGTTGTGAGTTTGAATCAAGCACAAATCAGTTGAACTCGACTCTAATCTTAATTGACTAGTATTGACAGTTTTCTACCAAAGGTTAGTGGTTCTCCCTGGACACTCTGGCTTCCTCATCCAATAAAAATTGACAGCCACCAAAATAGCACAATAGTGTTGAAAGTGGCGTTAAACACCAATCGATCAATCAATCAAATTGTCTCGGTAAACATCATATGATAATGCAATTGACTTCAACCACACAGTATCTGGAAAATAAACATGTAACTCAAATATGACTTAAAGACAAAATATAGTCTGAGTGACTATTTTTCCAAGAAGATTAGTGTACTCTTTCATCCTCACACTAAATAATATGATAGTAGGTATTTTGCTGAGAAAAAGGTACGTAAGTCAATGAAGCATGAAAAAATAAAAGTCAAAGTGACGATTTTGATCTAGGAAGATGCTTTATTCCCAGCAGTTCAGAATCTCCTAAAGTACCCGAGAACTAAACACTTATGAAAAACTCAATCATGTTTAAAACTATCAAAGCCACTGAATCTAAACTAATGTCCATACACAGGTTTTATCCATGGTCCTGATAGAGGAATAGAATGTCATCAAACTGATATTGCATTTTATTTTGAAACCAACACTTTAAAGAATGTCTCGAAACTTTCAACGGTTGTCTCAAAACTTTCAACGGTAATAGACTAGTGCAGGGGTTTGAAAAGGCTCATGTCCAGTTTTGATAGACTGGTGCAGATGTTTATGAATAATAAATGTGAAGTTCAGTTTTTGAACGGAGTTTATATTGACATTCCAAAAATAGTTTCACAACTATAAATAAAGTTTAAGAAAAGTCATATTAACTTAGTATCCCTTTATAAAAGAAATAAAATCCAGAAGCATTGTGTGTCACTTCTTCTAGGTTTATAATTTGGCTTTGTATGACACTTAAAAATACTACAGAACCTAATGTATTGTAAAATCCTTGGAAAAAATAAAAATAGTCCCACCCAGATTGGCTCTCTAATTGTAGAATTGATTGATTGCATAAGATGATATAAATCTGGTGTAATATGAAGGAATTTAAGTGACACAAAAGAATAGTGGATTATATCATTCTGGCATAATAGAAAGAAAAAAAACCCAACAAAACCCCATAAAGTCGTGATATTAATTTGGATTTACTTTAGAATTAAACACATGGTTTTTGTCAGCGCAGGTCTTCGTAAACTTTGTGTTATGTAATTGAACTTATCTTTTATTTGATCAGAGTGCAGTAATATGCATGTAAGGGTTGTATACATTTTACATGCATGAAATTCTTAAGTTGTTTAAATAATTCATGTTGAGAGAAGATTTTAATTGATAAGTGCTCCCAGTTATATCCACGCACAGTAAATCCTCATGTTATATAAGGCTTGATTAAGCAAACACGATATTGTATTGAGATATGATGAAGATATCTGTCTTAGCTGACTCTTATTGTGAGGATGCTTTTCATTGCTGTTAAACTCAAATTTGAGAAAGCATTTTTTGATGAAAATTTGTTAATAATATGTGACAGATGCATCTTGAAGACAAAATTTTTCTCTGACTTTCTTGTGATGAACTCAAATTTAAGGAGCCATATTTTTTATAAAAACCATAAAGTTTATAGATCTTTATAAGATGTTATATAACAGATGCATCTTAATGTCTTTAGGGTCAGTTTTATAGATAGGTATAAAGGATTGATTTTCATAAGAGACCTCACAACATAGACCATAAAGTTGATGTATAGGGCCTTATTAACATCCCGCAGAAAGAATGAGGATATAAACTTTTCAAAACTAGGATCATACTGATATGGTACCTTATATTCTATGGTTTGAAAAAAAAATTGATAAATTATATTACAGTATTGTCAAACACTTGAAACAGCCAGATGTAGTTGGAATTCAAGACTAAATATTTATTAACAAAGCTTTCCAGTATTTTCTCTTTCATTGAAGTTTTTCATTGTTTGAATGGCTACCTAATGTGTGTGAGTCACACTTTTGTCCAGTTTAATTCCAATTAAGCGGTTTGATAGTGGGGGATTAAGATAATATGATATAAGGAAGTAGGTAAATCTATAAGCTTAATATTTAACGTGGATTATATTTGAGGATTGTGGGTAGAACATTGTCCTAGTTTCACAAATGGAACAAAACTGGTCTATTATCTGTACGAGATATAAATAAAAGAAAAGCTAGGGCATACATCAATTAGACAGCAACACAACCACAAAAATCCAGAACATTTACAAGTGGTCTTCTTAAAAAAAAATTGTAAAAATATCAAAGTCTGCAAAATTTTATATCTATTTACACTAATGGCTTGTCTTTTCAAATCAGGCTACTGGTAGCTAGTTCCTTCTTGTTGTATTCTGCAGCCATTGTTAGCCTGACAATGCACATTGTTGATGCAACTTCTTGTTTTATATCATTTGGAATAGGTTCTAATCTGTTTTTATTAACGCTTTTATTGAACTATGCAAAACTTTAAAAAAACTTAATCGATGGTAAATTATAAATTTAAAAAGAGATAAAAGTCACATCACATATCAATTTGCCATTTTAAGGTTTAGAAGAGTTGTGGCTAATAAAAGTACATATGATTTAATACTACATGTATAGCTATTGGAGACATGTTGAATTTTATAGGTAGACAGATAAATTATGATGCTTTATGATAAAGCACTCACTTGTTAAAAAAAAGCATGTCTACTGATACTTATATTTTTTGGAAAAGTTTAACCTAAATCTTGGAAGCTTTGACATTCATTAAAAGGTTAGACGCTCCCATGTCCCTCAAATGATTTAATCAGTTTAAACAAACTGAATGAAATCTTATTCATTTTGTAGATTCAAATTTCATGCTAGTTTATTGAGAATGAATTATAAAAACATATATTCGGGGCAAATGAATTGATTATATTTACTCCAGTAAATAATCTAAAAAGTGTTTGCTTTAAAAAGTAAATTATAAAAACATTAGTATGTTTCACACATTTTATTGCTTTATCAAATTAATCTTATATTATCAAATTAAATATTGGCAAATAGCACTTTTTTAAGGATTTAAAAAAAATCAGCAGATTTCTCATAGCCATTAGCCAAGATTTTTAAATAATCTAATTTCTTATCAGTTTTCCTTGCAGAAATAATATTTTTCTTTATTTGAAAAGAATTTGAAACTGTGATACAAAACATTTCACTTGTAACCATGCTATATTTATCATTGGGGTTGTGGTAATAATTTTTGGAAGTTTTTGCATTGGTTGTTCCATTGTATGACATTTGTTGTGTAACAGTAGATGTTCTTACAGTAATGGTTAAGGTTTTTGATGAGTTGATTACCATAAATTTATTTGAACCCTACTTTTTTTTAGAACTGATTTTTTATGCATATCTCATTCACTTACTATACATCATTTGATCATGTTGACTAGTGGATGCATTTGTTCTTGAATGTAGGTCAGCATATAAGCAAAATTAGGTCACTTACATAATATTTTTGAATTCATGACTTCAATGAAGTTTTATGGTCAATTTGTTATTTCTATAACTCTACATAAATTGACCATGTAAATAGGGTACCTTTTTTAAATAATCACCTTTTGCATTATACTGATAATAGACAGTTTTGCTTGCTGGTGAGCATACATGTAATTTCAGGACAGCTGTTTGTTTTTGTATTGAATGTTCCAGACCTCTTTTTGGAAGCCCAATGCTTTAATATGTTATTCTCTTTGGTAGTATTGAAGTGATTTCATGCATTTATCAATATCATACAACTTAAATGTTCTTGTTAACAGATCTTTTACATAATCAACCTCTTAATAATACATAAGATCTACTCAATTTGTCTTCATAAGAAATAACAAATCGACAAAAAACATGCATGAGGTGAAACCAAGCTGGAATTATATTTTGTAATACAAGCCTGTGAAGTGCTAGATTATATTGTTCTCTAGCCTATACTTTTCATGTCGCTGTGAAAGGATCTACCAGATGGTTTATTTATTATCCCATCAACACAATTAAAAGAACTTCGAAATCCCTCCATAATCTCCATTACATTATTAAGGTCACCCTTTAAATTCATTCAGTATTACAGTAGCACACCTGAATAACTCTATACAAATAGTAGAATGCTAGAGAACTGAGGATGACAGAGGATAAATAGATACTCCATTGTTAAAATTACCTGGCCCTTTATTAATTATGTTGTTTTTGTTACTTAAGATGTATCTTTATATTTTTTGCTAAGCTGTCAGTCAAAAGTTGTCTGGTCGTCAGCATCAATTCTTGTGAGAAAATTTTAATCTGATCCGAAAGAAGGACACAAGATAATTTTTTTTTCAATACAAACAAAGAAGGAGTTCATCGAACCGTTGAAAGTTTATCCTGTATAGACCTGATGGTTTTTTTTTAAAGTAAAAACACATAAACAGAAAAGTGTTTCTCAAAACTTATTCACATGACCGTGCTTGCATAACATATAGTTGGCAGAGCACCATTGATACAATTGAGAAAATTAATTTGATTTCAAGCATGAGCTTGAACAATTCACAAGACTGTTAACTTTGAGCGATAAAAAGTATGGTATATCCTTGTCAATAAATCAGTACAATATTTCTTCACTTAAGAAAATAAACAAATATATAGTTTAATTTTCATTCATAAAAAGTTGAATCTAATGATTGTTCAAATACACAAAACTAGTTTATCTTTACTATTGGTACAAACCTTTCCTAACTTGGACTTAGTAATATTTATTTTAACGGTTTTGACACATACCGGTAACGGTAACGGGTATGGCCTGTCTAGAATATATAAATCTTTTTTTAAAGAGTCTGACATAAATTATACCTGTCAGATCTATATTATTCATTGTTGATAAAAATCTTACATTCAAATGTGAAAGTGTGAGTAGGGCATGATGCCCTATGGACACAAATTATTGCTATCTGATGTGTCAGACAATTATATGAAAGTCTTATTGGGTTGGAAGTATTCAGTCTCCGATGTTGTGATTTGTGAACTATAACTTATTATTTAAACAAAGGTTATGGGGTATCCATCCATAACACAAAATCAGTTCATGCACAGCAAAAAAAAACAACATTCAAAGCAAACAGAGCTTTTTATTGCTGTTCTTCATCTCAAAGTCACAGTGAAGCCTTCAGCATAGAGCAAAACAAACTCTTATCTCACTGCAAGTCTAGCACTGGCTTCAGCAGATTTCTTGGCAAAAATAATTTGGATAGACTTTATTAGATGTAACACCACCTACTTGGGCTGGACCATTTTATGCCCCACCTACGATAGTAGAGGAGCATCATGTTTTCTGGTATGTTCTTGTTTGTCCTCTTTCAGTTTAAAGTTTTTGGTCAAGGTAGTTTTTGATGAAGTTGAATTCCAATCAACTTCAAACTTAGTACACATGTTCCCTATGATATGATCTTTCCAATTTTAATGCCAAATTAGATTTTTGACATCAATGTATTGTCACAGTCCACTGAATATAAAAAATCATAAAAAATCATAGTGCTAGTGTGGCATTTCTGTACTGTGGACACATACTTGTTTAGTTCTTTTCCATGGCATTTTCAGTTTGTTTTCAATCTTTCAATCTGACCCTGTTAATAGGAGGCTAGAGTGTGTGTTAAGAAAAAAATTCTATATGTTTTAGAATTCTCAACTAAATACAAACTTTAAGGAATATACTCTGCATGTTAGTTTATTGAGCTATATGTTTTATTGTACCTTTACTGTAAAAGCTAATTTCATATATATTTAATTTTCATTGCAGTTTACTTGACGAAGAGGTCATTCTAAAGAATATCAAAGCCAGATATGAAAGAGAACTTATATATGTAAGTTTACAGGACAACAGGTTTGAGGAAAAATTGATTCCTTATAGCTCCTCAAGTGTCTGATATTCGAGTAAAGGGTTTAATGCACATATGTTATTGATTTCAGTTGGAACAACATTGACATATGTCTAAACCATAAATGATGGGGTTATCATCTGTCAGACAGCACCTACCAACACAAACAAACATGACCTTCACCTATAATGTGCATGAACCCATCCCATGTCAGGCTCTTAATAAGCCTTAGCCCAAGTACAGACATTTATATCATCAAAGATATGGTATTGATGTCCCAAATTTTAAAGCAGTAAAAAAATGATTACAATAAGTTGGATATTATATTTCTGTCATAAATCAACCCAACAATACAAAACCCTCTTGAAGATATTTATAGGTCAACATGTTTTCCTCAAGAAACTATGTCAAACTCTAATGACATCCCAGAATCAAGACTAGCTATAAATAAATTGAATAGAGAAACTAACAAATGTTTGCCATCAGTTACAAATTCCTTACTGGATCAAAAATACTTAAAAGAATCAAAAACATCAGACAGGGGTGGGTTATAAATTGGCACATGCACATTAAGATATGTGAATCAGAGTATTCAGCATTATAAACCCCCGCCTCTTTTTTTGCCCCACCTACAATAGAAAGGGGGCATTATGTTTTCTGGTCTGCGTCTGTTCGTCCATCTGTTCTTTCGTCCGTCTGTCCAGCTTCAGGTTAAAGTTTTTGGTCAAGGTAGTTTTTGATGAAGCTGAAGTCCAATCAATTTGAAACTTAGTACACATGTTTCTTATGTTATGATCTTTCTAATTTTAAAGCCAAATTATACATTTGACCCCATTTCATGGTCCACTGAACATAGAAAATGAAAGTGCAAGTTTCAGGTTTAAAGTTTTTGGTCAAGGTAATTTTTGATGAAGTTGAAGTCCAACTTGAAACTTAGTACACATGTTTCCCTATGGTATGATCTTTATAATTTTAATGCCAAATTATATTTTTACTCAATTTCATGGTCCATTCAACATGGAAAATGATAGTGTGAGTGGGGCATCCATGTACTTTGGACACATTCTTGTTTAAACTGTTTATAGTGTTGATGTCTAACCTGAAATAAGTAAAATTTATATAATGAAGACAGGTACACTTTCGGTTCCGATAAACCAAGATTTAAATAGAAATTAAGGAGAAAAGAATTGCCTTAATTTAGAAACAATAGTTTGTACAGGAGATTGATAACTTTTCTCTTTACCCTTCTGTGTATACAGAGACAAAAATGTCTGACAAACAAGACGACTTCTGTGTGTGTTACTACAAACATTTATATACAATTTGGATGATGTTTTTATGTTTTAAGTTTGCATTGACAGTAATTACAGTTTTCTACAACAAATGTTCCTGTACTTTCACAACGATAATAGGATGTAGTTAGGTACTGGTAAATACAAGTTAATGTTATAGAACATTTATCTTGAAGATTTACATGGTACATATTTGAGGAATTTGTGAGAAATTTTACATCTTTTATGAGATTTTACAGCTGTATCTTTACAAATAGAGAAATGTGTTTTTAAAAAAACTGTCTCTTTCTTGATACATTTATACATGTAAACAGAAAAATACAGACTTATTACTTATACGTAAGCAGTAAAGAAACATTATTTTGTAGTTTTGTTTCTGGTATAAAAAAAATAATACATTTAATTCTATTACTAGTTTTCAAATAAGTAGAAATCTTGTATTGCAGAGTAAAATGAAAGTAAAAATTTCATCCAAACTTATCTTTTCAGACATTTACTGGGAGTATCCTGGTTTCAGTCAACCCTTATAAGATGTTTAATATCTATGGGCTTGATATGGTCAAGAAATATGAAGGCAGAGCTCTTGGAAATTTACCACCGTAAGTCTACTTAGGAATCAAAAGATCTTTCTTTAATGTATTTTAAGCTATTGAGGGACCTGATAAACCTCAGGGTTTCTAAATGATGGACCAAGGTCTGTGAGGAAAATTTGATTTTTAATTTCAAAAGTCCAGGACCTCCCATTCTTTACATGGATGCTTTATAAGGACTGTCAACATTCTTACACGGGGCTTTTCACTTAAAAATTCAAATGGTCCTAGACCTTTTATTATAAAAACAAATTTGAACTATTTGATCTACTGTCAACACTTGTCCTTATTTGTATGTTATTACTTGTGGTTAGTAAGGACTTTAAAAAGGTTTTTTTTTGTTTTTTTTTAAATAAGCAGGATTCTTACAATGTTCAAATGGAGAAGGTTTCATACATTATAGATAAACGGTTGATGATGTTCCCGCCTTCCCATTTGTATGCTATAATTTGGTCATACCAAATAAATTACATGAACTAAAAAATTGGCCTTGTATTTAAAAATTTTTCATTGTAAACATTAAAAGCAAAAAAAAATCGATGTATTATTCTCATAATGTGACATAGTTCAATGATGTAACTTGGTAATCAAGGCCTTTTGAATATTTACTTCAAACAAGATATTTTGGGAAAGGAAATTTGTCAGATACCAGAAAATTTATAAAAAGAATTTAGTTTAACTTGTGATTTGAACTTTCTTTGAAGTTATCTTGTAATCACTAGTACAAATGAACTAACAGTTCACATTCACAACTAAATATTGTCAAATTGAAAATTTATTGCCCCTAAACTATGATAAAATCTGATGTTTTAAAAGTAAACCCAGATAATTTAGAAATACTAAATACGTAATTGGTTTGTACCATTTATTAGGTGAACGTTTTGTGTTACGACCAGTTTGGTATTTGAAAAGAATGAAATTTAATAAATAATTTGAAATAGTAAAATTGTTTTCTTTAGATATTTGTACTAAGATGACCATAAATACTTCAGATTTAGACAAGTTCTTTAGTGGTGACATTTTTGACAAATATAGTGGCAGAGAGTTCATGAAATATCTGACATGTCTTTATATTGGGACAGTTTATGAATATTAATATATTATAAAGTACATTTTTAAACTCCTAAAATTTTCTTCTGAAAGTGTTCATCATACCAAGATAAAGTTGTATTTTCTTAAAATCCAACAATGTGAAATTTTCCTTGCATTTTCCCAAGTGAAAAGTATTCCATCATCTTGCATTTTTTTGGAAAAGGAATAGCAAATAGATATCCACAATTTAAAATCTAAAATATATACATCGCATGCATCTTGCCTTTTATAAAAAAATTAAGTTGTCATAATTTAAAAACCTTTAAAAAAAAAGATGAATATGTTGACAACTTACCTGGAACAATAAACGATTCAAATTTTAAATATGAGAAAAAATGATTATCTTGTATCTTACAATAGGAGTAAGTAGGATGTTTTGGGGTTAAATTTAGAATTTTAATGGTTTGTTTATAAGATGATTGTAAATCTGGGACCATTTACTGATAGTTTGATGCATTTTATTATTAACAAATTAAACAACTTTTTTTCCATGAATCATAAAAGTATGGTACACCTCATATAATGCTAAATGATTATAAAAATTAAAAAATCTCACTGCCTGGTCTTTTTACTTTTTAAATTTGTGAAGTATTTTCTAGTTTACTTAATATTATGAATAAAAGGAAACTTCGGATATAAGTCAACTAGAGAGCAACCCAAAGATACTTAAAACTAAAAGTCACATAGATGTCAACTGTTTACAATGATCATTATATAGTCAACAAATATATAAGCTATTTAAAATTGCATGAAGTCTTGATCAACAGTAAAACATGTATCTCTAATATAATAATTATCAGTTAGCGAATCTTTTTGTAAACATTGTAGACAAATATAGTGGTTTAAGATTGTTGTGCATCCGAAGCTGACTTATAGAATTTATTGAATAGTATTTAGAGCACCATAGTCTCAGTGCAAGAGTGATTTAAGTAGTTCTCCTACTACCGTATAGCAGTCTATTATCTCGGTGGTAAAATTTCATAATTTTCATTAAATAAGGTATACAAAATACTTTGCAGCTATTATTTAGGCTGATTCAAAACTTTTATCTTTACCTTTGCAAAGCACTTTTAAATTGGCAGAATTTATTTTGGCGATTTTATTCTATTCACGAAAACTTTACCATGAGATGATAGCCAATAGTGAAGTTGGAACAAAATCAAAAATATTTAGAGGTTTTTTTTTAGTAACAATTAAGTTTTAAGGATTTTTATTTAGCAGCATGTCCTTTTAAAACATCTAAGTATAACATTTGCACCATTGCTTCTAGCTGCAATATGAACAACAACTAAACTTTCTTGAGGTAATCTTCTCACATCAAGAAAATACTGATTAGAAATGTTAATGCGATCTTGTCTACACTACAGTCATAAATAAATCTGCTGCATAAGAATAGACAATGAAATCCGAACATCAAAGTATTATTTGCAGAGATGTATAAAGGGTTTATTTATAAAGTTAGCCAAATAAGAACTGATGGTTTTTGATAAATGTTTATATGGATAGATTTCATCTTACTGTCTATTTAAGATCAGCATAGCTTAGCAACACAAAATTTCATTAGACAAACAATCTGATTTCTGATGTTTTTTCACCTGAAAAGAATTTATTACAAAATTCCTTGTAGATCCCAATGTCATGTTGATATCTTGAAGAAATCACTTTAAAAGTCTTTTTATTAACTACTCGGGCATTTGACATTTAAAAACCATAAATAAAACTTATTTACGATTTTTATATACAATAACTTAGCAATTTTTCATCATTTTTTTAGTTCTTGTAAAATGTTTGTAAATTTGTACCTGTCACTCCAGGTGTCCACTTACACCTGTCTTTGTTTACCTTAAATGTTTGAGTCATATTTTATTGCTTTAAAACACTTTCTATAATCCATAGCAAATTGAGATGCATATTTTTGTAAGAAAATTTTGAGCCTACTAAGTGTTTGCTGATATTTTAGATGATTATTTGTGGATTCTGTGTAGTACTATGTCACAGGCCAAAATCAGATATGCTGTGTTCTTCTTACAAGACTTCTGCTCTTTATTTACCTCCAACTTAGATTTTCTTTATTGCCAATTCCTAAAAATTAAATATTTAGATCTGTAACTGGTTTTAGGTATCTTGAGGGCATTTGTGTTCCTCATTTCAGTCATTCTGTCGAAATAAAACCAAACAGTTGTTCTGAGTTTTTGTGTGGAGAATTGTTGTTTCCATATGTTGTCTTTTGAACCAAATGTTCAACATTTACGAAAAATCATAGCTGAATAGATATAAATTTGTATTTTTCAGACATCTTTTTGCCATTGGTAGTACATCCTACAGTAAGATGATGAAGGACGTGGAGAACCAAGTTATTGTTATCAGGTAAATCTCATAATATATGGGTCACACCTACGATCTTCAAACTATGCATCTTCATATTTTGTTAAGGAGGTGTACAATTGCATTGGATTTTCATAGACTATAAACAACATGGTTTCAATAATAATTTTGGTTCTGTTTGACCAATTTTAATTTCAGTTAATTGTTCTTTGGGCCCAAATTAGTGATATAAACAGAAAAAAGGGCACTAAAGACTTTGATTCCATTAATATTTGATGATGACATATTTAGTATCATTTTCGTTATGGTCTTGAAATGATCATTTCATGAAAAAATGAAAGTCAAGGTTGAAACATAAGATTTACAAAATTGGATCTCTGTCAGATAAATTAGAACTGTTTTAACATTTGAGTGTATGTAGATCACAAGTGTAAATATCTATCAGTTGGTCTTGTGTACTTGTTTTCAAACCAAGTTAAATAAGAACATTTGTGTGTCAGTTTTATTAAATTTACTTGAACTTATTGGGGTTAAAATTAAGTCTTTGAAATTGAAAGGTTATATTTTTTATGCAAAGTTATTCTTTAAGATCAAATAGATTCATACATATAGGAATGCTTTAGAAATTTTCTGTGCATTTTAGATACCAAGAAAGCTTCAATGCCATAATGTTAGATATTGGCATTGACATAGAATTCAGTAGGTGGTCCTCCCAATGCAATATTGTATAAAAGGTGTTTTATTAAATAATACTGCTCTGATACAATCTTTCTATTGTTGCTTATCCTTTGTATGTGAGCAATCTTGATACACATTATTGTATAATTGTGTTGCAACAAAACTTTCAATGAAGTATAATTACGCCAACTTATTTGATTTGATTCAGGGATTTACTATTAATTTAAGGCACGATAAAACCATATTAAACTGTACAATATGTTTGTCTGCCTTTAAATTGATTTTGGTACAAGATAAGGCATTTGGTGTTTAATGGCTCCAAAATGGTTAATCTGAATTTCATTCAGAAGAATAAGATAGCTATACTTTGATTGCATGGTTTAATATATACATTTAAGGTATTAAATTGTAACGAGATGGTTCTTTGTCGAAGAGAAACTTCTTAAAGGAAAAGAAGTCTGCTAAGTTATTTCTAAGCTCTATTGATTAATTGTTGATATTTTGAGGTTTTTAAAACATTGGCAGACTTCCAGAGGCATAAAAGAAACATTTAAAAATTTCTCTGTTGACACAACATGATATCCATTTAAAGGATTATTTTTTTAAACAGTGTATTAATACTCAGATCTTGAACTTTAGAATATTTTAATGAACGTCTTTGACAACTTCCTATCAAAACAAAAATATCAATCTCATTACTGTAATCTATCTTTCATCAAACTTTACCAATTTACAATTATATACATGTAACTTTTTGATTTGACATTTTACTGATGATAGTAAGATTCGTGAGAAGTTTAATCTTCCCTTGTAATTTCCATAAGTATAATGCTATTGCAGTTATTGCATAATATTCATAGATATATAATTCTGTCAAACCTTATAAATGAAGAAAAGTAAGCAATATGGAATATGTACCTATTCTTATATATCTAACAAAGCATCTTGGTCTGTGCTGCATGATGAAATATTCATCATTAAAAATGCCTTTGAAGATTTGAAACCTACACAAAAAAAAATCAAGTTTTCTTTTCTTTTAGTACATTAATTTGATTTAATTAATTTTTTATATAAATGATATCAAACTTATACACAAAGCTTATTACACCGATCAAGATTAAATTGGGTTGCGTCACTTTAACCATTCTTGAGTTATGTCCCTTTATAATTTATATGCAACAAGTGCATTATCTGTGTTCCTTGGACACATTCTCCATTTAATTTATGTATATGAACATTGTGCAGGGTTAATATAGTAGTGAAATAACAAGATATATGACCTAAGACATGTACTCAAACATTGTGCAGGGTTAATATAGTAGTATGACTACTCAACTACCCATCTAGTAACAAGATATCTGACCTAAGACATGTACTCAAACATTGTGCAGGGTTAATATAGTAGTATGACTACTCAACTACCCATCTAGTAACAAGATATCTGACCTTAGACATGTACTCAAACATTGTGCAGGGTTAATATAGTAGTATGACTACTCAACTACCCATCTAATAACAAGATATCTGACCTAAGACATGTACTCAAACATTGTGCAGGGTTAATATAGTAGTATGACTACTCAACTACCCATCTAGTAACAAGATATCTGACCTAAGACATGTACTCAAACATTGTGCAGGGTTAATATAGTAGTATGACTACTCAACTACCCATCTAGTAACAAGATATCTGACCTAAGACATGTACTCAAACATTGTGCAGGGTTAATATAGTAGTATGACTACTAAACTACCCATCTAGTAACAAGATATCTGACCTAAGACATGTACTCAAACATTGTGCAGGGTTAATATAGTAGTATGACTACTAAACTACACATCTAGTAACAAGATATCTGACCTAAGACATGTACTCAAACATTGTGCAGGGTTAATATAGTAGTATGACTACTCAACTACCCATCTAGTAACAAGATATCTGACCTTAGACATGTACTCAAACATTGTGCAGGGTTAATATAGTAGTATGACTACTCAACTACCCATCTAATAACAAGATATCTGACCTAAGACATGTACTCAAACATTGTGCAGGGTTAATATAGTAGTATGACTACTCAACTACCCATCTAGTAACAAGATATCTGACCTAAGACACGTACTCAAACATTGTGCAGGGTTAATATAGTAGTATTACTACTCAACTACCCATCTAATAACAAGATATCTGACCTAAGACATGTACTCAAACATTGTGCAGGGTTAATATAGTAGTATGACTACTCAACTACCCATCTAGTAACAAGATATCTGACCTAAGACATGTACTCAAACATTGTGCAGGGTTAATATAGTAGTATGACTACTCAACTACCCATCTAATAACAAGATATCTGACCTAAGACATGTACTCAAACATTGTGCAGGGTTAATATAGTAGTATGACTACTCAACTACCCATCTAGTAACAAGATATCTGACCTAAGACATGTACTCAAACATTGTGCAGGGTTAATATAGTAGTATGACTACTCAACTACCCATCTAGTAACAAGATATCTGACCTAAGACATGTACTCAAACATTGTGCAGGTTTAATATAGTAGTATGACTACTAAACTACCCATCTAGTAACAAGATATCTGACCTAAGACATGTACTCAAACATTGTGCAGGGTTAATATAGTAGTATGACTACTAAACTACCCATCTAGTAACAAGATATCTGACCTAAGACATGTACTCAAACATTGTGCAGGGTTAATATAGTAGTATGACTACTAAACTACCCATATAGTAACAAGATATCTGACCTTAGACATGTACTCAAACATTGTGCAGGGTTAATATAGTAGTATGACTACTAAACTACCCATCTAGTAACAAGATATCTGACCTAAGACATGTACTCAAACATTGTGCAGGGTTAATATAGTAGTATGACTACTCAACTACCCATATAGTAACAAGATATCTGACCTAAGACATGTACTCAAACATTGTGCAGGGTTAAAATAGTAGTATGACTACTCAACTACCCATCTAGTAACAAGATATCTGACCTAAGACATGTACTCAAACATTGTGCAGGGTTAATATAGTAGTATGACTACTGAACTACCCATCTAGTTACAAGATATATGACCTAAGACATGTACTCAAACATTGTGCAGGGTTAATATAGTAGTATGACTACTCAACTACCCATATAGTAACAAGATATCTGACCTAAGACATGTACTCAAACATTGTGCAGGGTTAATATAGTAGTATGACTACTAAACTACCCATCTAGTAACAAGATATCTGACCTAAGACATGTACTCAAACATTGTGCAGGGTTAATATAGTAGTATGACTACTCAACTACCCATCTAGTAACAAGATATCTGACCTAAGACATGTACTCAAACATTGTGCAGGGTTAATATAGTAGTATGACTACTCAACTACCCATTTAGTAACAAGATATCTGACCTAAGACATGTACTCAAACATTGTGCAGGGTTAATTTAGTAGTATGACTACTCAACTACCCATCTAGTAACAAGATATCTGACCTAAGACATGTACTCAAACATTGTGCAGGGTTAATATAGTAGTATGACTACTAAACTACCCATCTAGTAACAAGATAATCTGACCTAAGACATGTACTCAAACATTGTGCAGGGTTAATATAGTAGTATGACTACTCAACTACCCATATAGAAACAAGATATCTGACCTAAGACATGTACTCAAACATTGTGCAGGGTTAATATAGTAGTATGACTACTCAACTACCCATCTAGTAACAAGATATCTGACCTAAGACATGTACTCAAACATTGTGCAGGGTTAATATAGTAGTATGACTACTCAACTACCCATCTAATAACAAGATATCTGACCTAAGACATGTACTCAAACATTGTGCAGGGTTAATATAGTAGTATGACTACTCAACTACCCATCTAGTAACAAGATATCTGACCTAACACATGTACTCAAACATTGTGCAGGGTTAATATAGTAGTATGACTACTAAACTACCCATCTAGTAACAAGATATCTGACCTAAGACATGTACTAAAACATTGTGCAGGGTTAATATAGTAGTATGACTACTCAACTACCCATCTAGTAACAAGATATCTGACCTAAGACATGTACTCAAACATTGTGCAGGGTTAATATAGTAGTATGACTACTCAACTACCCATCTAGTAACAAGATATCTGACCTAAGACATGTACTCAAACATTGTGCAGGGTTAATATAGTAGTATGACTACTAAACTACCCATCTAGTAACAAGATATATGACCTAAGACATGTACTCAAACATTGTGCAGGGTTAATATAGTAGTATGACTACTCAACTACCCATATAGTAACAAGATATCTGACCTAAGACATGTACTCAAACATTGTGCAGGGTTAATATAGTAGTATGACTACTAAACTACCCATCTAGTAACAAGATATCTGACCTAAGACATGTACTCAAACATTGTGCAGGGTTAATATAGTAGTATGACTACTCAACTACCCATCTAGTAACAAGATATCTGACCTAAGACATGTACTCAAACATTGTGCAGGGTTAATATAGTAGTATGACTACTCAACTACCCATCTAGTAACAAGATATCTGACCTAAGACATGTACTCAAACATTGTGCAGGGTTAATATAGTAGTATGACTACTCAACTACCCATCTAGTAACAAGATATCTGACCTAAGACATGTACTCAAACATTGTGCAGGGTTAATATAGTAGTATGACTACTAAACTACCCATCTAGTAACAAGATATCTGACCTAAGACATGTACTCAAACATTGTGCAGGGTTAATATAGTAGTATGACTACTAAACTACCCATATAGTAACAAGATATCTGACCTAAGACATGTACTCAAACATTGTGCAGGGTTAATATAGTAGTATGACTACTAAACTACCCATATAGTAACAACATATCTGACCTAAGACATGTACTCAAACATTGTGCAGGGTTAATATAGTAGTATGACTACTAAACTACCCATCCAGTAACAAGATATCTGACCTAAGACATGTACTCAAACATTGTGCAGGGTTAATATAGTAGTATGACTACTAAACTACCCATATAGTAACAAGATATCTGACCTTAGACATGTACTCAAACATTGTGCAGGGTTAATATAGTAGTATGACTACTCAACTACCCATCTAGTAACAAGATATATGACCTAAGACATGTACTCAAACATTGTGCAGGGTTAATATAGTAGTATGAGTACTCAACTACCCATATAGTAACAAGATATCTGACCTAAGACATGTACTCAAACATTGTGCAGGGTTAATATAGTAGTATGACTACTCAACTACCCATCTAGTAACAAGATATCTGACCTAAGACATGTACTCAAACATTGTGCAGGGTTAATATAGTAGTATGACTACTAAACTACCCATGTAGTAACAAGATATCTGACCTAAGACATGTACTCAAACATTGTGCAGGGTTAATATAGTAGTATGACTACTCAACTACCCATCTAGTAACAAGATATCTGACCTAAGACATGTACTCAAACATTGTGAAGGGTTAATATAGTAGTATGACTACTCAACTACCCATCTAATAACAAGATATCTGACCTAAGACATGTACTCAAACATTGTGCAGGGTTAATATAGTAGTATGACTACTAAACTACCCATCTAGTAACAAGATATCTGACCTAAGACATGTACTCAAACATTGTGCAGGGTTAATATAGTAGTATGACTACTCAACTACCCATCTAGTAACAAGATATCTGACCTAAGACATGTACTCAAACATTGTGCAGGGTTAATATAGTAGTATGACTACTCAACTACCCATCTAGTAACAAGATATCTGACCTAAGACATGTACTCAAACATTGT
The DNA here is from genome assembly GCF_036588685.1 of Mytilus trossulus. NCBI lineage: Eukaryota > Metazoa > Mollusca > Bivalvia > Mytilida > Mytilidae > Mytilus > Mytilus trossulus. The sequence continues at coordinate 64,679,260 of NC_086379.1, forward strand.
GCTGGGTTAATATAGTAGTATGACTACTAAACTACCCATCTAGTAACAAGATATCTGACCTAAGACATGTACTCAAACATTGTGCAGGGTTAATATAGTAGTATGACTACTCAACTACCCATATAGTAACAAGATATCTGACCTAAGACATGTACTCAAACATTGTGCAGGGTTAATATAGTAGTATGACTACTCAACTACCCATCTAGTAACAAGATATCTGACCTAAGACATGTACTCAAACATTGTGCAGGGTTAATATAGTAGTATGACTACTAAACTACCCATCTAGTAACAAGATATCTGACCTAAGACATGTACTCAAACATTGTGCAGGGTTAATATAGTAGTATGACTACTCAACTACCCATATAGTAACAAGATATCTGACCTAAGACATGTACTCAAACATTGTGCAGGGTTAATATAGTAGTATGACTACTCAACTACCCATCTAGTAACAAGATATCTGACCTAAGACATGTACTCAAACATTGTGCAGGATTAATATGACTACTCAACTACCCATCTAGTGCTTCTAGTAAAGTTAGTCCCTAAATTCAAGTTTGCTTTATATGAAATGTAGGATCAGTAACATCTTGCTTAAGATCTGGTGTATGAAATTTTATATTCCTACAAGCTGCATAGCTTTTGGGAATAAAATGCCATTGTCTATGTTTTTTCTAGAAAGATAGTATATACTTTTGATCACTTTTGTCTATTTTATTTGTTGTCCCAGTATTTTGATGTATTTTTGAATGAAAAGGATTTTATAACTTTTTTAACTTTTATGTTGCAGCGGAGAAAGTGGTTCTGGTAAAACAGAGGCAACAAAGTTAGTGATGCAATATCTGGCTGCTGTTAATAAGAATGGAAACAATCTGATTACTGAACAGATCCTGGAAGCTAATCCACTCTTAGAATCATTCGGAAATGCTAAGACAATTCGCAATGACAATTCAAGCAGATTTGGAAAATACATCGAAGTATTCTTTAAGAGGTATAAATGACTTCAAACAGGTATATTACTGCGTATTCATTTTAATTCACGGGATACAAATTTTTATGGATTTCATGTTTCACAATGAACAAGGAATTCAAATTTTTACGAAAGTACAAATTTTTTATAGTATGTAGTCAAAACCACGAAATCAAATGTCCACTCAAAGTTTTTCCTCAATCTGCACATATCGGTATCCTTGAAAATAAATTAATCTACAGTGTACCAAACTCATTCTGTTTTATATCTCTTTTAAAAATTCTAATGACAGAAGTTTATCTTTAATCTCACATAGTTGTATGTATATCACAGGTTTCTAAAATTAAAAAAAATGAAATAAAAGGTCTATCTTTGATATTTTGTGGTATTTATTTGTTGAAACTAAATTGACCTGTACATGTATTTCATGAATTACACACAATATTTAAATTAAATGGATTGAAAGAGACAATGGACAATATTTAAAACAAAGACCATGTGTATATTAAATTATTCCTTAACACAACAAGATAGTTAAGTACTGTTGTATTTATTGTTTTAAACAATGACATGACATATTTAATTCAGTGTTAAAACAATCATTTTATAAACAATTCGGAAATATACAATTACCTCGAAGACAATGTTTACAAGGGAATCGTATGTCACCTTAAACTAGACATAAATTAGCCCTAAATTCTCAACTGAGATATTTGTAAGATAAACTAACTTGTTAGACATGTTACACCAATCAGAACATTTCTTTGTTACTGAAATTTTATATCTAGATTGAAGATCAGTAGTTTATTTATTGTTGATAAAGTAAGGTTACAAACATCAACAAGAAATATGTACATTCTTCTCATGTATAATCTGTTTGTGACCCTAAAATTATTTTCTTGTTTCAACATTTCATTGACATTATAGTAAATATAAGAGTCTATAACTGATTAATAATTAAACAATACAATAATTTATCAAACTGTTTTAATCTATGAAATGATTTGTAAACATTCTAATTGACTTTAAGCAAAAACTTTATACTAACATACTAAAGAACCAAAAATCTTTACTGCAGCAATTGTACCCAAACTATAATAATGCAATATTAAAAACCAGCAGTACTAAATTCAATGTTTAAATTACCTTCTTCCTAAAATAAAACCCCAGGGTTGACTACAGTATAGAAATATTCGGCCTTGGGCTTCTTCCGTTTTGGCAGTAAAAGCTTTGCTAAAGTGGTGTTTTCCTCTTTAAAAAAAATGTAATACGGAAAGTCCATTATCAAGTAGCAAAATCAAAAGCTCAAACACATCAAATGAATGGATAACAACTGTCGTATATATATTCCTGAATTGGTGCAGGCATTTTCTTATGTAAAAAATGATGGATTAAACCTTGTATGACGGTCACATTAAAAGTCTCTCTGGTCAGAATAGGGACATTAAATTGATTGATAGTTCAACATGAGTGCCACTCTCTCTGCATGTTAAAGAAGCAATGTGGGAACTGAGGTTCTGTTGGTGGCCTGTTGCAAGGGAGATTTTCTGTCGTTATCCAAAATACTCCTTATTTCCAGTGGCATTTCAAATTCCCTGCCATCTACCTTATCATCCCACCTTTCAATTCTTACCTATTGTATTCAGTTTTACTTTGTTCTCTTCTAGAATATGTATGAAATAGTTGCCACTGGATATTCAGCAAGCAACAATTGACCAATCCAAAAATAAGTTTTGACTTGAATTTAATTTAGATTTCTAGTTTTGACTTATAATGCCTTCCAGATAATACTGCAAGTAAAATTAAGATTTAAATAAAAAAAATCATAATAAGAAATTGATACTCCCAATTATTTATCTTTATTTGGCCTTCAAATTTGTTTTGTTACATAGTTAAAAGTGCAAATAACTATTAGTACCTGTATCATTTATTTTATAGTTTTGTGAGTTTTATGAAATACACATTATAAAAGCAAAGAATACAAAAATAGATAGGTAGTTATGTATCATAATGGTACCATGATGTGCCTAATGAGATTTATGCAAAACTTGCTAAGTCACTGTAATATTGCTTCAAACTTACAAAATACTGCATTCAGTATATAATTAAACATGGAGGTCGTCATTTCAAACTGTGTGGCCTGTCTAATAATCTTACAAATAAATGTTGTATTGTTTAATATTTGTATTAAATCCAAAATAACCTACTTATTTTGATCTTTTTTTTTCACAGTGGTTCAATGGTTGGAGCTAGAACATCCGAGTATCTCCTTGAAAAGTCACGCATTGTAACTCAGGTGGGTACACTTTAAATTCGCCACACAAACAATCCTTACAAAAGTGTCATTTATATTTAAATAACAGCAGATTATAAACTTATCTTTTTAAAAAATAACAATTCTTTTGTTGGTTAAGAATAGAAATAAATCCCTGCTGCAGGATAATATGATGGGTAATAGGTATTTTACAGATTTCTAAAAGTTTTTCTTACATTAACCATTCCTTCAAGGTCAGAGGTTAAAAAAGATTTATCTGGTTTTATTCTGGTGTAAGTGTCATCTGTGTTCTTTTTACTCCACCTCAGATTGATTCTATAAAAAAAGTTTTCACTCAACTGTTCCGTAGCAGCATGAAACAGAATAGATTTAAATTGGTAGATTAATTGCATCTGGTTCCAGTTTAAGCTTAACCATTATCTGAAGTTGCATTGCAAATTTAAACCAAACATTGTTTTTGCTCATTGTTGAAGGCCTTACAGTGACCTATTGTTGCTATCTTCTGTGTATTTTGTTCTGATGGACAGAGGGCTCATTGGCAATCAAACCACATCTTTCTATTTTTATAATGGCTACATTAATCTTCAGGATACCTTGTTTACACAATTGTATATTCTGGTCGAGTGGATCAGCTCAAACATTTTCAGTTATTCAAAGTAGAAAATAAGAAGTAAATTGACCATACACATAATTAAAAAAAAGTACTGAAATTGCTGAAAACTGACAATTGTGTCAATTGGGGAATTGCTGGAACATGATAATTTTTTAACTACCTACACAAATTCTCAAGATTGCCTCAGTGATGATTAAACATGGTCACCACTGCTTATTTATCAGCAAAAAGTTTGATCACATAAAAGGGATAATAGAACAATCCAAAATATATTAAAGTACAATATACCACATAAGCTCCTCCACCAAAAAAACACCCCAAAAAACAAACAACACACGGTATGGTTATGAATATAAGAAAGGAGATACAAAGGCATTACATTATATCAAGTTTAACATGGTCATTTTTTACACTTTGCCAAGTACTACAGGCTAATATAGGCCTCTAGTTCTCTGTAATCTAAGCTTGGAAGTAAACATGCATAATTAATTTTATGTCATATGTCACAACTAATAATGATAATTACTATGTATGAAAAAACTATATGTATATAAACATAATCTACTTTATAAAAGTTTTTAAAAAGTCGACCACAAATCAATGCCTCTCTTGATAAATGGTTAAAAACAAATGAAATGTCCCGACTGTTCATGGCAGTAATTAGCCATTTTAATAATTAAATGAAGCAGAAGTAATTAGAAATATAGACAATAGTGTCTTCTCATTGTTTTGAATGTTTTAAATTGAATAACTTGTCAGTGTACCTGTCTTTATGAAAAGACGTGAATTGAACTTGAAGTCTCATAAGTTATTCAAGTTAAGATTTGAGTCAAATATGTAAATGTAGCTTTTATAAGCCTTATTCCACCACTACAGATACATTGATATGGTTCTTGTCGTTGGGCTTTGGGAAAATTGTTAAAATTATCAATTTCCATTGCTTTAATTTCAATTGTAAAAATTTCAATATTCCAACAATGATGTTTTGATGAAGAAATATTTTATTAAGATAAAGTTGGTAAAATATGTTTTGTTGTTTAGAAATTCATTTATATTTCATCAATACATCTATAGAAAAAATATATAGAGCCTTTAAATTCAACAAAGCAAGAGAGCTGGTCTAATTTAAAGAACATAATTAACTTAAGTGATGAATTCTGTAAATAAATATCTTTACTCACATATATGGATTTCCAGAGATAACAGAATTCCCTGTTAAAGAGATCCTTAATTTCTATAAATGACTCCATTTATTAAAAGTTATGAACAAGGAAAAAGTTCTATAATTTATAACTAGTTTAAAAACATTATGGCATGTTTTGTTTTATTATAATAATTAAAAAAAAAGCTTCCTGTTCACAGATCTAGACATTGTTGATTAAGCAAAATTGCTTCTTGTCGGTCCATATGTTCATCTTCACATTTAATCAGAAACAAATTAACCAGAATGACTTTGGTCAGCACTTTAACAGTGATAAGTTGTAATCTGTGAGCACTTTACCAATGGCAGATCCAGAACTTTTCATTAGGGGCGGGCCCGCTGACTGACCTAAGGGGGGGCCCTCTCCAGTCATGCTTCAGTGATTCCCTATATAATCAACCAAATTTTTGCTCGGATCCGCCTCTGTTTACAGATCAGTCTGTTTCATACTTTCTGTTTTGAAATACTTTTCATTCATCAATATATTTTAATAGACTTGAAATTTGTCATCACACATATTTTAAATACGTAACTATACAAGATGATTTAATATTTGGTTTTCAGCTTGACAGTGATAAGATGTACTTGTGTGCTTTTTCTAGAACTGTCAGACATCTACTTCCTGTTTTCGTGTTCTTTAAATGACGAACGTGGGCATTCTTAGCACGACATCATGTGCATTCGTGTTTAATTTATCACTTACAAAATGATAGTCAGTAGAAATATGTATGTCATAAAGACATAATATAATTCTTTTATTTATTTTTCTTGAATGAAATTGCAAAATTCTCTCTCATAACAGAACTTTATATAGTTACTTGCACTTAAAAGTTTCTGTACAAAATAATTAGTTTTCATACAGCACAACCCTGAATGAACATCCCAAATAAGGTTGATAAAATAGGAAAATAATACTACTTGTCCTCGAAAAAAATAATAGCATCCAAAGAATATATATAATAGTGAAATGTATATCCCCAATTGTTTGTATAAATGTCTTGTTGTCCTAAAGGCTGTGAAATTTGACACCATGTTTGTTGATCGTAAGATACAACCACAATCTATTATGTTTATCTAATAGTTTTTACTGAAAACCCCATTAAATCAACAATAAGGTTATAATGTATTCATAATTGAACATATTTATGGTGGGTAATTCCATTAAGGGTTGTTTGAGTCTACCGTAGTTGGAAATATTTTTTTAATTCATTCAGTGCTCAGTCATACATTTACAATGATGTTTACCAATGATTCGTTTTCCTTCATCATTTTCATGGCCTACCCAACAAAGTGTATATCAAATCAAAAATGTCATTTGGTGTTCATTTAACCAGATCAAATACATGTGGCCACTTTTGGTCATATATATAAACAAAAATGTAATGGAAAAGCTCAAGATTATGGATACATTTGCAATGTAGACTTTTTGGAACCTTAAGTTATGTGATATATTGTTATTGTTTGAATGTCCAGTGGAAAGTATTTCAAACATGTTCAGGATAACAAGGCAATTTGGCCATTATTTCATAATTTGTTTGCTCAACATTTTATCATACATCCATATTGAATGCTTGAAAGATGTTAGTCCAACCAAAATCAGAAAATTGAGATATACAATGATGATGCTTCTGAAAAAAATAAAAAAATTATAGAGAAAAAAGGGGGGTGGTATATGTTTTTATTCTGACACTGAATTTTAAAGAAAATGATATATAAAGAATTGAAAAATGTCAAAGAAATACATGAATGATGTTCTTCCAAGCCAGTCCCTTTCAAGATTCAAGTATCAACTTCTTCAAAACATACCTCTTTCATTTTTTATGAAATAACTTTCTAGCCATGCATGAAGTTGAAAAAGCTTAACCAACTTCATTAAAATTTAATGGTTGGTCCCTGATAATAAATATTTGGAATTCATGAATATAAGTCATGTTAAAACCTTAAATACTATCCATTTAAAAGTATTTGATAAAGTGGACATCTCCTTTAGAAAAACCTGAACAATTCCATTCTTTTCAATTGAATTCAGATTTTGATAAATTATTCAAAAGAATTTAAATAAAATGATATTTTTGAATGAAATATAGGTTGGCAATATAAGTTTAAATATTGTATTAAATGAATTTGAAAATAAACGAAACTATTTATCAATGACTGCTCAAGAAAAGGTTTTCTTTGTTAGATTAACAAAACTACAGTGATTTGCTGTCAACTCCAATAGACAGTTAATCAAACTCTTAATTGAAAATATGTTGTAACATACAATTTATATACCATATTATTAACAAATATTTTATTTACAAATATATTCATAGGGTTTTTTGGTCCACTTATGAAACTATCTTGAAGTATTTATTTTGTGCAAGTGCAGTAAATGAGCAAGAACTCTTTTTTAAACTTTTTTCAGTTGTCAGGAAAGTCTATTTGTTGACAATTTTTATTACTCAAATAAATCATAGCACACCAATTCATTTACACCTAGAATGTCTTTAATGTTTATAATTCGTTAAGATCTTTTTACATCGGGATATTTTTTTGGTGATTTTTTTTTAAAGTTAAAGATGCAATTATTATGCTTCTTGTTATGCTTGGTAAAAGATAACAGAAATAAGTATAAAAGTAAACAAATTTTATAGATATTTAAAAAGTTCATCAAAGAATCTCGTCAAAGTAATATGTTTGTACTGGGACGAAACATTTGACTTATTTGCTAAAGTGCTTAAGCTACTATTTAATGTTTACTTAAGTTTATAAAGTTTAACTTTTTTTAAAAATATGGACAAAATGTAGATTTATCAATAATATTTTGTTTTTATACACTGCCTAGTAATACAGTTCATCTGTACTCTAATGAATCAGATTAAGCTTTTGATAACAGTCCTTTTGTCAAAAGTGAAATGGTGACACAAGATATTTTCGGTAAAAAATCGAAATATAATGGACATTTTTAACTTCTACAGTATAGCCTATTTTAGCATTTCATTAATCCATGCATCTGCATTTTCTTTATCTCATTTTAGTCGAAACTTCCTAGTTGAAAAATTCTAATATTGTTTAGTAAAACTAGAAATAAAAAAGATGTAACATATGGTAGATTTCATTGTCACATCACCATTTTTTTAGGGCCAAGAAAATTAGACCAGGGATATCATCCTAAACATGCATGAAACATTTGCCACTGTTATTGTTAAGGGATGATTAGAATGAAGTTGTATTAGAGAGTTGCTGATAGAGTTAAACTGCCTAAAACTGTCATTCTGTATATAGTCTTTGCCACTTGGTTTTATTTTACCAATACCTGACAAATAGTAGCATACCAACAGTTAGACTTGAGATATTGTAATACTAAATGGAAATAATTATTAAATTACTGACAAAAGTCTACCAGTATACCCTGTATGATAGCAGTTTTACCTATACAGCATATTGTATGGTTCAGACATGTATAAAATGGTTAAGTAAAGGTAGAGTACAAGTTCAGACTATAATAAAATTGAGAATGGAAATGGGGAATGTATCAAAGAGACAACAACCCGACCATAGAAAAAAACAACAGCAGAAGGTCACCAACAGGTCTTCAATGTAAAGAGAAATTCCCGCACCCGGAGGCGTCCTTCAGCTGGCCCCTAAACAAATATGATGTATAATTCGGACTTCAGTCCAGTAATATAAAATAGATTTCAGACTAATTCAGACTGGTCCTCGTGTCATGAGAATATGATCTCTTGGAGAAAACTATAAGAAACATATTTTCTTTATTTTGTAGGCACCAGATGAAAGAAACTACCATGTGTTCTATGAAATTTTAGCTGGCATGACAGAAGATGAGAGAAAGAAATATGGTCTACAGACAGCAAATAAATACTTTTATTTAAATCAGGTAAAAAGTAAAAGAATGGCATATCTACTGTTATAGCGATAGGATTTGATTTTAATGATACTCCATACTCACTTGGGGGCAGATCAAGCCATTTTTAGCTCACCTGGCCCGAAGGGCCAAGTGAGCTTTTCTCATCACTTGGCGTCCGGCGTCCGTCGTCGTCCGTCGTCGTTAACTTTTACAAAAATCTTCTCCTCTGAAACTGCTGGGCCAAATTAATCCAAACTTGGCCATAATCATCATTGGGGTGTCTAGTTTAAAAATTGTGTCCGGTGACCCCCGCCAACCAACCAAGATGGCCGCCACGGCTAAAAATAGAACATAGGGGTAAAATGCAGTTTTTGGCTTATAACTCAAAAACCAAAGCATTTAGAGCAAATCTGACATGGGGTAAAAATGTTCATCAGGTCAAGATCTAACTGCCCTGAAATTTTCAGATGAATCGGACAACCTGTTGTTGGGTTGCTGCCCCTGAATTGGTAATTTTAGGGAAAATTTGCTGTTTTTTGTTATTATCTTGAATATTATTATAGATAGAGATAAACTGTAAACAGCAATAATGTTCAGCAAAGTAAAATCTACAAATAAGTCAACATAATCAAAATGGTCAGTTGACCACTTTAGGAGTTATTGTCCTTTATAGTCAATTTTTAACCATTTTTCGTAAATCTTGGTAATCTTTTACAAAAATCTTCTCCTCTGAAACTGCTGGGCCAAATTAATCCAAACTTGGCCATAATCATCATTGGGGTGTCTAGTTTAAAAATTGTGTCCGGTGACCCCGCCAACCAACCAAGATGGCCGCCACGGCTAAAAATAGAACATAGGGGTAAAATGCAGTTTTTGGCTTATAACTCAAAAACCAAAGCATTTAGAGCAAATCTGACATGGGGTAAAAATGTTCATCAGGTCAAGATCTAACTGCCCTGAAATTTTCAGATGAATCGGACAACCTGTTGTTGGGTTGCTGCCCCTGAATTGGTAATTTTAGGGAAAATTTGCTGTTTTTTGTTATTATCTTGAATATTATTATAGATAGAGATAAACTGTAAACAGCAATAATGTTCAGCAAAGTAAAATCTACAAATAAGTCAACATAATCAAAATGGTCAGTTGACCACTTTAGGAGTTATTGTCCTTTATAGTCAATTTTTAACCATTTTTCGTAAATCTTGGTAATCTTTTACAAAAATCTTCTCCTCTGAAACTACCAGGCCAAATTTAAACAAACTTGGCCGCAATCATCATTGGGGTATCTAGTTTAAAAATTGTGTGGCGTGACCCGGCCAACAAACAAAGATGGCCGCCATGACTAAAAATAGAACATAGGGGTAAAATGCAGTTTTTTGCTTATAACTCAAAAACCAAAGCATTTAGAGCAAATCTAACAGGGAGTAAAATTGTTAATCAGGTCAAGATCTATTTGCCATGAAATTTTCAGATGGATTGGACAAACTGCTGTTAGGTTGCTGCCCCTGAATTAGTCATTTTAAGGAAATTTTTCTGTTTTTTGTTATTATCTTGAATATTATTATAGATAGAGATAAACTGTAAAGGGAAACAATGTACAGCAAAGTAACACCTAAAAATAAGTCAACATGACCTAAATGGTCAATTGACCCCATAAGGAGTTATTGCCCTTTATAGTCAATTTTTAACAATTTTCATAAAATTTGTAAATTTTAACTAACATTTTCCACTGAAGCTCTTAGGCCAAGTTCAATATAGATAGAATGATTGTAAGCAGCAATAATGTTCAGTAAAGTAAGATATATAAACACATCACCATCACCAAAACACAATTTTGTCATGAATTCAAATGCGTCCTTTGTTTAATATTCACATAGACCAAGGTGAGCGACACAGGCTCTTTGGAGCCTCTAGTTTAAAAAGGGGTTTGACACCCTGGATAAAAGGAGTTCAAACTATATGTGCCCATTTAATTGCATTGATTGTCCAAAAAAAAATGGGGTTACCGGTTGGTTCCAACCCTCTGAACCCCCCTGGATTCCCAATGGCTCACTTTTTTGTAAACCGTTGAATTGCAAGGAGCACTGAAATAATACACATACAGTTACATTCATAATTCCACAAATACAATAAATAAAAAATATTGTTACCATGTCACTAATTGTCTTAATGATATCAATGTGTAATGATGATCTCACTTATTTCCAGGGAGGTAACTGTGATATTTCTGGTCGGAACGATGTAGAAAACTATCGTGTATTAACTGGTGCTTTTCACGTGTTGAACTTTGAAGGAAATGAAAAGGAAACAATATACAAAATCTTAGCTTCTGTTTTACACTTTGGAAATATATTTTTCAAACGAGTACATGACTCTTCCCATGATACTGTGTTACTTGGAAATGATGCTGAGATCAAATGGATATCACATCTCTTACAACTCTCTGAAGATTGGCTGAAACAGGCTCTTACTAGCAAAGTCACGGTAAGTACAACATAAACAGGGTCTTACTAGCAAAGTCACAGTAAGTAGAATTGGGATACTTTTATATTAAATGATAACTGTGACAAGGTACATTACTGCAAACTCAGAAATCATTGCGTGCATTTATTATTGTGATTTTTGGAGAATGACCAAAAGTGTGAATAATTATTGCAATATAAGGAAAAGCTCATGGAGTCAATTTTTTCTCATTAATAAAAACCTTTCTATAATTCTAAATTAACAGTAATTAGGTCATGATACATTTCTTCTGAAAATTTATCTTTTTTAATTGAAATGTACATAAATTTCAACCGAAAATTCATTTGAGTAAGTTTACAAAATCTAGGAGCATACAAGAACCATCATGATGATAAGAACTTAACAGATTCTCTTAACCTGAAGAAATATTGTTAAAAAAAAAATGAAAATCTAAACATTTGTATTTTGCTTTACAGGAGACTAGAGGAGATAGAGTTGTTTCCCCCTTCAACATAGATCAAGCTTTAGATTCAAGGTTTGTAAAAGTTGTATAAAACCATTATATCGTTATTTTATCTCCAGAACACTTGATATGTGTGTTGTTCTATTCATCAAACAGACAATTACCAATTTTCTCTATCAATGCTGCTTTCGATCAAAAGTATTTGGGAAATATAAATTCTTCCCGCGTCTGCATTTTGCCATGTTGGGCGGTCCGTAACAGACTTTACGGATGTCCGCTTTCCCCCAGTGATTTAAAATTTCAAGTACAGTCAGACCTTCTATAAAGTTCACCTTTATTTATCAAATAATTGCTTTGTCATATCACCCTATTCTTTTCAAAATTAAGTAATAATCATGTATTTTGAAACTTAATTCAGAGTTCAACCTCAAATAAGGTAAAGGTTTCCTTTATATAGAGGTTTGACTTTTTAGTACTGAACTTTTCAATTTATTCTGAAAAATTAAATTATACTTTCAGGGATGCCATAGCCAAAGCTTTATATAGTCGTCTATTTACCTATTTGGTGGAGAAGATTAATTTAATTACCTGTAGGTCAGAGAGAGAAAAGTCCACATCATTGGCACTACTGGATATTTTTGGATTTGAGGTAAGATATGATTCCCGTTTGGGATGAAAATTTCAGGAACCCAATTTTCGGCTCTCCCTTGACACCATTCGCAAGTATGGTCTTGAGGAAACGATGATAGTCCGTCGGACGGGGACGATAAATGGCTGGCCCGTGTTAAGAGAGAGCCACATCTCTTGCACGTTAAAGACACCCTTGTAGATTTCGAAAAAGAGTAGGCTAATGCCGCTACAAGGCAGCACTCGCACCCGCAAAGTGGAAAGGGATTAATATAAGTTGCAAAACTTGTTTCCCAATCCACTATAAATAAATATGTTTAAATTAAATTATGAAGTGTACAAGCAACATGATAATAGACATTCAAAAAAACACTTAATGAAAACAGACATTCAATGAAACACTGAACGAAAACAGACATCCAACAAAACACTTAATGAAAACACACATTTGACAAAAACTAAATGAAAACAGACATCCAACAAAACATTAAATGAAAACAGACATTCAACAAAACACTAAATGAAAACAGACATTCAATGAAACAATTAACGAAAACAGACATCCAACAAAACACTTAACGAAAACAGACATCGAACAAAACACTTTATTAAAACAGACATTCAACCAAATACTTGATGAAAACTGAAATTCAACAAAACACCCCTTGAAAACAGACTTTCAAAAAAACATTTCATCAATACAGACATTCTACAAAACACTTCATGAAAACAGACATTCAACAAAATACTTAATCAAAACTGAAATTCAACATAGCACTTGATGAAAACAGACATTCAACAAAACAATTAATCAAAACTGAAATTCAACAAAACACTGAATGAAAACAAACGTTCAGCAAAACTCTTGATGAAAGATAATTCAAGGAAACACTTAAAGAAAACATACATTCAACAAAACACTTGATCAAAACAGACAGTCAACAAAACACTAAATGAAAACAGATTTCCAACAAAACACTTGATCAAAACAGACAGTCAACAAAACACTAAATGAAAACAGATTTCCAACAAAACACTAAATGAAAACAGACATCCAACAAAACACTTCATGAAAACAGACATTCAACAAAACACTAAACAAAAACAGACATTCAACAAAACACTAAATGATAACAGACATTCAACAAAACACTAAATGGAAACAAACATTCAACAAAACACTTGATGACAACAGACATTCAACAAAACACTTGATCAAAACTGAAATTCACCAGAACATGAACATGTGTTAATTACAAAATAAATTTTAATAGGTGCTTATATGTTATATAAGTTATGTTTATACATAATTTGATTTTAATTACTCAGTAGTCAATATTTTAGGATTTTCCCATGATGTGTATTTTCTTTGCTGTTGAGATGAAACAGATTTATTATCATATGTCAATCAGTTAGATATGAAGTTTATCACATGTTCTTAGCAGGAGGTCTAATTTCATCAGTTCCAATACAAATATACATGTCTTGTTAATTAGTGACCACTTGTGGCATTTGGCTTCCTTTGTCCTTTGTTTCTTGATACATTAATCTGGGTGCAGTTTTAACTCCTCCCACTTAGGAGTATCCCATTAACAAGTTGTGTATTAAAAACCTGTGTATGCTGCCTTGAGTATTCATTTATCTAAATGCAGATTAAGTAGTTATAGAATAATCTTGGCTAATAGTGCTAATAGTGTTTTAGCTAAAAACTTGAACTTTCAGTGTTTGGATTACTTTACAACAGCTATATTACAGTTTTTAAACAACTAAATATAATTCAAACTATATAACCTGAAAAAATAAAACATTATTTTGGAATAACTGACAACAAAATGTCTGGCAGAGGAAAAGGTGTTCGAAGGAAAACTAGGAGTTCTCCGTATGAGACCCAATGGGATTCTAATAACCCTTCTAACTGGACAATAAACAAACTAAAAGAAGAACTTAACAAAAAGGGAATAAGAACACCTTCTGGTATGTCAAAACAAGTGTTAAAACAACTTTATTTAGAGAATTGTTTTGATGGAGTAACATCTTTAGAGACACAACAGACAGACACCATTAGTGATGAGATTAACGCAGATTCCTCACCAGAGAGCACTCTTCCAATTAACTTAGAAGAATCAGTGCCTCAACACAGAAGCAGTGTTACAAATGGTGAAAATGAGAATGGTGGAACAGACAGGAACATAGCTCAGTGTTTTGAAGGACTTCAAGAGACCTTCAAACAGCTAATTTACAGAGACAATTGTACTCATGACACAGGTAGAGATCGTGAATTCAACCTTCAACAGTGGTACAACCATGCAGGGATTGGGAATAGGAGTGAAACGTCTAACAGAGGAAATAATACCGTTTTACATGGAAATACACAAGAGCATGCATCTTTCATCTCAGGACCACAAGTTGGAAATGTTTCATGTGGAGTGCGTTCGGATGAATATTCTAATGTGGACATTATATCTCCTTCTATTCAAAAGCAAATCATTGACGGTAAGGATGTTAATTTGGCATCTCTTCTTATCCCAAACTATGAAACTCCCCAAATTCACTCTGTTGCAGCTAATGGGTTAGAGTTAAATATTTCTGGGAAGCCAGATCCCCGTCTTAATAGAAAACTCACAATTCAAGAATTCATTAAGGCATTTGGCAAGTTTAAGAGGGTCATGTCATCAGTTTACCCTGACCGTAGAGCAGAGCTAGATGCTTATGAAGATGAGATTATAGATATTAGTAATTTTTATGGTGACATATTTTATGATAACAATAAATTGTTTTCTGCAAAATCAGCAGCTCTTTTAAGGGAGAGAAGGATTAAAGTTGACTGGAGCAAAAGAGATAGGGATCTTCTTTCATTAATAGTTGCTGGTGGGAATGTAAATGTTTGCAAAATTTGTAATTTGGTTGATCACACTACTGCTTTTTGTCCTATGCAAACCTCCATGACATATCAAGACTACCCAGATAAAGTATCAAGGCAGGTAGACACTACTGATAAGTTAGGTAGAAAGAAAATTTATCATTCTGGGCGGGAGGTTTGCAATAAATTTAATACCAGTAGGGGTTGTACCAGGAGTTTTTGTCATTTTTCACATATCTGTAGCAGATGTAAAGTCGCTGGTCATACCCTATTATCTTGTCAAAAAGTTTTCCCCTCTCAAGGTAGGACTGAAGTACAATCTAAGCCACATACAGTAAACTCTTCACAAAAGTTTGAGAAAATAACAACAAATAAGCAAGGTCAATGACTACATGATTTCCCATATCTGGCTACTACTCCAATTAATGTTATTAAACTTGCAAAAGAATTAATTTCTCATCCTGACAAAAAATTTGTTAACTATTTATGCAATGGCTTAGAGATAGGATTTGATACTAATATCTACAACAGATTTACCCACAAAAGAATGTAGGAATAGTTTATCTGCTAGGACACAACCAGATGTGGTTTCTGATTTGATAGAGAAAGAAGTTTTTAAAGGTTTCTTGTATGGGCCTTTTAAGGATCCCCCTTTTCAAAAATATAGGGTAAGCCCAATTGGTATTGCAGAAGGGAAATATTCTGGTAAAAAGCGTTTAATATTGGACTTATCTTCACCACATAATGATGATAAACATCTAATTATTAATGATCTTATTGACAAACAGGATTGCTCAATGTCTTATGTTAGAATAGATGACGCTATTGATGTTATTTTGAAATTTAGAAGAAATTCCTGGCTTTGCAAGTTCGACATATCCGACGCGTTCAAAAATTGTCCAATTGTACCAAGTCAGTGGCCTCTTTTCTGCATAAAATGGGAAAAAATGTATTATTTTTATGTCCGTTTAACTTTTGGATGTCGTTCAAGCCCCAAAATGTTTGACCATTTATCCCAAGCTTTGTGTCATATTGCAGAAAACAATTACAAAGTTAATAGCATTTTGCATTTATTGGATGATTTCCTAACCATAGATCCACCAGATGCTGATGGTGAGAGGACTATGGCTATAATGATGATGATTTTCAAAAAACTGAACATTCCTATAGCAAAACATAAGACAATAGGTCAAGTAAAATGTTTAGAATATTTGGGTATTATTCTAGATTCTGAAAAAATGGAAGCTCGACTACCTCTTAATAAAGTTGATCGCATTTGTGAATTCATCAAAAAATTATACAGGAAAAAATCTTGTACAAAAAGGGAATTGTTGCAGCTTTTGGGTCACTTAAACTTTGCTTCACGTGTCATTTTACCTGGTAGATCCTTTGTTTCATACCTCATAGGGCTGTCCACTACTGTCAATGATTTGCATCATTATGTTAAATTAGATAAGGAATGCCGTGTTGACCTAGAATTTTGGTTACTTTTTCTGAGCAGCTGGAATGGTGTGAACATGTTTTACAGTAGACAATTTTACTCAAGTTATGATATGGAACTTTTTACTGATGCCTCATCAACAAAAGGATTTGGTGGATATTTCAAGGGAGAATGGTTTTATTCATCATGGCCATCAAACATTGCTTATCCTGACAAAACATTTCAATGGCTTTTCTTGAATTATACCCCATTGTAGTATCCGCAATACTGTGGGGCTCACAGTGGACAACAAAACGCATTCTTTTCTGGTGTGACAATGAAGCTACAGTGGCTATAGTAAAAAAGGGCCGTTCAAAGTGTTTACAAATAATGAAATTAATGAGGAAACTTACATGGTGTGCTTGTAAATTCAACTTTCATTTTAGTGCCAAACATGTTCCAGGATATCAGAATGATATAAGTGATGCTCTATCTCATTTACAGATAGACAGATTCCGCAAACTAGCTCCCAGTGCAGCACAACATCCAATGAAGTGCCCAAGCAGCTCAGATGTAATGTGGTCCTAAATCAAGCAGTGAATGAACTTTGGAACAGTGCTATTGCTAATACTACAAGAACTGTGTATGATACTGGGTTCAGAAAATTTGAGACTTTTATGTTATTGAATGGTTTTCAATTTTCTAACTTACCTCCTATTTCTGAGGATATTTTAATTTATTTCATAGCCCACTGCTTTAAAATTCTGAGTTTACAATACTCTACCATTAAACTATATTTATGTGGAATTAGGTATAAATATGTACAGGGTAATCAAAATGATCCCTTACAATCTGCTCATAATACACCTTTAATCAGACTTGATTATGTTTTAAATTCTGTAAAAAGACTGCAAAAACCAAAAAATCACATAAGATTACCAATAACTTTCGAAATTTTGGAAAAAATTGTAAATTGTTTGAGAAAAGGTTTTTGTTCCAAGTTTACTGATTTAATGTTAAGAACTGCATTTATGGATTTTTGAGATGTGGCGAGTTTACAGTGTCAAAGGCCTCACAGTTTGATCCACATATTAATTTATGTATTGAAGATGTTGTATTTCACTCAGACTTAGTAGTTTTGAAATTAAAACAATCAAAAACAGATCCTTTTAGAAAAGGCATAAATATACAGCTACATAAATTAGGTCAGCTTATCTGCCCTTACACAATTTTGTTAGAATATATACAAATAAGGAAAGAATTTTCTCCTACTAATCAAACTGATCCACTTTTCATAACCATTGATAAGAAACCTCTGGAGAGACAATATTTCATCACTTGTATTAAAAAAGAACTGGATATATGTGGTTTCAACTCAAGTCATTATAATGGTCATAGTTTTAGAATTGGGGCAGCTACAAGTGCTGGTAAGGCAAAAATAGAAGATCACTTGATAAAAACATTAGGGCGCTGGACTTCAGATAGTTACATCAGATACATTAGGGTAACGCCAGCATCTATTAAAACAGCTCAAAGTAGGTTAGGTAGAATTTAAGGGCATGCTCATTTTCAAATATTCCATACGCATGTTTTTTACAGAGATTCTGGATGATATTGTTTTTGTTTGACAATTGATTTTGATATTGTGTATTATTATGCGATAACATTTATTATTTTTATTTTTATTTTTTTTTATTTCATGGCTTTATTGAAGGTACCCCCTCCCTAACCTCACAAATCCTTGGGGACACTCAGCTGTTACCATCTGTGTTATGGCCATTTATGAAATTTTATCACTGGTTGTTTCAAAAATTTCACTCATCCCCCAAGAATTTCTGGGGATAAACTGTCAAATTTCATACAAATTCATTCCAACACCAATTCAACATCAACACTACTAGGCTTCCTCATAGCCTCCTTATAGGCTTCCTCATTGTCTCATTATAGGCTTCCTCATAGCCTCATAGGCATGATAGCCTCTAGGAATGATAGCCTCATAGGCTTCCTGATAGCCTCATTGCATTTATTTTGAACCATCGTTCCAATTGGGTTGGTGTGATGTCAAGCCAGGGGTCTATACTTTGCTACTTTTCAGTATGCACATAGCTAGGCTCTTGGTTTAGGCATGGAGCAAAAAATTAAATTTTTTAGCTGAGTAGTTTCCCCAAGGGCCAAATTATAATTGTGATGTATATATATAAAATAAAAGTTGTAATTAAATTATGATTTATGTTTAATTCAAACATGGATACCAATGGCATTGCTACACAGTATTTCCCAGGAGTTTTTACAAGATAGGTGATAGCAGGAAAAATTAGGTTGATAATAATGTGAGCACTAAATCCTTAATTTTACATATCATGAGTTCAAACTGTGTGTTCTGAAAGAAATCAGGGGTAATTAAATTATTTAAATTACTATGAAATTAATATGAACTCATTATGTGTGACTTTGAGGATTTTGTTCACTGACACATTTATTAGCAAAATTAAAATATAGGGCCGAAAGTTAGATCAGGATGGTTTAATTGTCAGGTCAAAGAATTTGCAAGAAGATATGAGGTTGGATGTTTTGCTCAGGTGTTAACACACATTTCCCTATTACATAACAGATTACCACAGAAAAGATACAGTATAAACAAAAGACAATTAAAATAAGGTTAGAACAGCATCACATCAAACAGAAATAAATTTACCCTAAAAAATATTTACAAAGAATCAGAACACAATGCAAACATGGAACAAATGACAATTAAACATATTCAGGATCATTTCTGAGAATTTTGTATAAATAGGTGCTTATATGTTATATAAGTTATGTTTATACATAATTTGATTTTAATTACTCAGTAGTCAATATTTTAGGATTTTCCCATGATGTGTATTTTCTTTGCTGTTGAGATGAAACAGATTTATTATCATATGTCAATCAGTTAGATATGAAGTTTATCACATGTTCTTAGCAGGAGGTCTAATTTCATCAGTTCCAATACAAATATACATGTCTTGTTAATTAGTGACCACTTGTGGCATTTGGCTTCCTTTGTCCTTTGTTTCTTGATACATTAATCTGGGTGCAGTTTTAACTCCTCCCACTTAGGAGTATCCCATTAACAAGTTGTGTATTAAAAACCTGTGTATGCTGCCTTGAGTATTCATTTATCTAAATGCAGATTAAGTAGTTATAGAATAATCTTGGCTAATAGTGCTAATAGTGTTTTAGCTAAAAACTTGCCTCCCACCGACCCCTCCTTTCACCTTCAATATTGCCATGACAGGGGAAGCAATCTCAGCATTATGTTTATTGATTTCATTTATGAAATTTTATCACTGGTTGTTTCAAAAATTTCACTCATCCCCCAAGAATTTCTGGGGATAAACTGTCAAATTTCATACAAATTCATTCCAACACCAATTCAACATCAACACTACTAGGCTTCCTCATAGCCTCCTTATAGGCTTCCTCATTGTCTCATTATAGGCTTCCTCATAGCCTCATAGGCATGATAGCCTCTAGGAATGATAGCCTCATAGGCTTCCTGATAGCCTCATTGCATTTATTTTGAACCATCGTTCCAATTGGGTTGGTGTGATGTCAAGCCAGGGGTCTATACTTTGCTACTTTTCAGTATGCACATAGCTAGGCTCTTGGTTTAGGCATGGAGCAAAAAATTAAATTTTTTAGCTGAGTAGTTTCCCCAAGGGCCAAATTATAATTGTGATGTATATATATAAAATAAAAGTTGTAATTAAATTATGATTTATGTTTAATTCAAACATGGATACCAATGGCATTGCTACACAGTATTTCCCAGGAGTTTTTACAAGATAGGTGATAGCAGGAAAAATTAGGTTGATAATAATGTGAGCACTAAATCCTTAATTTTACATATCATGAGTTCAAACTGTGTGTTCTGAAAGAAATCAGGGGTAATTAAATTATTTAAATTACTATGAAATTAATATGAACTCATTATGTGTGACTTTGAGGATTTTGTTCACTGACACATTTATTAGCAAAATTAAAATATAGGGCCGAAAGTTAGATCAGGATGGTTTAATTGTCAGGTCAAAGAATTTGCAAGAAGATATGAGGTTGGATGTTTTAAAATTTACTTTACATTATGAAAGGGAAACAATTTATCCCAATAATGAAATAATTTTATTTGACTGCTATTCAAGTGGCAGACACATTTTATTCATTTGATCTGAAACCTTCTAACATGAAAAAAAACCACCTAAAGATTAAATAAAGTGTACATGCCAAAAAAATTAAATAACTAATGGGGAGGAGGACATGGGAATGAAAATCTAAAATAAACTAAACCTACAGAAACTTGTTCTCTCAACTATATAACCATGGAAAAAGAATATACAGGGCAATATGTCTGGATTAACAGTGAAAATTCAAAAGACTTTCAATAAATCTGAATATGATAAGAGAAATATATGAGGTATATAGCCATGATATATATATTTAGAACATTTTTTAATTACATACATTTCTTTCTTTTTCAGGATTTCCACACAAATAGTTTTGAACAACTTAATATTAACTATGCTAATGAGACAATGCAGTTCTTTTTCAATCAGCATATATTTAGAATAGAACAAAATGAATATTCAAAGGAAAACATAGACTGGCGACACATAGAATTCCTGGATAATCAACCAGTGATTGACTTGTTAGCTAGCAAACCAGCAGGAATATTAAGCATTTTAGACGATGAGTGTAGTTTTCCACAAGCATCAGATACTTCATTCTTAGAAAAATGTCATTTTCATCATGCCAATAATCCATTATATGAAAAACCAAGGATGTCAGATCCAGAATTTTTCATTCGTCACTACGCAGGAAAAATCAAATATAATGTAAGTTTTACAGCTGATTTCCTAATGCTTGTAGAGTAAAACTTTGGTAGGCTTGCTTGCTCTGTTTGTATAAACATTAATTCAAGCTTTGTCATAGCATTGACATCTTCAAACAATATATAAAGACATATTTTAACCTATATATCATACTTAAATTAGATTGGACGTTATCCCAATTACATTATACAATATTCAAACAAAGCAAGCAAACTAACCAAAGTATTGCTTTACATGCATTAGGAAATTAGCTGTAAAGATTATGTCAGTCAATTATTACAGAGTAGATTTTTGTTTATTACTACCATATTATTAAATATTGCACATCTGCATAAAACCCCAAACTAATTACAATCAACAACAAAAGGCTACCACATTTGCCCAACACACACATGAAACAATGTCACAAACTGGTTCTTAAAGGCAATCACCCAGGTATATCAAATTTAGTTTGGTTGAGAGTTTGAATTTCTCACAAAAAGGTAAAGATATGAATAAAAAAAGATTTAGAGTCTATATCAATGGGACAGCAATACTACAACACAATAAATCCAGGAAGTATATATAATGTTATGAACAGAGACTACTAGATATCTGTTATCAACTCTGATATAAACAAGAATTGCAATGTTGAGGTTCATGGCTTGTGACAGCACTTAAACATATTACAATCTTAGATTTAAATACATGTATGAGCATCAATACCCCCTATTTTGTATCAATCCATTCAAAAAACAAACCAAGTTCAATGTACATTAAAACATGTTCAGAAAACCAATTATATGAGTTATGAGACTTCTCTTGACTTTACTACCATAGTAACACATTGTGACACACACTAAGATTTATGATGTATATAGTGGGGAAGAATTTTTAACGCTTCAGCTTGGTAATCTTGTTTACATTCTAAAATTGTCCTTTATTTATTTATTACTTAAAAAGTGACTTTAAGTTAAAGGTTGAATTGACAGAGGTCTGTTGGATTCTCAAGTTAAGTTTATAATGAGAATGCAGTCACCTGGAGTGTCATTTTATGCTCAATAGACTTCTGTTTAGTTTTTACATTCAATGTCAGTTTTAAAAAAAGAAATGTATCACTGTAACTTAGCATCTAAAAATAGATTTAGAATTTGTTAGTCACACTGATTTTAAATTTCAAACTTCATTGACTTTCTTAAAGATTAGCATATTTTTAGTATTAAGAAATATAGGCTATATTATTTCTTTTTGAATCAGTCTTGATAACTTCATTGCTCCATTCCAAAATTATTTTTAATGTCCCACCTATGATACTAGAGGGGCATTGTGTTTTCTGGTCTGTGCATCTGTTATTTCGTTCATCTGTCTGTCTGTTTGTCCTGCTTCAGGTTATAGTTTGGTTGGGGTGCAATTGGGCATCCATGTAAGGACATGTTCCTGTTTTATAAAAATTTGGTTGATGAGAAATTAGGCAGTTTATTTTGGAACCAACAAGAAAACAGGCTATTTCATAGAGAACCATGATTTTACAGCAAAAAAAACAATCTTAGTCATACAAGATTGGAATTGAGCACACCAGTCACCCGTGGGGTTGGAACTCACAACTACATTGGTGACTGTATTTATGATGTTGGACTGCTAAGACCACTTGGCCACCAAATCCAACATGTCCCCTTTAACTTATCTAGGATTGGAGACTATATTGCCTTTAAGGTGTCTGTTTTTCTGTCTGTTTATCCATTTGTCTGACAAATACTGAAGTCACATTTTTCAGATTAGGTGCTACTGAACAGAATTACGTTGAGACAAATTACTAGCATGACAACTTGTACATTTATTACGCGTTATTTAATAAATCTCATGTTCCCATATGCAAAACAGGGACATAGGGCAATTATACACAAGACAAAATTCATTTCATTTGATGAGTGAGATAGTCTCAGTTTCAGAGTTTACTGTTGTTGAATAATAATTCCAATATTATAACTGTCCAGAAATATTAGTGTTTCATCTCCTATCTGCATTTGGCATTTCGTCACTGGCAGTTTATATCGAAATTAAAACCTTGCATAATTGCTTTATAATGTACAATTATGTATCTCAAGATTTTATACCATTGAATGATATTTTATTAGAGAATAGAAAGAGGGGGGATGTTTTTTGTTCTCTTTTGTGAAGTTATATGTCTCAGTCATACATGTATTAATGTTTACAAAGTTATATGTTTCAGTAATACATGTATTAATGTTTACAGGTTCAGCAATTTTTAGACAAAAACAAAGATACTCTTAGGAGTGATGTGATAGAATTACTGTGCGAAAGTAAAAACAGGGTATGTATGGATTATACAATCTGAAAATTCAATTTGTAAGACAAAAAAAAAGTTTTATAAGGAGACCATGATTTATAAGTACATGACCTAAACCTCCTGCTAAACATGGTCTAGGCATAAACAACACATGAAGTTTGGAAAAAATACTTTATTTTGATTCAGAGATATTTCCCTTAGTCTTCATCTATGTTAATTTCAAGGTGATCTGGTAAAATATTTTGTATTAATATTTCTATTTCAAAATAACTGCTTTTTCTTGCTTTTTTGACAAAAGTTTCAACATAACTTCAACTTTTTGGTTAGACATAGGGAAGGGGTGTGGGCCAATGCTGAACAAACTAAACCATAACAGCGTTTGGTCTTGTTAGAAAAAGCCTTTTTCCACTTTAGAACAATGATTTTTTTTAGACAATAGCACAGATGTTTAAAGAAATGAGAGATAGATTTATAACGAAGACATTGAGTAAAACCACAGGCCGTTACATCACAGTTAAGCCAAGGACTCCTACAGTAGCAGCAGGATTCACTGAATCTTTACTCTCCTTGATTGACAGCATGTCTAAGTAAGATACAATATAGATTTTTTGCCTCACTAGAGAAATTTAAAGAAGTTTTTTGTTTTTGTCAGAAAAGTTTTATGATGTTTTATTTCACAGTACAGGTTTCATAATTTTAAAGCTAATATTTTTTCTCTGCAACATGATCTGAAACCATAATAATTAATCTCACTTGTTTGTCAATTGTACCAATTACATACTAAAATGCATGCACAAATTTCTGAATTAGTAGTATCAATACTCAGCAAGGTGAAAAAGTAGTATTTCATTATTAATGATTATGAGCATTTATGATTAATCATTTTTCATAAATACTGCAAAATATTTATTTAATTCCATATCTAGAGTAGATTGTCAGTATATTGATAAAATAGCTTAATGAATAGTTTATAAATCTAATGTATTTGTTATTAAATAATTATATTACATTTACTTTCAGATGTAATCCATTCTTCGTGAGATGTTTGAAGCCAAACAACCACAAAGCTCCGATGTACTTTGAATCAACTGTTGTTCTGGACCAGCTGAGATACACTGGGATGTTAGAGACAATCAAAATAAGGAAGATGGGATATCCAATCAGAGTCAAGTTCCCAACATTCATTGAAAGGTATGTGGCTAGATATCCTATCAGAGTCAAGTTCCCAACATTCATTGAAAGGTATGTGGCTAGATATCCTATCAGAGTCAAGTTCCCAACATTCATTGAAAGGTATGTGGCTAGATATCCAATCAGAGTCAAGTTCCCAACATTCATTGAAAGGTATGTGGCTAGATATCCTATCAGAGTCAAGTTCCCAACATTCATTGAAAGGTATGGGGCTAGATATCCTATCAGAGTCAAGTTCCCAACATTCATTGAAAGGTATGTGGCTAGATATCCTATCAGAGTCAAGTTCCCAACATTCATTGAAAGGTATGTGGCTAGATATCCTATCAGAGTCAAGTTCCCAACATTCATTGAAAGGTATGTGGCTAGATATCCTATCAGAGTCAAGTTCCCAACATTCATTGAAAGGTATGTGGCTAGATATCCTATCAGAGTCAAGTTCCCAACATTCATTGAAAGGTATGTGGCTAGATATCCAATCAGAGTCAAGTTCCCAACATTCATTGAAAGGTATGTGGCTAGATATCCTATCAGAGTCAAGTTCCCAACATTCATTGAAAGGTATGTGGCTAGATATCCTATCAGAGTCAAGTTCCCAACAGTCATTGAAAGGTATGTGGCTAGATATCCAATCAGAGTCAAGTTCCCAACATTCATTGAAAGGTATGTGGCTAGATATCCTATCAGAGTCAAGTTCCCAACATTCATTGAAAGGTATGTGGCTAGATATCCTATCAGAGTCAAGTTCCCAACATTTATTGAAAGGTATGTCATTGAAAAATCGTATACTCGTTCATATCAAAATTGAATTTGCAATGAAATAGTTTTTTAATTTCATTGGTGCAAAATTAAATCTATTGAATTTAAATAAAGTTTTAAGTGATATACAAGTTACTAACATTGTGTTTCAAGATTCAAAATCAACATCTATTCATGCTCAATGCCTGTTTACAATCAAAATTGTAAAATTATTTTATGCTCAATTAAATAAGTCTGGAAACTATAAGCCTTGGAGAATGATACAGCACTGGATCAACACAGTAAAGGGTGTGGTTCAACAGAGGAATAAAGGGTGTACACCAAATTACCACTCCATTTGTTTTTATTTTGTTTTGTTTTTTATGTCTTAGGAACAATTATATTAACACAGAAAAGGGTGGATATATTCTAAATAAATTTAATACTAAATTATTAAAGAATAGACCAAACCTTTAATGCCTGTGTTGATCAAAGATAGCTTTTGAAACCATGGTAAAAACAAGTGATTTGACCTTATTATGATTTATTTTTAAAACATTTTCCTCATTTCCTATAGGTATAGATTCCTGTTACAAGGACAAAAAATCAGCACCCACCTGTTACCAAATGATGTGTGTGCTACAATACTAAAAACACAAGGGACCCAGTTTATTGATCAATACAAAATAGGAGCAACAAAGGTAAGTCTGAGTTGTCTCCCTTTTAGTACATTTATAAAAATTTACCAAAGTATTAGGAGGTACTCCACAAACTATTAATTTTTCATCAAATAAGTGAATAATTTGAATTTCAGATATTTGTTGCAAAATATCCCCACTTTAATACTAGCATAGTTTAATTTTTATCTACATACATGTACTAATTTGATGTATCCATTATTACTGTATGATAATTTGTATCTGCTACATTTGAAAAATTACAGTAGAAAGTAAGAAAAATAAAAAAAGAAGATGTGGTATGATTGCCAATAAGACAACTCTCCATATGAGAACAAATGACACAGAAATTAACAACCATATAGGGTCACTGTACGGCCTTCAACAATAATCAAACCCATACCCCATAGTTGGCTATAAAAGGCCCTGAAATGACAAATATAAGACATTTCAAATGAGAAAACTTGCAGCCTAATTTAAGTACAAAAAATTGAAAGAAAAACAAATATTTAACAGAGTCTTTGAATTTTTCAGGTTTTCATGAAGGAGTCATTTGAACAGAGACTAGATGAAGTGTGTGGAAAGATCAAAATAGATTCAGTGTTAATTCTACAGAAATCCATACGAGGTTATTTAGCCAGAAAAAGATTCATTAGAACTGTAGAATCTACCAGGAAAATACAGGTGGCATTACAAGGATGGATAGCACGGTGGGTACTACAAAAATATACTGCTCTTAACATGGCTTGGCTCTTGAATATTTAACTTCTATAACAAGGAGTGTTTTAAGACCTTGTCTGCACCTGAGGGTCTTGCACCATTAGTAGCTTCTGCTTTCAAAGAAAAATAATACGGAGGAGTAACTAATTACTATTCTGATTTATAAAAAAAATAATGAGTATCCTGGATTTTGCTTTGTTGACAGCTGTTTCAGTATCAAATTTTTGAATTTGTATGAATTATGAGATCTCACAAAACATGTATAACCCTGTCGATGTTTGCAATTGTTCCAATTCAGGCTCCAAGTGCTGTATATTCTCACTGTGTTGAAGAGCTTGACTTTGGTGGCTTTGGGCTGATGTCAGCTCTTTGGTGAGGTTGTTGTCTCATTGACACATTTCCAATTACCAATCTCAATTTTATTATTAAGTTTCTGATATTTTTTATTAAGATCCTTTGAAATTATAGATTTTCAGTATATATTTTTTGCTATCCACTGTAAAGCACACTTTATATGAAGTAGGTCACCTACAGATAAAAATTCATTGTTGTATGGTTTTTGTGGAAGGGCTAAAATTTATTGTTTTAAATGAAAAGAATAGTTGTCTAATTACAATACAAAAATAGTGAAACCATTTTAAAATGTATGTCAAAAAAGGACCTATATTACTCATAGTTATTGTTTGTTATGTAATGATTGGAGGTTGCTTAAATGTAACAGATTGATTTTTATATTTCCCCACCAGGACATTCTACAATAAGGTATTTGGTACAAAACAAAAAGTTTGTCATGCAAAAATTAATTGAAGTTATTAAACATAGCTTGGACAAAACTTTGTAATTGTGGGGTTTAAATTTTAACAAAAGTTGAAGACTTACAACTTCATTAAAGTGAAAAGTACGCTGTTGTGTTTAGGCATTTTTTTTTTCTCAATAGGATGAATATATTTTATTGTCATTTCACTGCGGTTGGGGAATCACTGTATAAATTCTGTTAGTAGTGATAATTCTGTCATAAAGTTAAAGATGAGCTAGACAATCCATTATTTGGCTGATAGACGTGCTTTGCTCCAAAGATGGCAATGTTTAATGAGTTCATAATGTCTGAATTGCAACTTAATGATTAATTTCTTTTCTCAGAAAGGAGAAAACTTATAAACACAATACTAAGTCACAGAAACTTCAATTGAGACCGTTTTGTCTTGCTTTAACAAAGTCGGAAACGTTTGACTTAGGCCTGCTGTAGTTGGCATGTCAATGGCATTTGGTATGCAGTTGTAAGAGCATTGGTACATTTCATCCATGGAGATTATTTGGCCCTGTACCCATGGTCATGGTCAATTAACTCTAAAACTTTAACTTAGTTTACATGGCATAATTAACATAACATTGTTTTAGTTTGTCTGAAGGTCAGTTTATATATCATCACTAGAGGCGTGTCAATGATATTTGGTATGATGTTGTTGAGTATTTGCACAGCTCATCTCCAAGGAGATTATATGGCCTTGCTCTTGTTGAATTTAAAAGGGGGCTACTTATGATAAGTTAATGCAAATGGTACACAGATTTATGAATACTTGCATTTCTTATATCATTATAGGTTATTTTGCCCTGTACCTTCAGTTATGGTTTATTGTTTTGGAATGTTTTGCATAGTTTCTCATGTTTAAATATTCACACTTTAATTTCAACATTTGCATTTTAATATCAAATTTACAAAAAGTGAGACAGATCTCTGTGTCAACAGTTTATATGTTTCATGTTTCTATTTGTGTTATGCTTTAATGGACAAATTTATTAAGTTTTACAATAGTATATAGTTTTAAATCTATGAAAGAACAAGGAACCTTCACATCCCTTATTTGTAATTAAATTGAAAATATGGTATATGAAATATTAAATTGAGATTAACATACTTTTAGATAAGACTTCGAAGTTATATTGCTTACATAAATCCTGCATCTCGTACAAGACTTGGCTTCTTATAACGTACAGTTATCAATCATCTAATTATTTCTTCGTGTAAATGTTAAATTTTGAAAAAGAGACAGTTCTTCGTAGGAGGAAGGTCAATTTTTTTTATTGACAGTTATTTTTGTCTTTTTCCTCAAGTTACAAATAACACCTGTTATACCATTCAAAAAAAGTTTGAAAAATTGATAATATACAAAACAATAGCTGTGAGGAGATGAGCTTGTCTGATCAATAGAGATATATTTTACTGGTACCCTCGGGACAGGTATACAGAATCAGATATAAAAATTCTATTTATGCAGACTATAAAAACATTTAGTTGCCAATATAAACTATATTTACACATAATAATTAAAGGTAAAAGGATTCAGATAGATACATTCTGTTTACTCATAATATTAAAACATTTTGTTGCTGCAATAAACTACACATAAATAAAAAATATATTCAAAATTTTGTTAAATACGAAAACAAAATTTATTAATATAATGGATAGACTCTGATCGAGTAAAGGGACAAAAAAAGTATTGGTTAAGTAATTTCTTTGGAAAGGGTAAATAACCACTTTGCATACATTAACTCTTTTTCACTAATAGTTGTATTAATAGAAGAAACTAAAGTAGCCTGGGTAGATCACTTATCTTTGATGTGGAACTGATAAACAGTTGTTATCTCCTGTCAATAGCTGTGTGCACCATGACATTTGTTGTTTGTCTGAAGTGATCTGTAAAGGCGGAGCTATCTAGATTACTTAGATAGTAATTCTATGTGAGATCTAATGACAAGTTATATACCATTTTCTGTTTAAGGCTTCAATTAGTGTTCAATCATTTTTCTTCAAATGGTGTTCTAACATTTTTGGCTTCATATTGTGTTCCATAGTTTTGGCTTCATATTGTGTTCTATAATTTGGGTTTCATAATGTGTTCTATAATGTTTTACTTCAATTGGTGTTTTATAGATTAAGCTTCAAATTGTGTTCTAAAGTTTTGGCTTCAAATGGTGTTCTATCATTTTTGGCTTCATATTGTGTTCCATAGTTTTGGCTTCATATTGTGTTCTATAATTTGGGTTTCATAATGTGTTCTATAATGTTTTACTTCAATTGGTGTTTTATAGATTAAGCTTCAAATTGTGTTCTTAAGTTTTGGCTTCAAATGGTGTTCTATCATTTTAAGCTTCCAATGGTGTTCTATAGTTTTAAGGTTTTCAATGGTGTTCTTAAGTTTTTAGATTCCATTTCTATAGTTTAAATAATGCAATGGTGTTCTTAAAAGTTTTTATGATTTTAAGCTTTAAATGGCTTTCTTAGGTTAAGAGCTGCTTCATCATTTTACAATAGATACTATGCAAGAAGTCTAAAGATATATTTCAAAGGATTTCTTGACTGAAAGAAATTAATTTGAACAGTTGTTGGAATTTTTTTCTATGACCCTCAAAGGGCAAGCTAGTGAAGAGATCAGAAAAATTCCCAAAAATGAGCAAATGGACTTAAAATGTACTGATGAGGTCAGTCATGAAAGTTCATGTTTAAGGACAAACTTAAGTTCAGCCTCATTTTGGCAATTTTAAACTCTCTTGTCAAGTGTTTCATGGGCCTAGAGGTCCAGAAATCACTTAGTTTACATGTTGTCCTTAATTTCGACAGGAAATCAATTAAATTGTGTTAAAATTGACTAGACCTTTGGGTATCACTTAGGACTGAAGATAATAAAATCAGTTAAGCAGCAGTATTTCCATGGAGCACCAACCTTATGAGAGATTGAATCAAATAAGTTATATTGAAATCACCTTTACTTTCCCTATTTGATCAAGAATGTGATTGAGTAAATTGTTATTATTATGTCTGTAAGATGTTAGTGATTGTACTTACTTTACAACTTGATAATTACTTGTGGTGTAGCTTTTATTACCTTATTGAACATTTAAAAGTCACTATTAATTTGTTTAAAAGAGGAAATTTTAACATTGTTGTAAAGGTCCCTACATTGGATGTTTAAGTTTCTCAATTTAGTTTTTTGGGGCCCAAGAAAGGGTGAACTTTGGTAACAAATATTTAGGTCAAGATGACAGAAGCATATCATTAGCAATGAATTGTCTAAATCAAATAGATAATAAACTATATTAGGTGCTAATTTGTGTTTTAAAAGAAATTTTTAGTGTTTAGAATTTTGATAAACACCGATAACCTAATAGCCCTTGAAAATGGTTCATTAGAGTTGAATGGAAATGATTAGAATCTACAGTTTCTTATGATTTCATTGTTTATAGGAATTTGATTTTCTTTTTATATAGAAAAGGATTGGTTTTCCCTCTTTTTTTAAACGATAAGCATAACAATGGACCTACTTTCTGTATAAACTATTTACTTATTTTGCGTTTAGAAAAATGAATTTATAATATGACTTTTGCATTCACTGCTTGAAAAGAGATGATATAGTGAGAGTTGAGTGTGACATTTCTGCTGGGACTTATAATAACAAGATATTTAAATCGGACAATATTTTAAATAACAAGATGCTGTGTAAGGCAAGCAATAGAAGAAAATCATTATGTTTGATTTATTTTGACACAAAACTGAAACACAAAAAGCTTTCCACAAAAAGGCTTATGAAGTTGATAGGATCATAATAAATGTGTATAAAAGACATCGATAATAAAATGAAACTCGGTCAGATAACCAGAGGATAATATTTACTTGACTTATACCTTAAGAAGGAACTCACTTTTATGTTTGCAGACGGAGATTCCTTGCTGTAAAACATGGAATTGTCAGAATCCAGGCGCAGTACCGTATGTACAGACAACGTAGGAGATACGGAAAGGTTAGTTTAGTTCTGGCTTTATAATGTATCATAAGTACACTCATTTTCATATATCATTATTCCTCTGGGTGAAGGATTTTCTTCCTGGGTTGAAAACCCATTGGTAACTTTTGGCTGTTATCTGCTCTTTGGTCGTGATGTTGTCTCTTTGATATATTCCCCATTTCCATTCTCAATTTTAAGCTAAGAGAATGTGCTTTCACCTTATGTTGTAAGAAACAGTAACAGTTTTCAATTTGAATTAAGTAAACATTATTTATGACATAACAGCATAGAAATTAGTCTTATTTACGTTTAAAGGATTAATATTGCACAGTTTGCTCCGTGTTTTGCAATACGAAGAAAACATAAGCTCATTGAGAGTCACACACCTTATAGCAAGGTTAATGTTGGTGTTTACACATCTTTATAGTAAATGTGAAAAAATACAACATTTAAAGTAATATTTTCTACGTAGTCATTCATACAACCAAGAGTCATACGTTGTTGTGTAGGACGTTTAACACCTCCATCTACTGTAAATTCAGTAATAAATGGGTGCATTTACTATTGTGAATCTCTGATTACTTGTAAAAATATGTGATTTAACTAATGTAATGACAAACTGTGCAAAGAAAATAAAACTACTGAAATTATCAATGCTATTTTTCATTATTGCAACCTGATACTGACACAATGTTCCACATTCATTTAAATAAAGCAATATTTTTTTAATTTACACTTGCAGTAACTATTTATACTGCCTAGGGAAAACATGAGTATGGAATATAAGCTGAATTTAATAAGTAACAATATATAATTTGAATACAGCAATAATTTTATGAAATAACTTTTTACAAACCAGGTATGTTTTAATTTATCTGAAATTTCACCACAATAATGTTTATCTTTTTGTCAAAACAGAAATAAATTAACTCTACATCTTTATGAATATTCTTACAGCTCTTTAATTGGAAATTCATGAGACCTTTGACAGAAGTGTTATAAATCATACTCCACAATGTCTTGTTAAATTTGTCACTAAAAATGAAGATGTCTTTCCACCCATTGTTGACCCGAGGGTAAAGACTTGTTAATAGAATGATATAAAACAATTTATCATACCACTATATCTTCATACACCCTAGCCTAACCTATCCACATTGATGATATTGCCCACAAATTGTCAATATTTATACCTAAATCAACATTTTTACAAATTGAACATAAAAATTAAAAATAATTGGTCTTTCATTGATAAAAATCATCCTAATCAATCATAATATATAATATGTAAATAGTTATGATCAGTTATGATATAATTGGTTGTCAATCATTACATATGTACTATTTGATTGACAAACTGTTCTGCTTCATTGATTTGATTTTGTTTTGTCTGGGTTTCTGATCTGTTTTTCTCCAAGGTGTTATGATAGATGAAAATTCCAACATTTATGATGGATGACCAGTACACATGGTCATGTTTACATATGGAGTTTTGGACTTCTTGAGACAATTTTTGGTTAAAGATTTTTTATCTACGAACTCTAGAACCAGGAAGGGATTATTTGTGGTTATATTGAAATAGATACGGATATTATAGCTGACTCTGAATAAATTATTATCCTAAAAGATGACTTTGTCTACATTTGATTCAGTTGAAATGGATCCTGATTATGCTTCTAGTGAGGCCTCGTCATGTGCAGCAGAAATTAAATTTTACTTTTTACAGGACCTGAGAGACAAGTTCGAAAGAGAAAGGGAAGAAAAAGAAAGAAAAGAACAAGAGATCAGAAGGGAAAGAGAAGAAAAGGTATTCAGTTCATTTTAATTTTGATATTGATTACCGTGTGACATATATATTTTTTTCATGTGAAAGGGAGAAGTAGGTCGACATTAAACCATAAGGTACTAAAATGATATTTTAAGATCCTTTATATAGTCTTAATAATGTCAGCATCTCTGTAAGGGATATGTAGTGTACTCATGAAAGTTCAAGAGGATACACTCATAAATACAAATTACATACAACTGTTCTAATGGATTACAAAAGCCAAATCAAATCAAGTTCAAATTATTTTACAGTTTCTGAGAGAAATGGACTATACAATGTTATTTATTACCTCTATTTAATAGCATTTCTGACCATTTATTTAAGTAATCCCTTAAGCAGAAAATTTCTATATTCCATCTATTTTGTGAGTCATATATGATATATACAACAATGATACACTTATAATTAATATTAATTTTTCTGTAAGTTATTATTTAAAGGTTTAAGGTCAGCTAATTAATTGTTGTAAAACATTGAAAGTATATCAGTCCAATATTCATAAGAGAAATTTTCAGTCTTACATTGAATAGAAAATAGAATCATCCAAAAATGGATATTGGATAAATCATCCATAATCATATTTTGTTGTATGTATCAATGCATTCAGCATGAGGGATAAAAAGATTCCTCAGCAAAGGTTCATATCAACAGTTGAGGGATGTTCCCTTAATCATTTTATCATATCCCATCTCCCTAAGGACTGTTTTATCATATCCCATCTCCCTAAGGACTGTTTTATCATATCCCATCTCCCTAAGGACTGTTTTATCATATCCCATCTCCCTAAGGACTGTTTTATCATATCCCATCTCCCTAAGGACTGTTTTATCATATCCCATCTCCCTAAGGACTGTTTTATCATATCCCAGCTCCCTAAGGACTGTTTTATCATATCCCATCTCCTTAAGGACTATTTTATCATATCCCTGATCTCACTAAGGACTAGTTTTATCATATCCCATCTCCCTAAGGACTGTTTTATCATATTCCATCTCCCTAAGGACTGTTTTATCATATCCCATCTCCTTAAGGACTATTTTATCATATCCCTGATCTCACTAAGGACTATTTTTATCATATCCCAGCTCCCTAAGGACTATTTTTATCATATCCTAGCTCCCTAGGGACTATTTTATCATATCCCAGCTACTTAAAATGACTTTTTCATATCTTGCTACCCAGAATTACTTTTTCATATTCCAGCTACCCTGAAGGACTATTTTAAATCCCAATTGTGTTCATGTGTGATTACTATTTTTGCAAACACCCATAGTTTGAATTCATAATGATACATTTAAGTGTTCAGACAGCGCTTCACCAGCTAGAGAAACCCCTGTGTCAACAAAGTACTTTATATAGCCTTTATTTTAGTACTCAAGTAATGTGGAGAGATTTAACTGGTATTTTTTTTTTTTTTTCGTTCTTATAGATTTTTGCGAAAAATCAATTGACCCTGCAGTTTAATCTTTGCATAGTTATTTGTTTTTATTGATTTAGAGATGTCAGAATACAATATTGAAGTATTAAAAGCTCTTATATTTTGTGAAGAAAATTAATGGTTTTGCATGTATTGTATAAAGTGCTTGTTTTATAATATTATTTATTGATTAAAAATGTTGCTTAAAGTTCAATTG
Source organism: Mytilus trossulus (assembly GCF_036588685.1). Classification (NCBI taxonomy): domain Eukaryota; kingdom Metazoa; phylum Mollusca; class Bivalvia; order Mytilida; family Mytilidae; genus Mytilus; species Mytilus trossulus. Next base: position 64,714,738 of record NC_086379.1, read on the forward strand.
AAATACTTCTATAATATTTGAGCTTAGATAAAAGTGTTTGAAGTTTTACAAAAAGATGGTGAAATAAGTTACATGTAGAATTTAATGTTTCCCTTAATATCCCAGGCGTGGATCCAGTTTTGATGTTAAGGGGGGCTCCTGGGAATAAGAAGTTGGAGAACAATATTTTGACTAAAAAATGACTGTGATTTTAGTTATGAATTATTTTTTTGTGCTTATCTTAGGCGGCATACAGGGGGAGCAGGCTTTTCTAAATGCTCACCTGTAATTAAGCCACAACAATGGTCCCTAAATAATCTTAGCGTCCCTCCCACCTGCCCATCCCAAACTCAACTAAAATATACTGGACCAGAATCATACTCTGAAAAAAACAATCATAACAAAAAAAGGTGGTATTTATTTGTACATGAAGATACAGTAGGTTACAATAGATATATTGAAATAAGTCTGTCAGTTGGTCATATAAAGACATTAATTACATCAAGTAATGACCAATCTGTCAATCATTTTAACAGGTATACTTGTTTATAATACATATATCTGTCATGTGTGGCCAATCAAGAAATCATTCATGAGTCTTCTATTTTTAAATGATTCAATATATTTAGATACAGTTGCATAAATTTATTATACTATAAGGTCAAAGTTCTAATTAAGGTCAATATTAGTTTTTTTCAAGTATTCATGATCCATCTTTTTAATCTCAGAAATGTCACCAGTTCTCCCTGGATTGTAAAATATTAGTTTCAATTTGGGATTATATTACTTTTTTAAGCCATAAATATTTGGTATATAATTACAATATTAGCTTACTAGGAAGTAACATATTTGGTTTGTTGTTTATGTATGTATACTTATATAGTAATTATAGTTTTAAAGAGAACTTTATTTATTATATTTTTAACCAAAATTTATTCTTTTACAATCCTGATTTGAAGCTTCCAAGTAGAGCGTTCTGTTATTAAGCTTCCATAGTCATTGCTGAAAAAAAAAACCAGTTTCTTATTGGGATCTTGCACAAGAAATAAACATATACTTCTAGGATATAACTTAATAAACTTAGCCTATATAGTAGAGAAGATATGAATTAGCATTTTAAAGAACTTTCGTTTTTTCCAAACAAATGTAATATAAATTTTCCAGGAAGGCAATGTTAACAAATGGCTGATACAGTAAAAACTTAATTTAAATTTACTTGCATTTAACACCTTGATTTATTCAAAAAAGAAACACTCAAAGTTGATTTAATATTACATAGTCAAAAAAGCAAAAGATTAATGAATATATATCATATGCCTGTCTTAATCAAGACCTGTATTTCACCAATTACAATTATTTTAAAAGTAATAAAAATAATTTTCACCATTTATGCCTGCCCCTAAATCTTCCTTTTTTCACATTGAAAACAAGAAATTAAGATAAAAATGTTAACGCGTCTAATTTGTATCTTAATCTTTGTGAATTGTTGACCTACACAGTAAATAGAAAAGATCATTAGATCTTAAAAATACCTGAGATGGGCAGGGCACGAAAGGTTAAATATGTTTGTAGTTACCTGTCATTAACCTTCCCAGGGGGGACATGCTCTGCATCAACACCTCAGATTTGATATGAAGATCACAAGATCAAAGGATAAAACATTTTTTATACATTGTTTCACTCACCAGAAAAGATATTGTTATTTCGTATATTATATAAAGTACAATTTAGATACTGATACTGGAGAGTCAGTTTAAGGTTGTGTAATTCACACTCAAATCTATGCAAAAATGGACAGTTTTTTCCTGTTTCATATTGATTGTAGAGAGGGGATATGAGGGGTCCTGATCCTGAAATCCCGGGCTTAAAAACACGAAATCCTGAGGTCCCAAATTTAAATAAAGTAAATCCCGACATTTCGAAAACAAGAATTCCCGGATCCCGAAAGGGTCAATCCCAAAATCCCGAGCTTAAAAACACTCAATCCTGGAATCCCGATAAAGGTCCTATCCCCCCTCATTGTAATACCTTTACCCACTGCTATTAGATATTGTTCTATCCAATTTTGTTGCGAAATTATTTTCATGTATTTTGTATAAGAGAGTTATGAAATTTATGATTATCTTTGAAATAAGTATGCAGTTTATACTTGATGTGTTATTCTTATAAAAAAATTGTAATTTGAGTTTATTTTTAAACTTTATGTTAACAACCTGTACAGTAGCCCAAAAATTGAAACATGTTCTTTTTAAGGTGTGATCCTTTCTGAAATCAAAACTTAAAGTTGAATGTAGGAAGTAAACAAATGTATTACCTACTTATGCACCGAAATGTACAATTTTGACCTTGAATTCAATTTACATAACAAAGATTTCTAATTCATCTGCTATAAGAAGAATATTATAATACAGTTTGTGGAAAGATATTAAATTCTATATAAGTTAAAACTGATTAGGTGGCCTTCAGGTAAGAATTAATGCATATGATATCAGCTAACTGTGAATGAAGTTGATTAAACATATCAAATGTTGATTCTGAATCTGAATGTTGGGTTTAGAAGAGTTTGTTTGACTACATTCTAATAAACATGAAAAAGAATGCATGGTTCATAATATCTATCTTAATTATAAGGAAAACTTGGATGAAGTTCCATAAACAAAAGTTTGATTTTGACATCCATGTAAATTTATAGAATAGATATACATGTGTAGCATGAAACAATACAAAGAAAGCAGAAAACCCAATATTAGAAATGTCTTTTGTTATGTTTTCAGGAAAAGAAGGCCAGAGCTATGGCTCTGATAGCAAACCTTGATATTCCTGGTCAGCTGGCCTTTGTCTACAACAAGCTAGATGGTAAGTCATCAACATAATACGACTTCAACTCAAGTAAACATGTGGGGCCCTTAAAGGCTGAGAAGTTAAACTTCTGTTTCATTAGCATGTCAACACTGAGGAACTCAAATCCCACAGATAACTGGTGCACTTAACTGCAATTTTAATTATAGAGAAAAATGGGCTTCATTCGTTTAGGGCTGTTCCAGAAAATATTATGTCCCCCCCCCCCAGGGAAGGCAATTTTTTTAAATATTATGTGGGTGGTTGTATTTGAAATACCAAAATGCAAAGGGGGGGGGGGACATAGTATTTTCTGGAACAGCCCTTATGAAGTAGTACCATGTAAGATTATTTTTTACTTCCAAACATTTGTAGCCTAATTTGTAAAACGATTATGTAAATAAATTAAAAAATATTCTATGTGCAACTTTTCTTTTTTCCAACCTTTAGAATGGCAGTGTATCCATAGTGACCGACAGATTGTTGTTATTGATGGTCATGTGGCACCATTGGACATGAAGTATAACCTACCAGAGGATATTAATGCTCATCCATTCAGCAAATTTACAAATGTCTACTTTAAGGTAAATTACTTTGAGGTGAACCACAATGACTTTTTGTAATGGTCAACATAGATAAAATATTAATATCAAATCTAACTAGTTCCTCTAGCTAGTAAAGTGATTTACTAAAATTTTGCTTTTTTCTTATTGTTTTTCTGACTTTTAAAAACATTTGATTAGATTATCATGAGTAAATCAGAAATGTACTATATGTAAACAATGGACATTCCCTTTTCCTGTTAAGACTCCAGTTTGACTATTAACAGTTAAGATAATGATCTTATACTTTAATTTAGTCCCAATCATCTATTCGATCCATAAAATATTGTATTTATCTCCTTACATGTCTCCATCATATAAACCTCAGATAATTGTATTGACAGATTTGTAGATAATGTTCTCAGATGTTTATATTTAGACCTGAAAGAATTTTTATATTCAACTTCTATTTGTGGTTAACAAAAAAATTAAACATGAAGAAAGTTTACTTAATGCTAGAATATTTTTTCAGGATCCAAACTGGGGTGTGACTTTTGAACCCGTAAAATCTTCATTGACAACCTATGTAACAGGAGAAGATAACTCCAGACAAGCTGTCTCTACTTTCAAACTGGTATGATTATTTTTTCATCCTATGTGTTGTGAATTAGTTTTTTGTTTCAGTTCAGGTATAGGAAGATGTGGTATGTGTGCCAATGAGACAACTCTCCATCCAAGTAACAATTAAGTAAACCATTATAGATCAAGGTACAGTCTTCAACTCTGAGCCTTGGCTCACACCGAACAACAACCTATTTAGGGCCCCAAAATTACAAGTGGAAAACCAACGGTCTAAATAATCTATATAAAGAAATTGAAAAAAAGTATATTTTATACTCTCTATTTTGTTAATTTTTTAGCACCATTTTATGTAACATTAGGCCTGCAATGTCCACACTTGCTGACGTCTCTGTGTATATCATTGACTCCAAGAAAAGCATACGATACATTGAACACGCTTTTGAGTTCATAGCCGTAACTTGTCTTCATTATCTACTTTCAAATCAGTATGAATGACTGAATTATTTTGAGGTACAATAATGCTGTATATGGATTTCTCAGAAACTTTTGGCAATATAGCAATGAATTACAATGCTATTCAGCAAAATGGGTCACTATGACCTACATTTCATTCATGATAGAAATAGTCCATTGATTATTTTGTAGATCCTGAGATTGATGAATGACCAGACATTAAGTGCCAAAAAAGAAAAAGCAATGGCTGATTATATTGTACAAATGGTATGTATTTTGAAGTAACGTCTATCACTACAAATAAAAAATTAAGGATTTTAAGATCAGATTTTTGAAGAATTTTTGTTCCCAAAAAGAATTTGAAAGCATCAATAAGTGAAGAATAGAACATAGTTGTCAGTTTTCCATTAAAAACAATTTATTAAGTTTTACTTTCATATTGTACATGTACAGTTTCTTTCAGTTAGCATAAATGAGTAAATTTAAGAGTTCTATACATTGACATATAACTGAACATTTCAGGGTCTACAAAATGAATCAATAAGAGATGAAATATACAGCCAGATTGCCAACCAGATATGGAATAATCAGAAAGTGACAGCATTGGAGAGAGGATGGACATTAATGGCTGCATGTCTGAGTGCCTTCCCATGTAGTGATAAAATATTCAAATATCTACTCAAGTAAGTTTGTGTTATGTCAAAGACTTTTTTTGCACTTATCCCAAGTCAGGGGTCTATGGCCTTTATAATTCTTGTATAATTTTTTAATTTTAGTTTATTTATGAGTTTTGGAGTTAAGTATGATGTCCATTTTCACTGAGCTTGTTCACATTTCCATTCTCAATTTTATTGTTTATTACTGAAGTTTTGATGAGAATCTCATGTACCTATATAAAATCTAATTGAAAAGTTATCTAGAGCTTGACATCTTGACATAATGTATGGCCACCTGTCTGTTGAAGAAGATTTTGAGAAATAAAAGAGTAAAAATGTAGGGTCATCTTAACAATAAACCATTTTATCTATATTACAAATCTGGTGACCAGGTCTTTGCAAAACTGACAGACAAAACAACTGCTCACTATATTGAAGACAGCTGTGTAAATTTGTGATTATTTTCTTCAGATTTGTGTCAGATATTGGTTATAACCGGTACAAGATTATTTGTCAACACAAAGCCTTACAGTGTGCCATGATTGAAGCTCAGCTGTGTAGAGTATATCCTCCATGTTTGTTGGAATGGCGAGCTATTCAACAACAAAGTAACATGGCTTTACCTGTACGCTTTGCTGATGGTAAGTGTGAACTTTTGTTAGTCCATACCACTTTACAGTGGTCATCTTAAAAACTGGCATTAGGCTGGCCAGTCCTTTTAAATTTACCTGCTCCTCTAAATGCAATACCACCAAATTTGATTTTAAATTGACCTGTTCATATCTGGTCAGTCTGAAATACCCTTAACAGCCTTTGGGAGCGGTACAGTGCATAAGTTGAGCCATGCTAAAAGAAACCATTCTGTTCCATTTATTTTCAACTTCCAAAAAGTAACGGTGAGGAATAAATATACGGTAAAGATACCTACGTTATTAATGGTCTTTGTTTATTTTCTTTGAACATACATATCTTGCATGAGTGATTATTGTTGGAATAAACAAAATTAAATGCATTTTCATAGTGTTTGTAGAACTTTTAGTGTCTACAACATATTCGTTTAACATACATGAATAATTCAAACCAATCTTTAGTTCCAGTTGATTTTAAATCTATACTTTACCTGACTAAAAACATATTTTGAGGTTCCTTAGGTGTTCATGAAATCAGAATTTTATATTCCTCATTTCCTTACTTAAATATCTGTTATGGTTCAGATATATCTAGTTCATATCTTTAATGATTCCAAAATATCCCGTTTGTAACTGTAACTAGTAGCGTTAACCGATTAATGAGCAAAAACTACATACGGAAAATGAATTTTAGTGTTCCGAACTTCCTACACGTCCAAATACTAAAATCCTTAATGTTTTAGAAATTTCTATTTTATTACTGCTATAAATACATTTAACATCTTACAGAGCAATAACTTCATAGAGTTACATGCATTTAAGTTTTTTATATATTTTTATACTGACATATTTTAAATGTTTCAATATCTACAGAACATTACTACAACATGTCGTTTTTCACTGATTAACCAGAAAAAGTTACATGACGTTAATTTCAGTAGGATAGTTTTGTCTGGTAAACAGTTGTTGGGGCATATGTAAAATCATGCCTCTAATTAATTATTTTATGATGATTCAATATGCCACTTAGATAACTTTACAAAGTTTATAGCCATTTATGTCATTAATTTAAACAAATTCTGCATGTCCTTCTCTGTTACTGAAAACGAGAAATGCTGTAAAGGTATGTCCCTATGACGTACATATTCAAGATTAGTCGTATATACAAGTGTGTTTTGAACAAAAGGGTTTATATGGTATTGCTTGATTAAATGTTTTTGTAAAAAGACAGTTATTTTGCTGAAAAAGAACCATAGAATGTATCTTTGAAAAACTTTGAATAAAAAATCAGTTTTTCAAGTCAAAGGAATAGCTGTCAAAAGGTATAAGACAGTCAAATTGATTGTTTGAATTCAGTCATAAACCCCCCACCCCCACTAAAAAGAATTCAGTCATTAACAACACCTCTCCCCTTAAAAGAATTCAGTCATAAACAATACCTCCCCCTTAAAAGAATTCAGTCATAAACAACACCTCCCCCTTACAAGAATTCAGTCATAAACAATACCTCCTCCCTTAAAAGAATTCAGTCATAAACAACACCTCCCCCTTACAAGAATTCAGTCATAAACAATACCTCCTCCCTTAAAAGAATTCAGTCATTAACAACACCTCCCCCTTACAAGAATTCAGTCATAAACAATACCTCCTCCCTTAAAAGAATTCAGTCATAAACAATACCTCCCCCTTACAAGAATTCAGTCATAAACAACACCTCCCCCTTACAAGAATTCAGTCATAAACAACACCTCCCCCTTACAAGAATTCAGTCATAAACAACACCTCCCCCTTACAAGAATTCAGTCATAAACAACACCTCCCCCTTACAAGAATTCAGTCATAAACAACACCTCCCCCTTACAAGAATTCAGTCATAAACAATACCTCCCCCTTACAAGAATTCAGTCATAAACAACACCTCCCCCTTACAAGAATTCAGTCATAAACAACACCTCCCCCTTACAAGAATTCAGTCATAAACAACACCTCTCCCCTTACAAGAATTCAGTCATAAACAACACCTCCCCCTTACAAGAATTCAGTCATAAACAACACCTCCCCCTTACAAGAATTCAGTCATAAACAATACCTCCTCCCTTAAAAGAATTCAGTCATTAACAACACCTCCCCCTTACAAGAATTCAGTCATAAACAACACCTCTCCCCTTACAAGAATTCAGTCATAAACAACACCTCCCCCTTACAAGAATTCAGTCATAAACAACACCTCCCCCTTACAAGAATTCAGTCATAAACAATACCTCCTCCCTTAAAAGAATTCAGTCATTAACAACACCTCCCCCTTACAAGAATTCAGTCATAAACAACACCTCTCCCTTACAAGAATTCAGTCATAAACAACACCTCCCCCTTACAAGAATTCAGTCATAAACAACACCTCCCCCTTACAAGAATTCAGTCATAAACAATACCTCCTCCCTTAAAAGAATTCAGTCATAAACAATACCTCCCCCTTACAAGAATTCAGTCATAAACAACACCTCCCCCTTACAAGAATTCAGTCATAAACAACACCTCCCCCTTACAAGAATTCAGTCATAAACAACACCTCCCCCTTACAAGAATTCAGTCATAAACAACACCTCCCCCTTACAAGAATTCAGTCATAAACAATACCTCCTCCCTTAAAAGAATTCAGTCATTAACAACACCTCCCCCTTACAAGAATTCAGTCATAAACAACACCTCTCCCTTACAAGAATTCAGTCATAAACAACACCTCCCCCTTACAAGAATTCAGTCATAAACAACACCTCCCCCTTACAAGAATTCAGTCATAAACAATACCTCCTCCCTTAAAAGAATTCAGTCATAAACAATACCTCCCCCTTACAAGAATTCAGTCATAAACAACACCTCCCCCTTACAAGAATTCAGTCATAAACAACACCTCCCCCTTACAAGAATTCAGTCATAAACAATACCTCCTCCCTTAAAAGAATTCAGTCATAAACAACACCTCCCCCTTACAAGAATTCAGTCATAAACAATACCTCCCCCTTACAAGAATTCAGTCATAAACAACACCTCCCCCTTACAAGAATTCAGTCATAAACAACACCTCCCCCTTACAAGAATTCAGTCATAAACAACACCTCCCCCTTACAAGAATTCAGTCATAAACAACACCTCTCCCCTTAAAAGAATTCAGTCATAAACAATACCTCCCCCTTACAAGAATTCAGTCATAAACAATACCTCCTCCCTTAAAAGAATTCAGTCATAAACAATACCTCCTCCCTTAAAAGAATTCAGTCATAAACAACACCTCCCCCTTACAAGAATTCAGTCATAAACAACACCTCTCCCCTTAAAAGAATTCAGTCATAAACAATACCTCCCCCTTACAAGAATTCAGTCATAAACAACACCTCTCCCCTTAAAAGAATTCAGTCATAAACAATACCTCCCCCTTACAAGAATTCAGTCATAAACAATACCTCCTCCCTTAAAAGAATTCAGTCATAAACAATACCTCCTCCCTTAAAAGAATTCAGTCATAAACAACACCTCCCCCTTACAAGAATTCAGTCATAAACAACACCTCTCCCCTTAAAAGAATTCAGTCATAAACAATACCTCCTCCCTTAAAAGAATTCAGTCATAAACAACACCTCCCCCTTACAAGAATTCAGTCATAAACAATACCTCCTCCCTTAAAAGAATTCAGTCATAAACAACACCTCCCCCTTACAAGAATTCAGTCATAAACAACACCTCCCCCTTACAAGAATTCAGTCATAAACAACACCTCCCCCTTACAAGAATTCAGTCATAAACAACACCTCTCCCCTTAAAAGAATTCAGTCATAAACAATACCTCCTCCCTTAAAAGAATTCAGTCATAAACAATACCTCCCCCTTACAAGAATTCAGTCATAAACAACACCTCTCCCCTTACAAGAATTCAGTCATAAACAATACCTCCTCCCTTAAAAGAATTCAGTCATTAACAACACCTCCCCCTTACAAGAATTCAGTCATAAACAATACCTCCTCCCTTAAAAGAATTCAGTCATAAACAATACCTCCCCCTTACAAGAATTCAGTCATAAACAACACCTCTCCCCTTACAAGAATTCAGTCATAAACAACACCTCTCCCCTTAAAAGAATTCAGTCATAAACAATACCTCCTCCCTTAAAAGAATTCAGTCATAAACAATACCTCCTCCCTTAAAAGAATTCAGTCATAAACAACACCTCCCCCTTACAAGAATTCAGTCATAAACAACACCTCTCCCCTTAAAAGAATTCAGTCATAAACAATACCTCCCCCTTACAAGAATTCAGTCATAAACAATACCTCCTCCCTTAAAAGAATTCAGTCATAAACAATACCTCCTCCCTTAAAAGAATTCAGTCATAAACAACACCTCCCCCTTACAAGAATTCAGTCATAAACAACACCTCTCCCCTTAAAAGAATTCAGTCATAAACAATACCTCCCCCTTACAAGAATTCAGTCATAAACAACACCTCTCCCCTTAAAAGAATTCAGTCATAAACAATACCTCCCCCTTACAAGAATTCAGTCATAAACAATACCTCCTCCCTTAAAAGAATTCAGTCATAAACAATACCTCCTCCCTTAAAAGAATTCAGTCATAAACAACACCTCCCCCTTACAAGAATTCAGTCATAAACAACACCTCTCCCCTTAAAAGAATTCAGTCATAAACAATACCTCCTCCCTTAAAAGAATTCAGTCATAAACAACACCTCCCCCTTACAAGAATTCAGTCATAAACAATACCTCCTCCCTTAAAAGAATTCAGTCATAAACAACACCTCCCCCTTACAAGAATTCAGTCATAAACAACACCTCCCCCTTACAAGAATTCAGTCATAAACAACACCTCCCCCTTACAAGAATTCAGTCATAAACAACACCTCTCCCCTTAAAAGAATTCAGTCATAAACAATACCTCCTCCCTTAAAAGAATTCAGTCATAAACAACACCTCCCCCTTACAAGAATTCAGTCATAAACAATACCTCCTCCCTTAAAAGAATTCAGTCATAAACAACACCTCCCCCTTACAAGAATTCAGTCATAAACAACACCTCCCCCTTACAAGAATTCAGTCATAAACAACACCTCTCCCTTACAAGAATTCAGTCATAAACAACACCTCCCCCTTACAAGAATTCAGTCATAAACAACACCTCCCCCTTACAAGAATTCAGTCATAAACAATACCTCCTCCTTACAAGAATTCAGTCATAAACAATACCTCCTCCCTTAAAAGAATTCAGTCATAAACAACACCTCCCCCTTACAAGAATTCAGTCATAAACAATACCTCCTCCCTTAAAAGAATTCAGTCATAAACAACACCTCCCCCTTACAAGAATTCAGTCATAAACAACACCTCCCCCTTACAAGAATTCAGTCATAAACAATACCTCCTCCCTTAAAAGAATTCAGTCATAAACAACACCTCCCCCTTACAAGAATTCAGTCATAAACAACACCTCCCCCTTACAAGAATTCAGTCATAAACAACACCTCCCCCTTACAAGAATTCAGTCATAAACAATACCTCCTCCTTACAAGAATTCAGTCATAAACAACACCTCCCCCTTACAAGAATTCAGTCATAAACAACACCTCCCCCTTACAAGAATTCAGTCATAAACAATACCTCCTCCTTACAAGAATTCAGTCATAAACAACACCTCCCCCTTACAAGAATTCAGTCATAAACAACACCTCCCCCTTACAAGAATTCAGTCATAAACAACACCTCCCCCTTACAAGAATTCAGTCATAAACAACACCTCCCCCTTACAAGAATTCAGTCATAAACAACACCTCTCCCCTTACAAGAATTCAGTCATAAACAATACCTCCTCCCTTAAAAGAATTCAGTCATTAACAACACCTCCCCCCAAAAAAAAATTAAAAATACCAACAAAACAATCAAAAGAAAAAGAAGCAAAGAATATCTGACTCAGTTCACATCCAAAATTATAGACTAGACTAAAGAATAAAAAAAATGATGGATAATGATGAAAATAATGCTCAGATAACTATCTTTTTATTTCAGGAAGGAAGATGATAGGTCCAGTAGAATCCTGGACAACTGCTGAGTTGTTTACAAGTCACTTACTGAATACAAGGTATTTAACAATTACCCCCAAGGTATGGTTTTGTTTGTGTCTGTGATATATCACTTATCAGTAAGGCCAGCCCTTAAAAATAATCACATCAGTAGATAAATTTAATAAAATAGCAATTACTTCTTAATATAACTGGTGAAAAGGAATATTTATTGATTTGTTTACTTTATGTAAATAACAACAGACAGTGTTTTAGAAAATTTGGACTTTATTGGATTATTTAAACAACTATTTTAAAAGGTAAATGCATAAAAGTGCCTTCAGTCTATTATGGTGAGTTATTATATATACTTGTACTTTAATTGATTCATTTTTTGAATGAAATTGAATACAAATTAATGATAAAAATCTTAATTGTTTTAAAAGGTAACAAAAATCTGGATTTTTTTCATAACATTTTCTGTAATTTCATTTCCTGAGAAAATAAAAAGTGTAATAAATTATTTTGTGGTACATTGTAATTGAAAATAAACATTTAGATAAAATATAAATGCAATGGTTTTTATAATGAATCCATTTGTTTCATATCCCAGAGGTGATATATAGCCACCTGTGAAACATATTCTTTACTTTTCTGAGAACAACAGAGATATCAAACCAGTCTGTCCTTAGGAAATATACGACCAAATTTGTTATCTGTTTGAAATTTAAATAGAATTTTTATCCTTTGTTTTTGTCTATGTATACTGTCAACAACCTTGAGAGTTATCTAAGTTATATTTATAATGTAAGAAGAAGGGATAGTAGCTCATGTTACTAGTTTGATATTTCAAGTAAGACTTTAATGTAGTTTTTTCATAGAACTCTGAAGTTGAGCCTATTTATGTCCTAGCTTTGATTTTCAGTTTTTTTCGCTGTATAAAATCTGATTTTCAGTTGGAATTCATAATCTAACTTTCAAAAGTAGAGAAATTATGTGATAATAAATCACCTCAAATATGGCTTTGCTTGATACTGGTGCTAAAATAAGTTGACATAAACTTATGAATTAGATATTGGCGGGATTTATTGATATGTAACTTTTGGAATTTCTAATAAATACCTCCAATTTCAGAGGATTAAAAGAGAATAGCTTTGGTTGGACTTTACAGCTACAAGAGGATGTGGATTATTATGAGTTGATGGGATATGAGTATGTCCTTGACCTTTTAAGTGAAATGGAGATTCCCCCAGGATTCCCTGTCTGCAAGTCTTACAATCTGGTTTCCTCAGATAGAACGAAGGAACCATCACAATCTACAAGGAGAGCTTATAGAGATACGTAAGTAAAGTAACTGAAGTTAGACAAGAGATTGTAAAACTAGACTAGTAGGTTAATATATGCATTTCTGAGTTTTATCTGTCTTGTTAAGAGATCCAAATCAAATCAGTTTTCAGAGTTCACAATAAGTATAACATTCAGATAGGCAAGTAAAAAAGTTGAATAAGAGTGATTTTTGTTCCCTCTTTTATGCCATATTGACTCATTTATAAATAAAAAAATTAAACAGGATGTTAGTATTTCCCCTTTCTATAAATGGAGTGCAATGAAACTATAGCTCCACTAATCATGCTCATGTGTTATTTAGAAATTCTTAAAATTTGTAAGTGTTGCAAATGCATAAAATTAGTATCATGCATCTACATTATATAAACAAGTCATTTCTGGCCAGGAAACAATCATACTACATATGGTACTTCTTGGTGATATCTGCCTAATTGCTTGTAAACTGACACATTTTTACAAGAATGTTTACATGTTTTCACAGTTTAATTCTATGTGCTTTGTTTTTTCAGACCACACAATACAGATGCCCCCAGATATATGGTTTTGCCTGGTCGTTTGCCAGATCCTTTCAAAGTTGTGTCTAAAAGACTTGAAGAGAGAACTTTCTCTCCGAGAAGTAAAGAAACAAAAGACACTGATGGAATAGAATTCTCAATGACAAGTGTTTTAAACCAGAGGCCAACCGATATTGCTCTTGATGGTCTATCAGAGAGTAAATTGAACCTACGATACATAAAACGAAAGGCTCCAAACCCTCCATCACCCAATGGTGTGACAAATGGATTTACAAATGGTGATATTTCACCGATTATTGAAGGGAAAGAACTTGATCTATCTCAAACTAAACTAAACAATAGATACACTAATGGTGTCATTCCCAATGGTGGGACCAAACAAATGGAAGATGCTCTCAGTCCAAGCTCAAAACTAAATGCTCGTTACATGAAGACTGGAGTTATCAAAGGCTCAAGAAAGCCTGGAGTACAAGACAAGATTACAAAGAAACAACAGCAAATAGATCGTTCATTAGAGCTCCAGACTGCTTCATCAGACATTTCCCATGCTACAGGACAATCAGACTGGTCACATTGGGTGGAAGATGTGTTCAATAGTGCATTGGATGAACATGTAGATTCATTGAGTGATGCTCGGTCTGTGGAGAACAGAATGAAGGGAGGTGGTAAAGGAATACCGGGACCCGGGATGCAACAGGTTGGTATATTTAGTATTGTGTTAATGTTTCATAGTTTGATGCTTTATTGCTAGGTTATAAGGTGCTGTAATTGAAGGAATATAAAATAAGGAGATGTGGTATGATTGCCAATGAGACAACTATCCATCAAAGTCCATAGGATGAGGATGAGAAATTCAGACAACTACAGATAACAGTATATACTCGACAATGAGGAAAATCATACTGTCCCAAGCTACAATAAAGTGCAACAACTGTATGACAATTTTAAAAGAGAAAAACAAACACCTAATAGGTCACAGAATCAAGCCTTGGTGTAGACACTTAAGTAACTGATCAAATCAATAATCAAAAACTTGTTTTGGATGAAGTTTGTTTAAAGTAATAACCCTGACTCATGCAGCCTTTTGAATTTTTCTTATCCGTCAGTTGGTTCATCAAATATATTTGCTACTCTTTCCTAGGTACCAATGAACAGAATGAATTCATATATGGTAAGGAGTTTGAAAGTGATGAGTTGTAACATAAGCATGATAAGAGCACTTTTCAGATTTGTCAGACACCTAATTTCTGTTTGTTGATACCTTAAATTTTTCATTGTTAAGTGTGAGCTGGCAGGACTTTTCCCACTGTGTTGAAAACCCATTGGTGGCCTTCTGTTGTTTTCTGTTCTTTAGTCTGGTTGTTGTCTCTTTGACAAATTCCACATTTTAATTCTCAATTGACATATCTGTTAGACACCTTCTTTTTCCTTCAGTAACTGCAAGTAGGAATATACATATCATGAAAATGCATTCATACTTGTTTTGTTTTAAGTTGCCTCTAAAAAAAAAAGCCTTGCATACAGAACAGTCACTTGCTTGTAAAATCTAAATTTAACAATGTTACTTTTGGATCAAAACATGGCAATATAGCCATCTGGTACATTTTCTTGTAAAAGACTCATTTTATAGGTCAGATCTGTATAAAAACTGCTGTAAAAACTTAAGTACTTTTACGTGAGTCATGTTAAATGCTTGTAACTGTCTCTGCTTTCACTTGTGATGACTGCTAGGTGATTATTATTAGCAGACAACTTGTGAACATTGATAATTTTTGTGTAACTGTCACAGTAAGACATAATGGCTTTTGATTAAGACATATTTTTTGACGTGAGACTATGTAGTTTTATAAGTTTGTCAACATGTTGATTTCATTATTCTAAATGTAAATAAATATGGATCACCCTTAAGACAATTATCAATGGGACATCAAAATTTTCACTATATCAGAAATTTCATATTTGCCAAGAGCAAAATTGTACAAAGAGTAAATGTCGTATGAAATGTTTCTACGAATAAATTAAGATCATTGTTTTCTGATAAGTGAGCATGTAAAATTACAACATGTATAAGTTTTATAAAATGTTCATGAAAAAACAAATGATGAGCAGTGACGAAAGAATTTAAATAACGTGCAGTCATGATCCGTCTGCTTATCACAATCCAAGTCACTGATGCGTTTTGTGATCTTTTGACCACCAAAAGTACCGCTGGTATTATCCATGTATGACAAATCAGCTGCCATCTTACAGATGAGAATAAAGCAGTGGCTGCAGGCTCTTCTGATTGGGTGTAACAAAACTATCTTGTGTTGTCATTTACAAGTTTTATCTATCACATCCACAGTGCAGTGTTGCCGTATCATACTATGAAGGGATGTTAATTTTTTAATCACCTATTCTATGACAATATTATTTTATTAATAAGTGTTTCGTAAATTATTGGAAGGAAAAATTAACTGCTGATAGTGACATTATAAACTTGTTTCAATGGATTACTAATACCGTTATATGAAAGATTTCAAGCTTTAGTATTGGGAATTACAAATATGAAGGACATGGTAAGCAATTTGAGAAAAATATATTTTGTATAAAATGTTTTGCCATCCCCTGATTGATTTATAAGTTTTGTCAAGGATAGTATTTACTTGATTAGATTTTTAAAATCAAAAATAAATTATTCCTTTAGTTTTAGGCCACAAAGATCAGTTAATATGTGTAATATCTACTAATTTTTCATATCCAGTATCATTGCAGGAACTCTGAAAATAGGAGCCATTAATAGAAATATTTTGTTTAAATTCTCAAATATTTCATTCTTTAATTTTTTAGGGCAATTTAAAAGTGTCATATATGTTTTAATCAAACAGCCTTTAGTCATCTTGTCATAAACTGAAATGAATTCATTGATATTAATGTAATTTTGACAAGAAACTTATGTTTCGATGTTGTAGAACTATTCAAGCTGAAAATTGTTGTTTTATTTGTAAATCGTGTTTTAACCACAAGAACCTTTTTTTGAAACACATGTCACAAAGACATTTATAAAAACTATCCTATGTAAATATATATCTTTGTTGGAATTAACAAAAGTTGTCAGAACTTTAATGCAATGATTGTAGTCTTAGACTACTTGATTGTGTTTATCTGAATGAATTAATGCAAAGACTGTACTTTTGGACTAATTGATTGTGTTTATCTGAAAGAATTAATGCAAAGACTGTACTTTTGGACTAATTGATTGTGTTTATCTGAAAGAATTAATGCAACAACTGTACTTTTGGAATAATGGATTGTGTTTATCTGAGACATTTCATTCAATGACTACTCCTGGACTATTTCATTGTGTTTATTTGACTTCACTTTTGGACTATTTCATTGTGTTTATTTGACTTCACTTTTGGACTATTTCATTGTGTTTATTTGACTTTACTTTTGGACTATTTCATTGTGTTTATTTGACTTCACTTTTGGACTATTTCATTGTGTTTATTTGACTTTACTTTTGGACTCTTTCATTGTGGTTATTTGACTTTACTTTTGGACTCTTTCATTGTGGTTATTTGACTTTACTTTTGGACTATTTCATTGTGTTTATTTGACTTCACTTTTGGACTATTTCATTGTGTTTATTTGACTTTACTTTTGGACTATTTCATTGTGTTTATTTGACTTCACTTTTGGACTATTTCATTGTGTTTATTTGACTTTACTTTTGGACTATTTCATTGTGTTTATTTGACTTCACTTTTGGACTATTTCATTGTGTTTATTTGACTTTACTTTTGGACTCTTTCATTGTGGTTATTTGACTTTACTTTTGAACTATTTCATTGTGTTTATCTGAAAGATTGCTTTTTGGTACTGTGTATCAGGTAAATCTAACAAATACTTGTAAATGCAATCAAACATGGGATTATTTGAGTAATGAAATGTCATGTTTGTCTGTATTGTAAATCTGAAAAATCTAGGCTTCACATTGTATGTCAATGTAAAATACAGATTTGGAAAGTAACACACTTTTAATTCATGGCTAAACTTGTAAGAAAACAATCAAACTGAACGATGTCTATATTTTGCCCCACAGAAAAAAATGTGGTATTTCAGGTAAAATACCAAAATAAAGATTTGGAGGGATAGAAAGATTTATATAAGATGGATTAAAGATCTGACAACTGACATAACTTTATTTCTCTGTTCATTCATCTTTCAATACACATCAAAGAGATGTATTCTTTTGAACACTCCCAGACCCTAAGGCTTCTGTGGTAATCCATCCTAATATTTGTTGCTATCCCAGAGCTCCAGTCAATGACAGTTTTGACATGAAGGTAGTGTAATGGAAATTAGGTTAAATGGGTATGTCAAGGTCATTGAGGTCATCTGTCAAGATGACTTCTTATAACCTTTGACCTGTGTTGAAAGTTTCAATGATGGTCATTTATAAATAGTATACATTATAGGTGAAGACTTTTTTAATTCTATTATAAAAATTAAGTTACATTAAACTAGACAGTTCAAGGTCAGCAGGTCATTAAGCAACATATGATTTTTAAGTGCCACATGGTTTGACAAGGAATTGCTGTATCAAATCCCTTAAGTTCAAATATAATTCTGTTAACAAATTGATTTACCTCAGCAGTAACATTGAAATAGATTCCAACGTAATTCCAAACTCATGGTATTATAATTCACATTGAATTAAGAAAGGATCATGGCCATTAGTGGTGCTAGTACCAGTAAAATCTTACATACATCAAACTTGACTATCTTTTAATTTG
Organism: Mytilus trossulus; assembly: GCF_036588685.1. Classification (NCBI taxonomy): domain Eukaryota; kingdom Metazoa; phylum Mollusca; class Bivalvia; order Mytilida; family Mytilidae; genus Mytilus; species Mytilus trossulus. Next base: position 64,733,122 of record NC_086379.1, read on the forward strand.
TAATTTGGGTCTTACAGACTTCTTTGAACTAGTAACAAAATTTGCATTTATATTGTAGTTTTCTGTATCAATTGCTTTAAAGTTGCTGTGTATAGGTACCAGTCTTGTATTACAACTCCAATTTCCGGTGCATGTCAAAACATGGAGGGAAACAAAATAGTGCATTTTTTTCTGAACTCAATTTTTTCTGTTTGATTATAAGTTTATGCTGAATTGAAACATATATATAGACTTAAAAAAAAATCTTGCATCTTTTGGGTATATCAATCCAGGAAAGTGGAAGGATATCATGTTTACTGGAAGTGGTGCGGCCTAGTAAAAATAGCAAACAGAAAGTAGAAAAAAATGTTTTGACTTCAGGATTGCGTAACTTTTTATTCTTCGTGGCAACTCCCACTTTTTTTTCGATTAAATCACAATTTCACATTAGTACATACATGATATGAACCTGAAATTTTTTTTCTATGTAGCATTTTTTATTTTTTTATTTTCAAAGATCAGCTGTTTAACATGTAAGCCTATGGAGCAGTCAATTACAAGACTGCAACCTATACAATATTCACGATATTGGTTTAAGGGTTTAAGAGGAAGTCTTTCCTTACATAGTATGGAATGTCATTGAATCACTGCATTTGGTTTTTTTTATTTGAATTTTACCATATAAATAAATTGCTGAATTTAAACATTGTCTTAAAGATTTTATTGTAAACTATTTTTCAGACCCAAGCCCAGCCTCCATCATCTCTACCATTGTTTGTGAATGGCAATGTTGGTGTTGCAGGAATACCTATCCAGAGTAGTCCAGGGGGCCATACACCACAGCTCCCTCAAGGTGAGTTACACATTGTTTTTAGTAGATGTAGGAAAAGAAAGTCCAAGAATAAATGATCATGGGACAACAGTCCCTTTTTGTTACACTTTGTTTGTAGTAGATGTAGGAATAGGAAGGCCAAATATAGATGTTCATGAGACAACATCCCATGAGATACTAGTGTATAACTAATCTAAAACTAGAATCTTATTTCTGTAACTCATAAAGTCTTACTTTGAATAAAACTCTTTTTATGTCAAATGAAGCTAGTCATAGATTAATTGGCAAAAATCTTAACTGAAACATTGACCTGATTGCAACTAGAGATTTACGTCAAGTAATTTAAAGTTTGTCAAAACATACAAGAATATTGAAGCTTATGGTAAGCTGTACAATTTTGAGAAAATGTGTTCTATATATTTTTGTCATCTCTGTAAGATTTCTCTGATTAGAATAATGTCATATTTGGTCAGCAGCTAGATAGAGTTTGTAAAGTTATAAAACTTTTAGTAATTGATAGACACATACTTCTTGTTTGCTGGTACTTCAAATTTAAAAAAAAATGTTGGATGAGCTTGATTAATACTTTTCCAGTTCATAGTACAAAATGACTTCATATTTGGTCTGCAGTTTGACAGTGATGAGCTATAATGAGTGTTCAACACCTTTCATTTCTTCTTTAACTTTGGGGAAATGCTTGGCACAACAACACAACTACCTCAATTTAAGTAATTGTATTTCGTAGTTATATATATGATTAAAAGAGTTGTTCTTTTTTACAGATATGTCGGGGATGTTACAAATGCAACAGCAGTTAGCAGCTCAGCAGCTGGCACAACAACAAGCACAACAACAAGCCTTACTACAGGCTTACATCAGTCAAATGGTAGGTTAAGCTATTTGTATGGCTAAGATCTTTGTACTCTTTAATATTGTTGTTTCAATTAATTTTATTATTCTCAGTAAAAGGGGTTTTATGTTTTATCACTCCTCTAATTACAAAAGGGACCACTTGAAGAAAAACAAAACAGATAGTCTGTATCTTATGGCAATGTGATAAGGAAAAATAAAGTTTGATTATCTTGCAGAGTGTCTTTGGTAAAGGTCTTCAGGCACTGAAAGAGGTACTATGAATTGAAAGCAAATGTAATAAAGGAGTGAATTTGCTAGACATTCTTATATTATAATAGGTTTTTGTGAAAGCATCAATTTTGTAAAATATTTGCTGTGGATTGGTGTATTTGCTTTTAGACATGAACTATGTTTAAATTGTGTCTATGTCCAGTGTGGTTTTGAGCAAGACTCAGATTATTGTATATGAATTAAATCAATTGAAAACTATTAATTCAATTCATCACAAAAAATAAAGTAGATGTATTCCTATTTTGATTTAGATTAATTTGTGATGCACATCCACTTTTGTTCTACCAGAACCTTTTAATAGCTTTTATCAGTCTTGTCAATCCAAAACTAAAGATTTCAAATTTTTATTTTAGTGCTATTGACAAAAAACAACAGGTCTATAAAGTGTTACCATTCAGGGGTTTGCCCTAGTCGAAAATAGGATTTTTTTTGGTTTAGGTATGAAAACTTCAATTTGAACAATTAAAACTGTTGAACAAAACCAAATTTCCAATAGGCCTTGTATGCAGACTTTAGCAAAACCATGAAATCAAGTATCCACAAAAATGTATTTTTCCTAATTCCACAAAAAGTACTGGAGAAAATAAATGAATCCACAGTATCTTATGTGTAAATTGTGATATACTTTTTGTGTGGATTTTACAAAAGTCATCAGCCATACAATAAAATGATGTTTTATTTTGTTTAACAGAATGCTAGTAATCAGGTAGACCTTTTTATCATTATCATCCCTTAGATCTGTACTTTATACTTTTAGAGTTGAAACTCTCCAATACTACTAGCATATAAGTTTTCTTGCAACTGGTCATTGTTTTTTAATTTCAATAAAAGCTTTTTAGTAATAATAACTTTTGAAATCATTGATTGCTGGTAAACAAGAATAGGAAACTTTCACAGAATTTTCTCAAATGAAGTACTTTAACATCTATTTCTTTTCATATTCTGAATAATTGTTTGTTTTGGTGGAGCTACATTTCTCTGAACTATACCTTGTAAAATCTGTTTTTTCCTCCATAAGCCTTTCAAAATTTAATTTAACTTTTTCATACTTTTAATCATACAATGCCATTGTGCACCTCCTATTTCAATTTTTTTAATCTATATTTTATTTTACCTAACCATATTTCTTCTTTGTTAATGTGTTAGGGAAGGTAAATGGGGGGTCACTTCATGAGCTTTGATTTAAATGGCTATGATTGAAATAAAAAAAAACGTGACTGGTTTCAAGAGAGAGTTTCTGGTGTAATACTACTACTAGGGTGGTTTTCAATGACCTTGACTGGCTGTTTAGCCCTCATGGTTTGCATGGTCAGTAATGGTGTAATAGAATTACAGATATAGATAATCAAATTTGAAAGGAAGTAGCATGAGCCACATATATTTGCTATGAAAATATAACTTAATAGTGATTACAAAATTAGCTATAAGGCTGCATAACGGTAGCTATATTAATCAAAACTATTGTCTCAAAAATCCATTTACATTAAAATAATGTTAACAGATTGAAGATTCATCATATTTCATCTTAGTTAAACAAGCACATCCAGTTAGTACAAACTTAAAAGCACTTACAATTAACAGTAAAATATTCCTTGCCTCTCAATTGCTTGACTGCTTAATTAAGTGACCAATGACATAATTATATATTTCTTAGAAATTTGTGACAATTCATTTGTTCAGGAATGCTGACATTCAAATCAACAGCTATTTGCTTTTATTATATCATTGAACCTGTAGCAAAATGCATTTTTTTGTGTGTATAGAATATACCTTTGTATGGTTCTAGGATATATAGCTTGTTATTTACTAAAGAACACAGTCCAACTTGTTCAAATTTACAAATTTACACACATGCAGGTCTACTTTGAAATGGTTACTGTACAATCTCAAAATATGTAGTTGTATTTTCAAATAGTTTCTGTAAAAACTTTAATAGAATATCATATTTATCTAATGGACTCACACTGTATAAAAACCTTTGACAAGGCAGGTAACTCTGTTACAATTTTTAAGTTATCAGATATTCAAAAATAAATACTACTCTGATAAGAAAAAAAAATACTTTTAAATGTTTGATATTATATGGATATCCGACTTCTCTTTCAGGCACAGGCTCAAGCCCAAGCACAAGCTCAGGCCCAGGCTCAGGCTCAAGCACAAATGCAGGCTCGTTATCAACAACAACAACAGCAACAACTTCTACAATCAGCACAACAACAACTGTTACAACAACAGATGATGGGGCAGGGACCACAGAATATTGTCAGTCCAGGCTCTAGTATGAGCTCTGTTGGGGTGTCCCCATTCACACGTCCTCAGATGAATGGACTCAATGGAGGCCCGCCACCAGTATCAGTCAGTGGTATGACTGTATCACATGTGGAAAATGGGTCAGGACAACCAAAAAAAGTATACAAAATAAAATCTCAGTTCGAAGGTAGAACCGAGCACAAAAGTTTCGGACAGCAAAATAATGTGCCAGAGGAACAAAAGGTTCATATTGATACACAGTTAAATGAAAGTCATTCGAGGATGCCTATATCACATGCTCCACCACCTCCAATGCAGTTCCAGGATCAAGATTTAATCAGTCCAAGGATGCAGGTCAAAGCACCACCCCCTCCCCCTCCACCACCCCCGCCAGCAAATATTTTTACAGAAGATACTTTTGATAGGGTAAAAGGAACATTTTCATTTACAGACAAATCAGGTCGTGCTAGAACTGTAAGGATTGGTCGTGTAGTGTGGCCACCAATAGCTGATAGAGAGGAAAAACAGAAACGTGAAGTAGGTCGTCTGGAGATTGATGAGAAGGTGGAGAGAAGTTTAAACGACAGGATGGGAGGGAAAAAACAATGGAAGAAACCTGAGCAAGAAATTCAAGAACCAAAGAAGGTTTGTTTATACATTTGTAGCAGATTTTTTACTATTACAGAAAATTAAAAAAAAAAAAAATATGTAGATTTTATCAGGAAAAATCATCCTTTGCAGAATAAAAACAAAAGACTTGTGTTTTGAAATAATTAAGATTCTTCATTTTACATTCTCGAAACAAAAAAGAAGGTTGCAATATTCACACTTTAATCTTACTATCAAACAAAGATGTGTAATATTTGATTAATTTGCAGTTATATCCAGTTAAGAAACCTGCTCTTAAATTGAAGATATTTGTGCACCAGTTGTGCCTATGTTGTTCTTTAACAGTTACACTTTTAAATGTAGAAACAATCTGTCCTGATGCAGTTTTGTCTCATTGTTTGCAATTTCTATGTTCTTATTTGTTGATAGGAACATGCAAAAAGAACCAAATCACTAGCTGAATCTGTTCATTTGGCAACACTGCAACTTCTGGAGAATAAGTTAGGTGGAAATAAAGTGGAACAACACTCAGACCAGGTCCAAACAGACGATTTACCACCAACTCCCCCTCCACCAAGACAAGAAATTGTACATTATTCCCAAAAAATTATAGGTATATGTAATTTTAGTCAAACTAGTTATTTTTGGACTTTGAACTATACATGTAGTTGATGCAAAGCTACATAGGATAAAAGTAATCATAAAAAGTGATAAACACTCTTAGTTTAAATGTTGGAAAAGATAAGTCAATTATATATGGAAAGCTGGTTGATAAATATTTTCATTTAAATGTACAAATTTCATATTTGAACAAAAATTCTGAATTATTTATTATTTTGTTAAAATGACCATTTTATATATTTTTAGAACGTGAACCTTCTCCACCTCCATTACCAAAGAGTCCTCCACCAAGATTTTCACATAATACGCAACAAGAGTTAGAAAGAGTGGAACATCACGTAGAACCAGTCCAAGAGAGAACCATCATTGATTACCATACAGTAGAGAAAATCAGGACACCACTGTACCCTCAGAGTAAAGAGAGATTTCTTTCCTATCAAAACACTCCATGGAATTTGAATGCAAGGAAAGAGGTAATAAATAAACTAGATTTTAACTTTGAGAGTACAAGTTTAAAAAGATATTTAAAAAGTAGGCAGAATTCACCATTTTGTTAAAAGATCAAACGTAATTTTTTACAATCTTCTTCACATTTATAATAGAAGGATTGAATTCCTCACTTGTCAGACCTTGGATCATAAACTATCCCACCATGGATCATAAACTATCCCACCATGGATCATAAACTATCCCACCATGGATCATAAACTATCCCACCAAGGATCATAAACTATCCCACCTTAATTTATACTTTTCAACTCTAAATAAAATTGAGAATGGAAATGGGGAATGTGTCAAAGAGACAACAACCCGACCAAATAAAAAACAACAGCAGAAGATCACCAACAAGTCTTCAATGTAGCCAGAAATTCCCGCATCCAGAGGCGTCCTTCAGCTGGCCCCTAAACAAATATATACTAGTCCAGTGATAATGAACACCATACTAATTTCCAAATTGTACACAAGAAACTAAAATTAAAATAATACAAGACTAGCAAAGGCCAGAGGCTCCTGACTTGGGACAGGCACTAAAACCTATATTCTTAAATACTACTAAAATTCTATTTAGAGAAAACTCAGGCCTAACAAATCTTTTATTGTAACTGCCTTTTGAACTTTTCTTATACCTCAGCAGAATCTTTAAGTTGCTGTTACATATACATTTTCCCATAGTGCTTTGTTTTTATTGATCAAATTCAAAGCTGTTAGTTTGTATTCTGATTTCAGAATTTTTATATTGTTTTTCTGTTTATTTCAGATATTTCATCCAAGAGAAAGATTAGACAACCCTACAGCCCAAAGTTTAATCTTTGATCAGATTGTACAAGATGTATATAATCCAGGGTGTATGAGAGTTAATAAAGATGACAGAATCAAAATGAGAGGCATGCTGGGTAAGATCACCATTTATCGTGTGACTCTCGTAGCTTTATATTCTGTCTTTCTTTCAAGTTATCATCAAGAATGTCTCTGAAATTCAATCCCATTTTTGGCACAGTAAATTCTTAGTCCTGAGATACACAATTTCATTTTGCAATTCCAAAATTTGAAAAACAGAGCGCACTGTATTTCTATATTTTCAGCATTTGTTCAATAATCTTCTGACTGAGAAAAAAAGAAATTAAAGGAAATTGCTCCTTTCACTTTCTGTAAATAACAACTATCTGATTGGTATGAAAGAATATCTCAAACAATAATTATGCAAAAGTATCAGTTAAGAAAATTGTAACTCCTTTTTACAAGGTATCTTGTTTTAGCTATAAAGAAATGAAACAAATTGAAGTTTAAAAATGACATCACTTTATCTTTTTTGTTATTTTGTCTCATTACAGAAAACTATGGAATAAATGAGAGAAACTACCTCACCGGTCCTCATACAAACCAAGTGAAGAAAATCATCATAGATACAGCTAAAGACTGGTCGTCTTATTTCTGTAGAATGTTCCCAGTAGCTGTAAGTTTACCTCCACTGTAATTGTAAAGTTCAAAAAGGGATAAGACACAAGTTAGGCAAATCCAAAAGTCTTTGTTAGCTACAGAAACTGCTAACATTGCAAAATATGATCAGTTCTGTTTTCTGCTAACTTTTTGTAAATTAACCTTTATTCCTTAGGTATTTTCAGGGATTTGAAAAGTATAAGTGAAGACGATTTTTTTTAAATATTCAATAAAGTTGTGCTACTGAAAGCTAAACAATCTTTTGAATGTCCATTGAAATGTAATATCTCAATTCCTGTATTTTGGCTGCCCATTTTTATGTTGTATCCTTTATTTTTAGGGTGAAGGTGAATATTCTGAAGTGAAGTACGTTGGTGTAAGTCATTCGGGTATCAGATTCCTCAGACGGGAAAGGTCACTGGTGGATGATAATTTCGATGTATTAGATTTCTTCAAGTAAGTGTCATTAAGGAATTGTTAAAAGGAAATTCAAAATCTTAATTTGTGCAATTTTTATTACAAATCATTATCATCCCATAATAATTTGATTTAAGTACAATTTCTTTTACCAGATCATGTGGTTCACTAGCAAAAATTGAAATTTATGTTTAAACTATTCTGATATTCTGGTATTTTTCCACTTACAAAATATTGCATTCTGCTTCAAATTTATGGTATATCAACCTTATACAGCATCATATATACTTCTGCATACATTGGCTATGTCATGTAAGATGTTTTATTATGCCATTAAGTTTGATATTCACAATTTGTTTGAAGATGGTTAGAAATATGAATGGCTATTTTTTTGACTTGTGTATATTAAATTATTATTGTCACAATCTTTTGTAGATTTGAGGATGTGATAGATGTACAGATACACAATAGAAATGTGGCACAGATAAACTTCAAAGATAGATCCGTAGTATTCTATACCAACAGGGTAATTATTAAATATTCAGTTGTATATTCATCTTCGAAGGTAAAAAAAAACCCACTAAATTTGCATGTGTGCTTGCACGTAAACCAACGAAATATAAAGTTGGTCTTTCCTGCCAATTAAGGACAAATGTATAAGGAAAAATGTAAAAGTTAAAATGGATGCATACAACGTTTAGCACACAATACCTTTTTTGAAAAAAAAACGGATTGAAAGAAGAGAAATCTCCTGCAAATGGAAAGAAAGAATTATTTCAACATAAATGTCACAAACAATAGTTTTATTTTATGATTATTATTTTTCAGGCAAAACAAATGAAAGAACTGATTGACATGTATTTGTCGGAAACAGATAGGGTAGGTTTTAGTTTATATAAATTCTGTTTTGTTTTCTCATTCAAAAATATATTAAATCATTTGATATGAGGGTCTTTTGGATAACTTTCTGTTTTACAATATTTTGAATTCAGTAGAAATCGTCTCCATTTAGCATTTTGTTATTGTGATGAATAATTTTGTCAAAATACCTAAAAGTTCGGCTTTGTATTCTAAATCTTAATTTATAATTTCACTTAAGAATCTCTATTCATTTTATTTGCAGGTTCATAAATATGTTGTAGCCTCTAAAGACTACATCACAAGGGAGTCAACTCTCCTCAGTTTCAGGAAGGGAGATGTTGTCAAATTATTAGATGCTGAATTTCCACTAGAAAGAGGTATGTAAACCAAACAAAATTCCAAACTAATTTGTTTAAGGCTCTAACTCGTTTCAAACTTCATTTTGTCAGTGCAAGTTTTCACTCTTGATTTATTGCACAATTTCTTTCAAATAGTTAGACTGTAGAAGTGAATTTTGTTGCAATATAAGGAAGAGAAAACATATTGCAAGGCCCAGTCTCCCAGCTGATATCTGTCAAAACTTAATGTCATCAATTATACAGATTTAAATTAATTTTCAGGTTGGCTGTATGGATCTTTAAATGGAGTGTTAGGTTATTTCCCTGAGGAATATTGTAAACCTTTACAAAGACATGAAGTTGAAAGGTCACCTAGCAATACTAAGGTAAGCTATATATACAACAACAGCCTAATTTGAAAATAGCCTGATCAGAGAAGTTTTTAAATGAAATATTCATAAGATAGGAAAATATAAAAAAAAAATATTGCACCATAATTGATGTTTTAATATATTGGAGTTTGACATCAATATTGGACAGATTTCAAAAATCTTTTCTTTACAGAATGTACCCAATATTTCTGAATTTGTTATAAATGTTTTGTGATAATTTTTCAATTTATTTACTATGAAAAGAAAAGATATCCATCCGGTTTCTGTATTCTTTCTGTTATATTTCAAATATAACAAACCCATGCTTATTTTGTCCTTCAAAAACATATGAACCCACATATTTATGACCTTATATGAGAGTTAACAACAACAATAAAAAATAAATATTGTCTTAAATTTACATTTAAATGTAATAAATTTAAGACTTTTGGTAGTCACAAGAAGTATCGTAATTGTTGATTTCTAACTAAACAGGATATTGAGAACGGGACAGGTGATGAGGTACAAAAGGTGTTTTACTATCCTTATCCGGTAAATGTTTTAACCAATTTTAGTTTTAATGCTTATAATCGAGTGATTGCAATCATCACCATTAGCAATTTGGTTTCTTGTGACATTTTGCACACAATAAAAAATTTCATCAGCTTTGAACTTTGATTTTAAGGATTAAAAAATCCATGGGCAATGACAACGATTTTGGCTATATACAATATTAGATTGTCATGCTGTTTATACATGTGTGTTTTCTATCTTGCAAAGATAACAATTGCTATCAGCTTCGTTTTGTAGAAAACTTTATTCAGAAATGAGATGTAGATTTTACATAGATGGATTATAGCTAATAGATTGACTACTTTGTAAAAACCCTTCCATCGTATTGAGTCATTTAGAGGGCTCTCCCTTATAATAGAAAGATTTTATAAATGTTGTTAGTAGACATATTTCATACCGTAGTATAAACATTTCGTTGTTCTGAATTTAGGTCCTTGAATGGAAGATATTTGAAGAAAAAAAATCTTTGATAATTAATAACTTATCAATTACAAGCTTTAGTAGAAACCAAGTTTTCTATAATTAATGCAATAAGTTTCTTTTACTGTATCTTTTTTTAAGGGACACCACAAGTTTGATTTCACATCACAGGCTCAGACTTATATTCCACTGTTTATGTTGTGAAATATATGGACTGATACATTCATTTTCTGGAAAATACTGCATATAAAATGTAGATTTTTTCATAAACCATGTACTAAGTTTTATTTATATCCAGGGCATAGATTGCCTTAGCTTTAATTGGCAATTTTTTTTTTTTTTGGTTTTTGGTTTTTAACGCTCCTCATTTTCATATTTCATTTGAACTTCCCCATGTTTCGATTCAAGTGTAACTGATGAGCAATATTTCAAACAAAAAACAGGTCTTGCATACCAAATTTGTTTATCTAATAATGATGGGTTTTAGTAATTAAAAAGTGAAGCTAGGATATTATAAATGTTTCTTTTACTAATCAAGTTTATTTTGTTTTAACAGCAGTCAAATTTTTTTCCATATGAAGTTTTATAATGTTATGTTATTTGAATTTTTTGCTACTTATAGTTTTACTGAGTATATGATGCACATTTAAATAAGGATGAATTGGTTTATTGTTTTTTGTATACTTAAATTTTTTTCTTCAAATACTAAAAATAGGAAATTAACATTAACTAAAGGTTATTGTAGATGAAGTACATATACATGAGAATGCTCTACTCCTGGTTCATTCAGGTACTATCCTTTAAAAAGCAATGAATTGATCACCAATTTGACCATCTTTCACAAAAGCACAAAAGTAAAACTATTGGTTAAGTGTTTATATGTTTTCTACTTTTCACAGGCTCATATGACAGAACATGTAGTGCAAAGAATTATTAGACCTCCAAGCAGGGTAAGACAAATATCCAAATACCTATATGTTATACAAATGTACAAGTAAAGAGCCTTGCTGAATATCCACAGTAGTAAAACAGGGTCTTTCACCTTGAACTGCTTGTACTTAAAGTTCACCTCTTTGGTTTTCATAGCAGAATGCTCACCTTAGTTTGAGGAGGTCATAGGATTCAATTTCTGACAAAAGTTAAACCAGACTGGCAATTGTAAAAATGGCTTATTTCATATTGATTAGATCAATGCTGACACTAATTTGATTCGGATGAAAATCTTTTTATTAAAGAGATAATTCATTCAATTAGAAAACACCATCTTAAGTAATAGAATTAATTAAATACAGAAAATAATGTGCATTAAAATACACAGTATGTCCATATTATGACATGCTAGATATTTCTTTTAATCCAATCATTTGTAGGAAATTCAGTTGATTTTATCATCTTAACAGTTGTCGTTTAAGAATTTAAATGCATCTCTTTGAATAGTTGAAACATTTACTTTAATATTAAATAGGAGACATTAAGAGAAGGTATTTTAAGATCACTTGTATTGATGCTCAACAGTGCATGCAAATTTGATGCAATGGGTGACTACCATGCATATCATTTATGTTTTTATTGAACACAAAATTAGTCATAGAAATGAAATGTCATGATTGTGTACAAATGTAATTAAATTGTTAAATAGCATGGAACAACTGCAAAAATTGTGCACTGATGTGTAAAGGGTGGGTTTTAAAAATTTATATGATAATGAAATTGATATTTGAATTATAAAGCAATAAAATACGGAAGTATCGATTTAAATAATGAGGAAAAGTATCTAAGTAGATTTGTTTATTTACAGGATGGTCGTGATAATATCAGCGAAACTAGTCAAGGAACAGCCGTACAAGATGGCAAGTTTTCTATGATGGAATATTCCTTAATGAACTTTAAGGAATCTCAAGAAAAGTAAGATTTATAGTCTTGTAAAACATCACATGATTTTTATTAAATATCGGATTTTCTTTTCTTCAAGAAAGATTGACAAAAAAGACAACTATGTTATATTGAGTCTTTGGACATGATTCTTTTGTGTTGAGATAGAAATATAGAATAAGGAAATGTGGTATGATTGCCAATGAGACAAATATCCACCAAAGTTCAAATGAAGTGGATGAAAGCAATTATGAGCAACCTTAAGGCTTTTAACAATGAAAAAACCCATACAGTATAATGTTGTATTCAACCGTCCCAAAAAGATTGATGTTCCAACACTATTAGGTTAAGGTTACTTCATATTTCTTTTATGGCAGTTCTTCATGTACATGTGCAAATAGGATGCAAAACTGTAGAGTTTGATTTTACAGATGAAAAATATTTAAGTGCACAACAACGCATTACATACTTGGATGCATGGAAGAAAATAAACTTTTTATTTATTTATGAACAAATAAGATAACTTTTGATGGTACCTTTACAGAAAGAGAAGTCAAAATCACCGTCAAGGTGGTAACGTTCGTAGTGGGAACATTCAGGGTGGTAACGTTCGTACTGGGAACGTTCAGGGTGGTAACTTTTACAATATGTATCAGCAAGGTAAACAACACAGACTTGTTCTGTCTTGCATGAAATGTTGTACTCCAAATGTTACAAAAAATATTCTTTGGTTTATTTTTTGCAGCAAAATTTTATTACATATTTTATGTTATTTCAAGATATGCTTCATCTATAAAAGGAGGAAAAAACTATTTCCAATCATGTACCTTTTCTGTCGATTTTTTTTCTTTCAAAAACTTAGATGAAGCATACTTTTTATCATTATATGTATATAAAAGTCAGTGTAATTCAGTTTTTTCGCGATGGAATTTGGAGTTGGGTTGAGATTTATAAATTACAATTGTTACTGTGATTTTAAACTACACTGACTTTATGTTATGCTTCATGTGTTCTTGAAGAACAATATCTCGAATTTGTTCCACACAATAATTTCAAGATGTTGTTTTTTGTTCTTGTTATTCTGCATGTATGTTATGCATCTTTACATGTTTATATTAACAGTTTTATTTACATATTTTGTATACAAGTTTATATGGAAAGCTCAAATAACTTTAATTCGATTTATAGTTCAAATAATCTCACTTGATTCTGTAACCTAAAGACAACTCTACCTTTTTATAAATCATTTTTCTAGTTTGCTTATTAAATGCTGTTAGCATGCATACAATTATTTGAGCTTTCCAATATGCATGATATTATTGTATCTTATTATTGCATTATAACAAACAAATTTGTAGATATGAAGTAAGAAAAGGAACTGATGGTTCATTGTACGGATCTGTTAAAAAGATAGAAAGTATTAAACTTCAAAACATGGAACGAGATCAAAGGAAAAGAAGAGGTGATGGCTGTTTACTAATGTCCTTCAATAAATCCAAAAAATGTCGGCAATATTTGCTCTCCATTTTAAATATAAATTACCATTTCATTTAGTAAAGAAAAAATAGATTCATATTATATTTCCATTTCTGATAATGTATCTTTTGAGCATTCAAAGATTTCCTTGTTATTTTTGGTTTCTGTATATTAGCAATAGGAACAAATGTTCCATTGAATTTAAAATAGGAAGAATCACAAAGAATTTATGTTGCTGCTTTTTGCAATATGAAAAGGCTTCGTATAAATTATTTCTGTCTTGCTTGTTATATTATGATATTGTATGTATAAATAATCAGGATTATAAAGTATATACATATAAACTTTTATATCTTTCATTTGTTGTATGATATTATCATTATTCAAAACTTTACTTTAATATAGTAATTTGTAATGATCAAATCCTAAATATCATCAGAAATGCAGAGTTTATCTGAAATATTCTAAGTTGAGTTGTATTTTAAATAAAGCCTAAATTATATGATAGATCAGTACTTTTGTGTGGTATTTTAATGGGCATGACGACCAGTAAATTGTGACTAAACAAAAAAATAAAAGTTATCAGTTAAAGGCAATGCATGTTAAAAAAGAAAGGATAGTTAGCAGTCAGAACTTACAAATAAAATCAGAAAATTTTTGGGATGAAAAAGAGCCATAGACTCACATAATTATTAATTCAGTACTTCCGTACTAGTTCAGATAATTTTATTTTGCAAATATTTATGTATAATTTATTGTTATATAGGTTCTGGAGACTGGTCATGGAAGGAACAGGCAGAAATGGTCAAATGGACCAGGGTAGGTTTGATTAAAATCAAAGTCAGGTTTTCTTCAAATGTTTGGCCATGTCTAAGACTTCAAGCTTTATAGTGCATACAGCCTGTTATCTCTAGTCATGTTGTGACTTTGAAATTTAAGGGCATGCAATACAGTTTTCATCCCATGTTTACATTTTGATGAGAATTTTCATATAGGCTATTTTTTGCCTGATTAAATCAAATATGTAATAATCTCCCTGCAAAATGAAACAAAATGTTGTTTTAAAAAATATGGGTCCATGCACTAGGTTTCAAATTAAATCAGTTTGAATGATAAAAATTAGTTGAAAAATGCATCTTTTCCCGATGTCATAGTTTCACGTCGCGAAAATAACATTTTACGTTAGCAACGTCATTACCTCCCCTGTAACTGTATTGTATGCCCTTAAAAGTGAACTTTTTTCTTTATAGACAAACATTTGGGTATTTTTATGCCCCACTGCATCTGAGGCCAGAGGGGGGCATTATGTGTTACCCTTGTCTGTCTACAACTCTGTAGTTTGCAAATATAAAAGTACTCTCAAATCCCAAACAATGGACAAAATAGAAAAAGTCTTGAGCTTTATGAGGCTTCCAAATTTTGGAGACTGTAACTGACAGAGTAATTAAATTTTATTTGAACAGTCAAATTGACAATGCAGTTAACTAATTTTTTAGCATTGCTGGACCTCTTTGAGACATATAAGAGAGAGATCTGTCAAAGACCACAAAGATAGACCAACAAGGGCATTACTATGTATCAACTTTAATGCAATGGGGATATTTATCTGTTTAAATCAAATATTATTTTTTTGCAAATAGGCATACTCTCTTTACTTCTGAGGTATTTACCACAAAGATTATGATAATTTATGAGTTTTTACAAGTTATCATAATGATGACAATAATTTGTCTTAAATTTGAAATAAAACATGTTTTTCTTCTTTAAAGTGCTACATTGTCCTTTAAACATAAAATCAAATTTAATAATTAATCAGATATAAGTTTAAGATGTCGAAAAATCAGTAGGCATAATGATTCACTGCTATAGATTGTGTTATAGAAACATGATATTGACATGTTTTCAGGGAAATATTCCCAATGGTGTAGTACCAAAAGAAAAAGACAGGCCTTTCATTGTGAACCACCAAACGGTACATTTGCAATGCTTGCACTACTGCCACTAAAAACTCATATGCTATGTTGTACCTTTGTTTAGCAAAAATAAGGGATTGAATAGTGTATAAAATATCCCTTATCACTATTTGTCTGCCTTTACAGGACATCACAGATGATAATGTAATAGAAAAGAGATTTTTGCATTACATCTTCAAGTACTGCATATTTTCGGGTCAATTATAACAGATTCTCAAACAGCAATAAGGGCTACATCTGCTTAATCAGTCATCCATCTTAATTTTTTATGTAATGATGAACTGTGAGAGTGTGTTTTTAATGTGCTGTAACTAATAGATCTATGAGTTAATTTTGGGTTAAAAAAACATTAAAGTGAATTGAACATCTATATTGAAAAAAAAGATGGTGAAAGGTTTAGTTAGGATCATAATAAGTAAGTGTACCCAGGAACAACTGTTGACAATTGATCCTAGATGTGCTTTGTTGTAATGCTATTATTTGTAGACATTATATAGTGCTGAATCATTATGTCTGCTTGTTCTTTTTACTTTTTTTTAATTTATAGAAAATAATACTGAATTATTGAATTTGTTTTAATAATAGTTTAGAACCTTGAAAAAATGTAAACATTTGAAGTCTGAATTAAATTAGGTTGCCTTCTTCATAACCTTGACGTTATAAATAATGTGAATGAAGATTTTTGAATGTTGATATCTTTTAAGCAGAAAAAATAAAACAAAATTTTGAAAAAGTGTTTAAAAGTAAAAAGATTGATAACTTGAAAAGTGGATAATTTTAGTTTTGTCTTTATAATACCTTGATCTTATTAAAAGATCATATGCAACATTTTACAAAATGTTTTGTTTTACATATTTCCAGAGAGTATTTTGTCTGTTTTCAAATAATAAAAACTTGTTGGAGTTGGGAAATAATTGTTGTATAAAGCAAATATTCAGGTTTCCAAACATATTGTATTCTATCTAATTGCGAAGTCTTTCAATTTGTTTATAAATATCAGCTTTATGTAAGTGTTATCAATATATATGTTTATCTTTTCAGTCGCCAATCCAGACCTCCTTGTTAAAACTGAATTCAAATGAATTAAACAGACTTGCATTGGAATGTTTCCTATGTAAGTACCAGAGCATAACAACTTAATAAAGTTTGAGTCATACATGAAGTCGGTTAATAATAATAATCTGATTAGTATATGGTCTCGACAGAAATTAGAAGGGCAGTCATAGATCTTTCAACTGTCTGATCTTATAATCTATCGAAACACTACTGGGGGAAATTTGTGATCTTTAAAGTACAGTTTCATATATCTTCTACTGAAAATTATAAGCTAATATCCCCCAAATTTAAACCAAAACTTTTCTGTTCATAGTAACTAGGTGAACATTCAGTAATTAAATAATGAAAGATATATATCTCATAATTCTTTCATTGTAAGGCATAGTCCTCTCAAGGCATTTGAGAGAAAAAATATATACATTGTATTGGAATATTTTGTTTTGAGTTACTGTTTTGATAATTTTCAGGTGTAATGATGTTTATTTTGAGTGACTATTTTGACTGTTTACAGGTGTGATGATGTTTATGGGTGATTATTTTGTTATTTACAGGTGTGATGATGTTTATGGGTGATTATTTTGTTATTTCCAGTGTGATGATGTTTATGGATGATTATTTTGTTATTTACAGGTGTGATGATGTTTATGGATGATTATTTTGATTATTTACAGGTGTGATGATGTTTATGGATGATTATTTTGTTATTTACAGGTGTGATGATGTTTATGGATGATTATTTTGATTATTTACAGGTGTGATGATGTTTATGGATGATTATTTTGTTATTTACAGGTGTGATGATGTTAATGGATGATTATTTTGTTATTTACAGGTGTGATGATGTTTATGGATGATTATTTTGTTATTTACAGGTGTGATGATGTTTATGGGTGATTATTTTGTTATTTACAGGTGTGATGATGTTTATGGATGATTATTTTGATTATTTACAGGTGTGATGATGTTTATGGATGATTATTTTGTTATTTACAGGTGTGATGATGTTTATGGGTGATTATTTTGTTATTTACAGGTGTGATGATGTTTATGGATGATTATTTTGTTATTTACAGGTGTGATGATGTTTATGGGTGATTATTTTGTTATTTACAGGTGTGATAATGTTTATGGATGATTATTTTGTTATTTACAGGTGTGATGATGTTTATGGGTGATTATTTTGTTATTTACAGGTGTGATGATGTTTATGGATGATTATTTTGTTATTTACAGGTGTGATGATGTTTATGGATGATTATTTTGTTATTTACAGGTGTGATGATGTTTATGGATGATTATTTTGATTATTTACAGGTGTGATGATGTTTATGGATGATTATTTTGTTATTTACAGGTGTGATGATGTTTATGGATGATTATTTTGATTATTTACAGGTGTGATGATGTTTATGGATGATTATCCAATGAAATCTGGTATGGATGAAACAGATTGTGCACTCAAAATATTAAAGGTAAATATCTGGCTGACCCGTGTGAAGAGAGAGCCATATCTCTTGCACGTTAAAGACACCCTTGCAGATTTCGAAAAAGAGTAGGCTAATGCTGCTACAAGGCAGAACTCGCACCTGCAAAGTGGAAAGGGATTAATATAAGTTGCAAAACTTGTTTCCCAATCCACTATAAATAAATATGTTTAAACTAAATATCTTATCTAACCTAGGCAGAAAACTTAGTTTTTCAATTAGAAAAGAAACTTTTTGAATAATTATGTCTTCAAATTTTGCAATATTTTTATGCTTTATTTTTAACTTGCAAAATAAAACACACTCATCTTTATATTGGCAATGATTTTTTAAAGTTGTTCATACATTGGAAAAATAGCAATAAGTTAAAATTTAATTCAAATGAAGTAAATAGTATCAAAAGACCAGATAAAACTTTTTAAAAATCCCTAAGGAACAGCATATAGATACAGAACAGTTGATTTTATGAGCTGTTTGTCAGATAGATCTTATATAATATAAGAGTGTTAACAGGTTGATACACAAGTACATTTTTTGTTTCAGAATTGCCATAAGTATCCAGAATTAAGAGATGAAGTGTATTGCCAGTTATGTAAACAAACAACCAGTAACAGGAGTATGAAACCGTGAGTTTTCTAATTAATTAGTTCTTCAAGTTTGATTAGGCTTCAAGTCTCGTCTAATAAAACTTGTCTCCTAAAATACATGTTAGTAGATGAGTTAACCTTCCTACCAAAAACAAAAAAGAAAATTGACTCCAGACAACATTGAAAATGAAAAGTTTTGTCTTTAGGAATATAACAACAATCTCCTAAAGTCTCTTTAAAGAACTTCAAGCTTTGAAACAATGAGAAAAGACAACTAAAGCTCTGAATATATGAATAGAAACCGAAATCTTTATACATGTAAGAACAACAAGCTGTAAACCTTGCCAACAATGATTTGAGTTCACTATACAACCATAAAGACCACTAAGTCTCTCAATATAGGTATAGTAATCCTAACTTTAAACAGCTTTGAACAACAAACCATAAAAGTTGATCTTGATAACACTGACTTGAGCACAACTTGGGTCCACAAAAAAATTATTGGCAGGATTTATTTAGTAATAAGAGTTAAAAATACTTTTGATATTTGTGCTTAAACGAGAAAAAATTGGAAACAAAGCAGAAATGTTTATGCAATCTTTTTCAGTAATGTATTTATTTATTGTGTCTTATAATAACTATTTTATAGTTTATATTGTGCATAAAAACAATTTAAAATTTTACATATTTTTTTCTTATTTTTGTTTACAGAAAGAGTTGTGTTATGGGATGGAGGTTGTTTTCAATTGTGGCTTGTTATTGTGACTGTACGGAAATGTTACGACCATTTTTATTCAAATATTTAGAAACAACAGCTTCTGATACTCAACGAACATTTAGTGGTGCTGCATCAATTTGTTTACAAAACTTACGAAAAACATTCAAATATGGTGGACGTAAAAATGTGCCTCTGAAAGAAGAAATTAGTGCTTTAGCAGTAAGTGTAATAACTAGATACTGTGGATCCATTTATTTTTATTAGTACCAATTTTCATGGAATGTGGAAACTCTTTTTGTGGATAAGTGATTTCATGGTTTTGCCAAAGTTCAATACAACCTTATAGAAATTTGTATTTAGTTGAACAATTAATTTTTTGGTTCACCTATACACACAAAACCCACAAAAAAATTGGTATCCCACAAATAATAATGAATTAACAGTATATACTCCCATAGTACTTTTGATTCTTTTGGTGTCAGCAGAGTTAAGGTGGTACTTAACACTACAGGAAGATAACTCTATAAAATCAGTTAAAAGTTTTAATTACGTTATATTGTTAAGGGATTATTAAGCTTCTCAATGAGCAAAATTATTGTGTATCATACTGCTTTATAACCAGTGTAATTTTTCTGATAAAATGGTTGGTTCAAATTTTTTGAAATTTTTATATTTTTGTCAAATGGTCAAAGTAAATACTTTGTCAAAATTTTATGAAAATTAAACGAGTCAAATTAATTTAAGTGAAAGTGTTGGGTACCACCTTAATCTGGAATCTTCACTTCTTTTTTACACATCAACACACTTGTCTATGACATTTAAATTGATGTTACTGTTCTTTCATTCAGAACAACATGAAATTGCAAGAATCTCAATATTGATAATTTTCTCTGTAATGATAGGGTCTTAGGGGACTGATAATGAAAAATTATCTAATAGTGGTCCCTTTTTATATAGGGTCAGAGGACACCTTCAACTTTGTTTAGTCATTCATGATAACCTATACCAATGAGTCCATTCTTTTAATCAAGTCCATCAATTGTATACAACTTCTTACTATAGGCCCTGATCATAAGGTTATATTTCCTTTGGTTGAAGGGCTAACCAATAAAATTGGTCTGCAATTTTAATGCTTGTTAAAATGTATTTTTACCTGTTAGAAATAGAAATTTTACAACTTGTTTATATTTGAGAATAATATGTGCAAGTTTAGTCCAAGTATTCTAACAATATTATTTCATTTTTCAGAATGGAAGAATTTCAAAAAGATTTTCATTTATATATAGTGGATCAGAGAAAGAAGGCATGGTGCATATAAAACCTTGTTCTGTAAGTATTATCTACATGATGTGCACAAAGAGGCATATAATACCAAAGTCAGAATTCATAAGTCTATGAGAGACTGAAAAATATCATTGCAAAACATTTTGATGATAAAATGACAAACTACAATCTACAAAACACTTCATAAAACTACAGAGGGGGTCTCATTGGGGTGTTCTGATCCTGGACCCCACTTACTGTTTTGTCAGATTCCTGTATCCCGCTTACACTATGTACATAAGCAATTCTCAGTATTTTATAATTTCCCGTGTTCCGCTAGGCTTCATTTCCCATTTTCACAGCACAATAATTTGACTTTCACATGTCAAGCTTACAAAAAAAAGGGCAATTCCGCATCACACTCAGACCCCAATGAGACCCACTTCAGACTAATAAACACTAACCCCACATATAAACCGGGAGTTGATTTCAGGTACTCCAAAAAGGTTGACAGATCCTGCTACACAACTGACTCATTGTGTTACTCTTATAATATTCAAAATGCATCCACTTGATTATCAATACACTCAATGTTTGGCATAAAAATATGCCCACTTTACAATTTGAATCAGCAACCCAACAACACAATCAACCTGAAAAAGACAAGTGGGCCATATATGATCACATGACTATTAGGTTTTAAACATGGCTACCTTGTTTTATTTTTCAGGTTGTTAAGGATATAATAGAAGACATCTGTAATAGATTAGATATATTTGATCCAGTAGAGATGGAAGAATATACTCTGTTTATAAGAACAAGTAAGTTTCATCTGTATAATTTCTAGCAAAATCATTTTCTTTTATAAAGATCTAAGACTTTGATTGAAAAAAAAATGTCAATTTGAATAGGATACATATTAATTAGTTTTGTGGAACTTTTTATTGAGTTTATATTTTTCAATGATTGACATTTTACACAGACAACACAAACTTTTAAAAAGTAAATTTATAGATACTGTGTAATTATGAATAGAAAAAAATTACCCATATTATTCTACTATAGACATACTACATGAATATAAGTTACATTAAAATTGACCTCTAACCTATTGGTCTATTTTATTGTAGAAGATGAAGCCAATCAAATACACTTCAGTAGATTACGGCCAACAGAATATATCCTTGATGTCACATCAGAGTTTGTCCGTAACAAGAGAGATTTCTCACTAGTCTTCCAAAGAACTGTATGGTTTTTCCCCTTCAGACAAACAGACAACAATCTATATAATGACCTCATGTTCTTCCAGGTAAGGCAATTGTTCTTTAAGCATTCTAATCAAGGAACATTATACTTATCAATACCTTTAAATACTTGTCACAAGATCCATGTTTTTCTTTGTCTTGATTGAGTCAAAAAGCAAGACATAGGAATGCTGTTTCCTGCTGTGGCACCAAAATCAGAAAGAGGAATGACATATCTCTGTTTATTATAAAATGAAAGCGATGGTGTGAATGTTATGGAGACTTTTATTAAAGATGTACTTTTTTTAATTGTACCATTATCAATTGTCATTAGATAATTTTGTAAATATGATTTTTTTCTGTTCTTACAGTGTCTGCCAGACTACATGGATGACTTATTGCTTGTGATGAAGGATGGACGATTATCACATCAAGATGAGGTATTATTTTGTTTCTCAGTATAATGGCAGTTAAGAATTTTTTTTCTTATTGCTATATCTCTGAAACGGTAAAAGATTTTAACAATCTGTTTTCATCAAATTGTTCGTCTACTTTTAAGAATGATTTGGGTTATTTAGACTGGAGTGATTTTGTTATACTAGTATTATAGAAAACCAAGATAATAAACTGGACCTCAATGCAAAGTGTTTTCTATTACTGTGGGTTCATTTATTTTCATTGATACCATTTTTTGTTGGATTGAGAAAAATGATGTTTGAAATCGTGCTGTTGCCAAAGTCTTTATATAAACTTGCACAAATTTTAAATAATTTTACATTTAAATTCCTGGTTACCTTTAACCATGATATCCTAAGAAATTGGACCAACACGAATAATAATAAATCCCCAGTAAGACTATAATATCTGAAAAGAAGTCTTGGGGACCATTTAAGGGTTGACAAAGATGTTTTAGAATAACATTTGTTCACTATCATTTGTTTTGTGTTACAGGATGACGTTGCATTCCTAGGATCATTACTATACAGGGCTTTTGATAGAGTTGGTATGCCTCAAACGTAAGTACTCATTTTATGTGGTTTACTCATAGTTTATCATAAAAAGGGGTACCAGTAATCAAAATTTATAAACTAATTTGAAGAACAGTACCTGGTACATTAACCAGAACTAATTTTTGCACTTCAAAACATTTGGAATATTGTACAAAAATCTATTATGTTGAGGTATAAAATGCTTTTTTTTCTGGAAGTTACAAAAAAAACCTGATGAAATTCTGAAGTGAATTGTGAATAATATTTAGAGAACTATACACCAGGAAAAATCATTTCATTTCTTTATTCATATGTTGAAAGAAAATTATAAACATTTTCTCCTAAAACCATCAACAGAAAATACTA
Organism: Mytilus trossulus; assembly: GCF_036588685.1. Classification (NCBI taxonomy): domain Eukaryota; kingdom Metazoa; phylum Mollusca; class Bivalvia; order Mytilida; family Mytilidae; genus Mytilus; species Mytilus trossulus. The sequence continues at coordinate 64,756,502 of NC_086379.1, forward strand.
ATTTTTAACAGTACATAGCAAGCCAATTGTTTGATTGAATGAACTTTGAACTTTAATTATAGAAAAGACCTGACCTATTTATTACCTGGTGCTGTACGTAAATTATCCGACTACAATCCACAGAAATGGATAAATAGAATCCATCAGCACTCGACAGAGGTGATGAGAAGAAATCCTTATGATTGCAAGGCTAAGTTTGTTGGTAAGTTGCTGTCTAATTGTTAGAAGCCATTGTAAATAGTGATCCTGTAGTATGTTTTTCAGATAAGCTCCTCAATTTAATTTTAAATATTTGGGATAAAAGTTATTACCTTAAAAACTTTTTATAAGACAAGAGTAATAATGTTTATGATTATAGTAAATAGGCAAAATTTTCTGCATATCAAGAATTGATTTGGGTTTCATTTGCATGCCCCACTTTGGGGCATTATGTTATTCGGTCTGTGTTTTCGTTCTTTAGTTTGCTTGCCTGTCCGTCTGTCCCCCTTCAGGTATAAGTTTTTGATTAAGTTAGATTTTGATGGAGTTAAGTCCAATCAACTTGAAATTTAGTACACTATGATATAATCTTTCTAATTTCAAAGCCAAATTAGAGTTTTGACACTGTCCACTGAACATAGAAAATGATAATATGAGTGGGGCATCGATGTTCTATGGACTTATTCATTGTTGCTTATAACTTATTTTATTTTATTCCATTTTAGATATACTAGCAAGATGGCCTTTGTTTGGTTCAACATTCTTTGTCATCAAGGTATGATTTTTACACATTTCATTACTATGATATCAAAATGATAGGAAATAATTTTGAAACATAACTGCATAGTTTTGTCTCAACTATATTTATTCAGCATTTAATAAAGTCAATAGATGTTTAGATTTAATTGAATAAATATCATTGATTTAACAAACTTAGAGGAAGAATAACTTTACTTTGTTTATTTTGGCCTCTAGTATGACAATACCTACCTATTGTATTTATTGTAAACTTGTTCTCGTACTGATTATGCATGAAATATTTGCCACTGGACATTAAGCAACCAACAATCAATCAATCTAATATTGTACGAGTAATAATATTACTTTTCTTATATTGTACGAGTAATAATATTACTTTTCTTATATTGTACGAGTAATAATTTTTGTATTTTTCAGAATCCCCCAACGACTCCAGCCATCAAGGGAGAATGTCTGTTAGCTGTCAATAAAAATGGAATCCAATTCCTCAAGTTACAGACACATGTAAGCACCTGTATCTTACAATGTTTGTTACATATAATGAGAAGAGTATGTAGTCTGTTATACATTATAATGGTGGCATGATGTTGGATCTCGCATGCCACATTTCCTGGAATAACCGTTAAATAAGTTATTTGGATAACAAGGGTCTGACGACTTTCATAAATATGTTATACATTATAATGGTGGCATGATTTTGGATCTCGCATGCCATATTTCCTGGAATAACCGTTAAATAAGTTATTTAGACAACAAGGGTCTGACGACTTTCATAAATATGCATGACTTATTGGTGGCCTTCGGTTGTTTTCTGCTCCTTGGTTGGGTTGTCTCTTTGACACATTCCCCATTTCCATTCTCAACTTTATGAAATATTTGCCACTGGGTGTTATGGTAAACAGTGAAACTCTCAATCAATCTTGTCCACAGATGGAAAATTGTGATGTACATTTATATTCTTGACAGCATAGATTTGCATGTGATATATATATAAACTGGTAAAATTTGAATGGAAAGACTTGTACAAATTATTAGAGAAGAAATATTTTTCATCAATTATTCACAAAAGTATACATCTCTGAATCCAGGTTATCTTGTTTAGGATCCTCTCATAAATACAATATATACATTATAAAATGAAAGTCTTGTTTATTATTGCTCGTTTTTTTATGTGCATTTAGGGATTTTGTGTTATAGATTATACATCATTATCATCTCATTTCCCATTATTTACACATACTGTAAACCAACTTATTTTCTCTGATACTTTATTTCACATTCAGGCATTTCAAACCTACTTCATGGCAATTCATGTTCTTCATTTTTGAAGTTTTATGATTTATTAATAAAAGGGTCGATCAAAATTTCATGTATTTTTTACGATTTATTTTTGCTGTAATTTTTTATTCAAGAAAAATAAATTGCATGTGAAAACAAGTTGGTTTAAAGTTTGACTACTGTTGATTCATTTATTTTCGTGGGTTCCTGAAAACTTGCATATTCGTGGATATTTGATTTCTTGGTTTTGTTAATCTTTGTATACAAAACCTATTGAAAATATGATATTCGTTGAACATTTCAATTTGTGGTTAAGCTGGACCCACTAAACCCAAGAAAAATTGGTATACAACGAATAATAATGAATCCACAGTACTTGTATTCATTAGTTCCATTATTGCTTTAAACATAGTTTAAACTAACAATTATTTAATGTATTTTATGCTCCATTTGCAGGAAACTATTTTACAGTATTCATTCAGTGAAGTTTTGTCAACAAGACAATATAGAAGTGAAAGTAACCAACATTATCTGGACATGAAACTTGGTAATCTCATGGTACAGAAAATTGTCAGGATTGAAACTGATCAGGTAAAGATATATATTGAATGTTAACTGTTGTATATTTCTAAGTTATTATATTGAAGTGGAAAATTAAATCCAGAAGTAAGGAGTTTTTTTTTTCTTTATTCTTTGTAGAACCTGGAAATTTAAGGCTTTAGAAAATAATGTTTTTTTCGTCTTTTTATTATGCCCCACATACGATAGTAGAGGGGCATTATGTTTTCTGGTCTGTACGTCCGTTCTTCCGTCCATTCGTCTGTCCGTTCGTCCCACTGCAGGTTAAAGTTTTTGGCCAAGGTAGTTTTTGATGAAGTTGAAGTCCAATCAACTTTAAACTTAGTTTCCCATGATATGATCTTTCTAATTTTAATGCCAAATTAAAGTTTTGACCCCAATTTCACGGTCCACTGAACAAAGAAAATGATAGTGCAAAGTTCAGGTTAAAAATTTTGGTCAAGGTAGATTTTGATGAAGTTAAAGTCCAATCAACTTTAAACTTAATACACATGTTCCCTATGATGTCATCTTTCTAATTTGAAAGCCAAATTTAAGTTTTGATCCAAATTTCACGGTCCACTGAACATGGAAACTGATAGTGCAAGTGGGGCAGCCGTGTACTATGGACTCATTCTTGTTCTTTTTAAGTTTTTCCAGGTACTTTTTATTGATATTGCCTTTGAAAAAAATAAACTATAAACTAATTATTATTTCAGTTTATTTTAAATTTAAGGATGTACACCTCTTGAGGAGCCAAAAATTTCTAGAATTAAACTTTTTTTCTAAACCTGTTTTTTGTGTTCATATGACTGTAAAAATATAATTGGTGAAGAAAAAATCATACAGTGGTGTACTTCTTTTTTTGCTACGGCCCTTTGAAAGTACCCAATTTTCATGATTTTCCCATTTTTCATCAGTTTTTACCTATTTTTGGGCTCTAATCATGAAAAAAATCACATTTCCACAATTAAACTTTTTGTCATACTTTCAATAAAGATGAAGGGGACCAATCTGAATAAATTTTAATTTCAAAAACTATAGGTAGGTGTTAATATAAGAAAGTTTTATCATATTTTGATGCTTTTTTGTGTCAAATTTACCATGTTGTCAATTTTGTAAATTTGTGATTTTTCTCCGTTTTAAGTACAAATTGCATATTTTTTCAACTTCTTTGTTATAAATGATTGAAAACATACATATCTAAGAAATTTGAAAAGAAAAAAGGGATGTGGGATGTACATGTTTCTGGTAAAATCATTTTTTGTATCCCTCACCTATTTTCTTGATATTTTGGCTAAAAAGACTGACTCGATTGGTAATAAAATTTGAAAAATGTATTACTCAAAAACAACTCATTCGAAATACCCAATTTTTTTACAGAGTTGAGTTTGATTATTACATTTTTTAAATTCATTCATATTTTACACTTGTATCTCATGTTTTAGACATAATTCCAGAACGAGATTTCAACGAGACTGAACGAGACTGAAATGTCAGAAGAATACATCCTTAAGGAGGATGTAGAATACAAGCCATTAATTATCTCCCCTGAAATTAAAAAAAACACAAAACTATTACAAAGCTTCATCTAGTTATTCTGTTCTGTGTGACATGTTTTCAGTTTATTGAAATTTGAATTATTTTTGTTGAAAACTTGAGTTATTATTTAGTAAGCAAGACCGTGCCATTAATTTTGTTTTCATAAACATTCATGTATCTGGTATTTCTTTAAACATCTTTTCCTTAATTTCTTACATATTTTTTTGTTTTCATAAACATTCATGTATCTGGTATTTCTTAAACATCTTTCCTTAATTTCTTACATATTTTTTTTTTCATAAACATTCATGTATCTGGTATTTCTTAAACATCTTTTCTTAATTCCTTACATATTTTTTTGTTTTTTAGGGATCTGATATTTCCAATTTAATAGGACAATACATGACAGTCATTGCTAAAAACAGAAAACGGCCACTTACAGACAGAAGTACTCTTGACAGGACTAGCCTACAAAGATACCATTGAGGACTGTTATCACATATCTTTCAAGTGTCCAAAATTCTACAAAAATAACTTATACCAAAGTGTAGAATTAAAAACTATTAAAGCATACATTCCCAAGAAACAGTGACAATGATGGTCGTGATTATGTTAAAGATGTATAGTGCTACAATTTTTTGTTGTTGAATATATTTGTATAAATAATGAGATGCAAATTTATTGTTTGTACAGGGTTCTATGCATTTCAGACTATATAGATATATATATATTAATTGTAACCAATGTATAGAAATGTTATACTGTATGTAGGTTACAAGAGCGCAATTATTCGTAATGCATTTTCCATAGGATACCACTAGTGTTCCGTATTTTTTTTCTCGAAGACTACACAAACTAGGGAAAAACGGGTGGCAGTTCCTGTTACTAGAAATGCCAGTGTTGCATTACAACCAACAAAAAATATAGGGTCATGCGGCTCAAATTGACCTAAAATGCAGTTGAAAAAAATCGTCTACTTTTTTCGCTTACTGAAAAAGGCATATTTTTAATGGCTCCGACATGCAGAAATTGAAGATATTTTCTATACTTCGTAAAATGTGAATATGATTTTCGGCAATTTTTAAACCTAATTGGATAAGCTTTCGATTTAATGTAATTCCAATCCTGTATCAACCAATCAGAAGCCGTATAGGATTCTATTCTGAGTACCATCTTGGGGTAAAAAACTTGCCGGTAAAATGTAAACAAATAATTGCGCTCTTGTAACCTATAGAGTAGTGAAAAAAATTTCCGAAAATTAAGCACCCGCGCCAAAAGTCGCGCTCGCGTCTATCTAGATGATATCACATCTTCAAAACATTATCTGATCACTCTCTGAATTTGGAGAAATAGTTTTTGCCCGCCGATCAGGCCTAAAATTGGAACTGATTTTTTCACCAAATACGGTACTGGTCAAAGAGACATGAAGATAATGTTAATTTATTGGCTTAATTTTTCGAAGGTCATCCAACACTGACCATATTGTCGACAAAACCGTTCTGATATGGAAAAGCTACATCGAATTTGGAAGAATGGCTATATATGAAACCATTTCTCGAAAAAACACGTTTTTGAAACAGACTATAGTTTTCCCAAATGTTAAAAATATTATGATATTTCTACTTTAACCAGAGAAACTATTCTTAGACTACGATATTCAATGCCAAGATTAATTTTTCTACTTTGCAATTTAACTAAATCGTTGGTATTTGCTTAGGGACCCTTTTGGCCAATTTTCACGAAATTAGCTTTTTGCTAGAACAGCAACTGAGACACTGTCATTAAGGTTAAAAACCAAAATTTACCTTCAAATTCAAGATTCATACATGCTCTTTCCGATAAAAACAGTAGATATCACAAAAACGTTGCATACTCTTCATACCTTGTCGACATTCGAGCCCACCCTAGATTTAGATATAGAAATAAATACAAATAGGAAACAGACTATAGAATGAATACACGTCGATGAAAAGTCCATTTGACCCCGTTTCTCACTGTTTCACATTTTTCCCGAGCAAAATGACAATTTTTGATATTTTTCAAAGCCTTATTAAAAAAAGGTGTCATTTCTCTATAGGTTACAAGAGCGCAATTATTCGTAATGCATTTTCCATAGGATACCACTAGTGTTCCGTATTTTTTTTCTCGAAGACTACACAAACTAGGGAAAAACGGGTGGCAGTTCCTGTTACTAGAAATGCCAGTGTTGCATTACAACCAACAAAAAATATAGGGTCATGCGGCTCAAATTGACCTAAAATGCAGTTGAAAAAAATCGTCTACTTTTTTCGCTTACTGAAAAAGGCATATTTTTAATGGCTCCGACATGCAGAAATTGAAGATATTTTCTATACTTCGTAAAATGTGAATATGATTTTCGGCAATTTTTAAACCTAATTGGATAAGCTTTCGATTTAATGTAATTCCAATCCTGTATCAACCAATCAGAAGCCGTATAGGATTCTATTCTGAGTACCATCTTGGGGTAAAAAACTTGCCGGTAAAATGTAAACAAATAATTGCGCTCTTGTAACCTGTAAATACAATCTGTGATAACCAAACTGTTCTAGGAAAATTATATTTATGATATTTCAATATGCCTCAAACATTGTTTGTGTATCACTAACACTGAGAAATTATAACTAGCAGAATCCATTGTAGTATGATGAACAAGATGTAGCTATAGGAAACAATTCTTTAAAATCTTTATCCATTGCCAGATCCAGAGGGGTTCTGGGGGTTGAAACTCCCCCTTTTTTTGACGATCAATGCATTTGAATGGGGACAAATAGTTGGAACCCCCCCTTTTTTAAATGGCTGGACCCCCCCCCCCCCTTCCTGTTATCACATTAAGGATATTGTTAGTTATTACAAATAATGCTAAATAAAATCAAAATATACTTTTTTTGATAGTTAATCGTTTTTATGTATATAAGTTGGTTTAAATCTCCTGCTTTGAGCTTTATACTATCTTGGAAGTATTCAAATAGGCTATTGTAAATTTATAGTACTCATGGTCTTTCATCTATTATTATGTTGTTTAATTTTGGTTGGTCTTTTGCCATTTATATTTACATATCAACATTTATTGAAATTACCTGTGTTACTTTGTATATTATCTTATAATTGTAAAAAAAAATGTATCCCGGGTATGCTAAGTTTTAAGAAGATTTTTTACTTTATATATGTTTTGCAAAGATTACATTCCTCCTTATGGGAGCCTCTTGTATTCCTTCCTCAGTACTGGATCATTTAAATGCCATGTAGGCACTTTTGATAGAGAAGGATCCATTATGTTATGTTCAACTGAATTTCCTGTTAAAAGAGATCACAAAGTGCATATGTTGTGTGCTTCATATATTTAAATTAAGCATGCCTTAACAGATCAAATTTTGTGTAATATTTAAAATTTGAAAATTTTTCTTTATTAAAGTTATGTTTTTAAGTTATTTTCATTTCAAGCAAAAGATCTGGGTTATTTTTAGTCTCAGCAAAAAAGATCTGACATTTTTTACTTGTCAACATTCCAAGTGCAAATTTTTGCAGACTTTTTCTTAAAGATTAATATTTTTTTTAATATTTTGAGCTTAATTTATGCAAAAATACTAGTAGCCTTAGATATAATGCATGTTTGTCATAATTTTCAAATGACTCATTAATTGTTATATGTAGTTATATGTATTTAAATGAATAATTTTGTTTGTTTGTACTGAGGTTTTAAATGTAATGTTATATAATAACACTTTCAATTATTTTCGAACGAATTCTAATTCTCATTTCCAAATCTTAGTCATCTGTCCATAAAATTGAATAAAATGGAAGTAGTTTGGTAAAAAGCATTTATTGGAATTACATTGTAAATCTTTTGTCTTATAAAACAATAATCAGATTATAATTATATTTTGACTCATAGTTTTTATTTATTTTCAAGTTATTTATTTTCTTGTTTATCAGATGAAAACTAACCATGATTATGAAAGAAAATTGGATGTTGCAGTTTTTTTTTTGTTTTTTTTTTTTTATAAATGTTCATTGAAAGATTTATTGGTGTGAGTCAGAACAAGGAGGTATCATTTTGATTTAGATCAAATATTTTATAGTAACATGAATTTGTAAAAAGTGTATAAAGTGTATATTTATTAACCCCTAAACTGCTGAATATTTAAAATATACAGTAAAATTTATTATATTTTTCATAATATGTATAGAATTAAAAATTGTGTTAAATTAATAAGTTACTTATATTTTTTAAGTTTCTATAGATTATACACAGGGTTTTGTAAACTGGTAGACTTAACATATTGACCCCGTTGCACTAAGATGCAGTCATTCACAGAAACATTGCATCATGGGTAAATGATGAAGTTCTCCTGGATTGAAGGTTCTCCATGAACATTTTCTGGTAGAGATTGTCATTTTTAGCTACAACAGAGTTTCTAATAATGTTTGAAATATAATTGTGAAAGGGTTTACCATTGTATTTGATTACCTATAACGTTTACATGTAATCAGAATACTTGTTATTCAATATGTATTAATTTACCATATTCTTTATTTTGTTATGATTAATCGAATGTTAGGATAATTTTTGCTTTGTTGAGGTTGTGTTTACATTTGGATTATTTATGCATGTAATAGCATTTTCTGTATTCACCAACAAAATAGCATATAATTCCTAGATTTTAGATCATACTATAGTGTTTTGGTATGAACCCTTAAAAGGACCTGTAACCCAAGGATAAATGCTGTTGCCTCTATCACATTCCTGGCCGATCAGTGGTTAAAATGTGTGGTGAATAAATAGTGCCACTGTGGTGGAAAGATGGTGCCACAACATGTCTAGAATCATACTAACTTCTTCACTAGATGAAGTTTATTGATATGTGCAATTGTTACATAGTATATCATTCATATATTATACAATATATACATAATACTTGAAACCATTATATTTTTTATATTTCAAAAAATTAATAAATAATACAAGTTAATTGCTTGCCTTGTTTTTACTGAGTATGAAAAAGTGGTGTCAAAGGAATAACAATACTACACTCTAAGAATTGTAAGTCAACCAATGATTTATTGGTTGCAGTTTTACTTTTAGATTTTTCTTTACTTGACTCTTCATGAGTGCTGTAAATTGCAAATTATATTAGGATATGTTCCTTACTGATAACCCAAGTATCTGGAATTCTACACCAATTTCAAGTTATGTCCAGATAGAGGAAATCGCAGGTATCCCTGCTCTATTAAAGCTCATCAAGCTTCTTTGTAATTGTCATATTGCAGGTTAAACTAGAAATAATGTTTGTTTATTAATAAATGATGTTTACTTAAACCTATTTTTGGACAGAAATGCAACAAACTAGACAGTTGTCTATAAGATACACTTGAGGCTAATATCTTGTAAAACCTTGAGAATCCACATTATCTATAAGATACAATTGAGATAAATATCTTGTAAAACCTTGAGACTCCATCTTATCAATAAGATACACTTGAGACAAATATCTTGTAAAACCTTGAGACTCCACATTATCTACAAGATACACTTGAGACAAATATCTTGTAAAACCTTGAGACTCCACATTATCTATAAGATACACTTGAGACTCCACATTATCTATAAGATACACTTGAGACAAATATCTTGTAAAACCTTGAGACTCCATCTTACCTATAAGATACAGTTGAGACAAATATCTTGTAAAACCTTGAGACTCCACATTATCTATAAGATACAGTTGAGACAAATATCTTGTAAAACCTTGAGACTCCACATTATCTATAAGATACAGTTGAGACAAATATCTTGTAAAACCTTGAGACTCCACATTATTTATAAGATACACTTGAGACAAATATATTGTAAAACCTTGAGACTCCACATTATCTATAAGATACACTTGAGAAACATATCTTGTAAAACCTTGAGACTCCACATTATCTATAAGATACACTTCAGACAAATATCTTGTAAAACCTTGAGACTCCACATTATCTATAAGATACACTTCAGACAAATATCTTGTAAAACCTTGAGACTCCACATTATCTTAGAGATACACTTGAGACAAATATCTTGTAAAACCTTGAGACTTCACATTATCTATAAGACACACTTGAGACAAATATCTTGTAAAACCTTGAGACTTCACATTATCTATAAGACACACTTGAGACCAGTATTTTGTAAAACCTTGAGACTCCACATTATCTTTGTCAGTTTCAACACAATATATATGGAATACAGTAATGTATAGTTATGTAATACAGTTTCAGTGCCTCACATGGATGTTGTTAAGGGGGTACTAACATTGGACACTGTGTCCACAGGTTTCAGAACTTGACTACATTGAACGTTGGTTTGAGGAATGGATGTCTATTAAGAGGAGGATCATCTATCTGAGTCTAGCAAATATATTCCTATTAAGTTATACTATTCTTGAACAGACACTTTGAGAACCCTATATCAAAGTATGTCTTGCTGTGGGACTGTTCCAACTCTTTTGAAAAAAAAATACATGACATTTATATCAAACATTTATTCAGTTCCAATGCATGACACATAAAGCATTATCACTTAAATAAATAACACAATATAATATCCCTAAATTGTCTACATTCATAACAACAGGGTTTTCAATGTTAATTGAAAATATGTACCAAATCTGTTTGTAAATTGCTGCAAATTTAAATGTATAATTTGAACTATGATATAAACTCTTTGATTAATTAGTCTTAACATTTAAAAAAACATGCAATGTATTGATTCATTAACACAAAATCTCTAACATTTAAATTTTAAAAATTAAAGAAATTCCTAAGTCAGTTTTTAAGATGATATTACTTATAAACATGAGTGCACATGAGGCTGAAATAAATCACTACCTTACAGACCATTTATTTCTTGTTGAAAGTCTTCAAGATGAAGGTTTTACTACAATCTGCTGGATAGTAATGACAATGTCTTGCATACTGGCAGGCGAGACAAAAATTAAATAAAGTATTACATTGGTCCTTGATCTTTTAATGTTATAAAGAATAATTTGTGGGAACATGCTGTATTTATTTGTCTGTGGAGAAAAGCATAGGTTTATTTCACATTATTTCAAGTTTCTTATTTACTGGTGAAGTCTATCATGAGGATGGAAGGCATTATTATGATAATACTAAGGTCCCACTTGCACATTTTTTTGTTTGAAGCACAGTACCACACAAATAATAACTTTGAAAACAAAGCAATACATGTTTCTATGGTATCAATTTTCATGGACATTTACTATACAAAATGCACAATAGTCATCAAAATTAAGTAGAAAATAAAAAAAAATGTACAAAATAACAACGCTTAAAAGGCACAGATAGATTATCTAAATTTATCAAAATACCAAGCTCTAAGTTTGCATTAAATATGCAGCAGTGTAAAGTCTGCCATTAGATAAGTTCCATATGAAACATATCAACAATGTGAAGAGAACAATGATAACCTGCACCTAGTTAGTTTAGATGTATTTCTTATTTCTTATAATTTAAGAAACGTGTTGTGTTTCTAGTTTTAATGTTAGACAGCTGTACTAAAATCCAGCTAAGGTAAGACCACCACATGTGAAATGATTGTACACTAGATTTCAGTGGACCTTAAGTTTTTCACTAGTAAATAAAGGTAAAACTGTCTTTTTCCATGACTCATGCCATCTGATAGCTTGAAATATTTCCAATTTTTCTCTCATTTCTGTCAGCCTTTTCTGTCCAGTATGAAAGTCATCTAAAAGAATCTGGAATTAAACAAATACATACATTTTTTTCTATTTTAAAATAAAGAAATATTGAACAAAAGCTTATACAATGAATACTAAAAATCAATTTTTGAACAAACATGTTTTACCTAGTCAACTTCTTTATATGCCTACCCAAGCCAGGATTCTGTTATTCACTGGTTGTCATTGATTGCTGTCAGTCATAATGTTTTTTGTTTCTTGTTGGATTATAAATCAGGAAGTTGTTTTTCTCTTTTGAATTGTTTCCAAATTTTTATCATGTAGATTTTTATAGTTTACTAAATACTTTTTGCTCACTACTGAAGCCCATAAGTCGGTCAATCATTGTTCACCTCTGGGTCTGTAGGTATTCTTTGGATAACTACATGTCTTAATGACAACATTACAATATCTTTTTATTTTAACATTTCCTGTACATGAATAAATTGATATACACAACAAATATTGAAAACACTATACACATTAACCCATCATACTTCATATTGTTTTTAAGAAATAATTCATGGCAGCATTTGTTTATTGAAGATTTTAACTCTGGTTATATTGTTTGTATAAAACTGTGATCAGCATAAGTGTTTAGAATTGAAACTACAAAAGATAGAATCGATATAAAACTGGAGATAAAATTCCACAAATAGCTGAGTAGATAAAAGATTGCACTTTCAATGGGGGTGTTGCTTCTTTTGAAATAGCACTGTTTATGCAGTTAATATATTGAAAACAGAAAGAATTTACCCAAACTTAGATATACATTTGTGAACATGTATTGGGAAGACAATTTGTACTTTGCTTAGCTGTGCATGAATTATGTTCAGTATTTTAAAGTAGTAGAAAACAACTACCATCCATAAAATGTGTATTAAAGCCTACTGCCCATTTCTTATTCTAATTCATACATTTGTGGAAAATCCTTAAAGTGGTATAGAAAATAAACCTACCTTTATCTGCTGAAGCAAGTGTTTACTATTACTAAAAACTAAGCCATTATGATTATGTTGAACCAGTTCTGATATACTGTAAAACAAATTAATAGTCTAATATAGATATAATTTTTTGAAAGATAATGCAATTCCAACATTATAATCATTTATATCACTATTTTGGAGAGGGGTGGCTTATTTGCTCTTGTTATTCAGGTACTTATCCTTCAATACAACAAAAATATAATTATTGTATCTCTGAACTTACTAATGACATTCAAAGTCATTAACATGATCAGAATTACACATATTTGTTCCATACTAAACTTGACTTTATGGATTGAATTGACTAATAATTTTCAAGTCAACTCTACATCAAATTAAAGTAGAATTGACAATTAATACAAAGAAAATTTGTCCATATTCGAACATGTTGGAGTTGAATACATATTATCTTAAATATCAAGACTTTTGTTTACAATGGTCTTAATTAAGAAAAAATTCCTTCATGTCATGCTCTATGCTCATTTTAACATGATTAGGCATTATATTTGTGGGTATTTTACACTAAGCGTCAGTGAGGTGTAAAATGTGGTCAAATATAATGCCTACCCATGTTAGAATGAGCATAGAGCATGACATGAAGGAATTATTTCGATTCTAATAGGACAAATACAGTATTTTTACAGGTCGAAGCATACAAAAGTACCGTACAAATGTTTGGTTTTTCAAGTTTCCTCTCTGAAGGGTATGTGCATTACATTTCATATTTGATAAGTTTAAAAACTATGAGCAAGGTAAATGTTTGTTGTTTTATAAAAATATATAATAAAAGTTAATGCTAGTTGATTAAATGTATATATTTTAAAGGATAACGATGGACATAACGTTAATATACACAGTAAGTTCGTGTGCGTGTTTTAAAAATATTTTGTGCTCATTAGAACACAGCTTTGTTTACAAAGCGTAATAAGGACATCATATTAGAATGGTGTATATAAACTGAAACTGAACTTTATCATAAATAGCATAAATATACATACAAGAGAAGAAGAATACCCGTTAGAGTAAATATAATGGAACATTCAGAAAAAAATTTGTTTCTGACAAACTTACACTTAAACGCAACAATAATTTCAAATTTATTTTGGATTGCATAAAATACAAACTTACCAATTATAATCAATAGCACATACAGGTACACCACAACCAAACATATCAACCACTTTCATTGGCAGATCTAACCCACTGGATGAAGTGTGTAAACAAACACCTAAATCAGCTGATCCTAAAAAATCATCAATACAAGAAACATAAGCAATATTCCTCAAGTTTTCAGGTATTGAACAAAAAACTATATATATATTTTCATTAGCTATGATTTTTTTGAAATTATCACATAGAATTGGATGTGACTGTCATACAAGTGAGAGGTTAAGCTAGCTATAAAACCAGGTTCAATCCACCATTTTCTACTTTAGAAAATGCCTGTACCAAGTAAGGAATATGACAGTTGTTATTCATTCGTTTGATGTGTTTGGACTTGATTTTGCCTTTTGATTTTGGACTTTCCTTTTTGAATTTTCCTCAGAGTTCAGTATTTTTGTGTTTTTACTTTATACTTTTATGAACTTATGAACCTAGATTCTTTATCAATTCCTTTTAGAATTGATGTTATTAAACAAACAGCAGTGATGCCAATGCTGTAACAAGAATGTGTCCCAAGTACACGGATGGCACATCTGCATTATTATTTTCTATGTTGAGTGGACCGTTAAAATGGGGTAAAAATTCTACTTTGGCATTAAAATTAGAAAGATCATATCATACAGAACATGTGTACTAAGTTTAAAGTTGATTGGACCTCAACTTTTTCAAAAACTACCTTGTTTAAATACTTTAACCTGAAGTGGGACGCAAGAAATGAACGAACAGACGAACAGACACATAGATCAAAAAACATAATGCCTATAAATGGGGCAAAAAAATAATTATGACGAACGGACAATCAGACCAGAAAACATAATGCCCATTAATGTGGCATAAAATAATAACAATTTTCCACAAAGTTAAGTTTTTAATGTTTGAAAGTAAAAGAAGAGGATAGCTAATAATATTTGATCATCAAAGATGTTAATGTTACACAGATAAAGAACAGCTTAAATTGTGTATATGTGCATATTTCTCAAGTAAATACTGAGTAAGCAACATGTATATTATATCTGTGTTCTTCATTAAATTTCATTAAATAACAATCCTAAAAATGGAAATTTTAAATCATGTCTTTTATTCTTATAATCAATATAAGAATGGCTGACTCTTGGAAACAAACTTAACTTATCAAATTTGTGCATTTACTGTTTGAACAAAATGATAATTTTATAAGAAAAAAAATACATAAGAATAAAACTTATTTCGGTCATTTTGTCATTTCATTTGTAAACCAAAAAGTGAGCTTAGAAATTATTTGTATAGCTGTAATAATACTATACCTAGAAGTACGGGATAATCTTCTGATTCCAACCAGGGGAGACAAATCTTTACATGTTTCCATTCAGCTTTTTCTATCTTCTCTTTGTAATATTCTTTCTGTGGACCTTTTCCTAATCAATCAAAATATTTAAATAAGAAATATGAACTTTAAAAAAAAATGTAAAGTTATTTTTTGTACAGATTATCTATTCAAAAGTCAGAAAGATAGTCTATGGTAATTTGACAATTTCCTGTTAAGCAAACTTGCTAATCATGAAAAAAACGTACTTTGAAATAACTATGCTAAGAACAAAGGATAAATATTTGCATCTTTTTAAATAAAAACATAAAAAACTATTGCAGCTGTTTAAGGATTGAACATTTTACAATAAACTATTTTAAATATCATATTGTAGCTAGTCAATAAATGTAGAAGGCTCATGTGACCATTTATCTTTAAAGATGATCAATGTTGTATTTTTTTCATAAAATCTGCAGCAATTAAAATGACATTTATATAACATACCTGTTATGACACAAACAACATCTGGTAATTTGTTATCCTTAGTATCTGCTGCTATCTCATACTCTGTAAGACAATATAATAAAGAATGAATTATATCTTTTTTGGCTAAAAAATTCAAGTCTTGAAAAATGAGGAAGGGCAGTGGATGAAACACATTAAAAAATGGTTTTATTATTGGTAATAAAATTCAAAGAAAAAGAAAAAGACGACAAAATTTAACTTTTTTTTTATTTGAAAGGTTCTCTTATTTGAAATTTATATAATTTTATTTAGTTCAACATTATGATGTACTTACCATGCAAAGTTTGTAGTAATACTCCAAAATCCTCATCCTCTAAAATATATATACACATCTATTTGAAGATAATTATAATATAAAGTAAAACTGTATAAAGTCCATTTCAATTCAACTTTTGTAAATACATTTTACTCTGCTAGATATTCATAAATCAGCAGTTAGTACTAAATTGTTGATGGTACATTCTGAGGCTTGTTTCCTCCTATAAATTCATTTCACCGTTTTTATCTTTTTTTAAATAATGATAATATTGATGACAGATGAATTGCTTACAAACTGAACTTTAACCTGATGTTAAGGAGATAACTGTATTGTATTTTACGCTCCGACAGCATCAATTGGGGATTTGATGGTCGCAAATTAAGTTTACTGGTGATGCTTTCGGGGAGACAGTAAACGGGTATTTGCGACCATCAAATCCCCAATTGATGCCGTCGGAGCCTAAATTACAATATTGTTATCTCCATTCTAATGAAACTGACAGAAAACAACGTTAAAACCTGTAATTAAAATCTGTCATATGCCGTCTGTGCTTGCGCGTACCTCCCATAGCATCAATTGTCAATTGATGCCATGTGAAAAAGTGACCTTATCCAATCAAAATGAACGTAACAAACATTGTTGCATTAGAATATCAAATATATGTAGGTTCTTTGGTGAAGCACTATATGAATCAGTTTTAATTACCTGTCCAGCTGGTACTACTTATTAAGAATGCAGGTCTGTCTTGTCTGTTAACAATTTTTCCATCAGACTGTTTAACTGTCAATACTGTTTCTTCTTTGTATTTTTCAGGTCTAGAAAGGTAAGTATCAACAAAACAATATAACAGCAAGTCATTATCATAAATTCATGCCATTTTGCATGCACAATGTCAACAAAACTGCAATGCATGTTCTATGTACTATTGTTCCATTGATAAGAAATTGGAATGAGCACATTTTAATACATTAATGTCTGTAAATAAATTTGAAACAAGTGATACTGCAGGCTACTGTTCACTGTCTAAATGTTTGAATGAACTGTCCTTACATTTCAAGATGAAAACATGCATGAAGAAAATTCTCTATAAATTCAATAGTATTGCCAAGCCTTACACAAAATATTTTTTTCAAATGACTAAAATTACTACCTGTCTACAAATTGTCATTTATATCTGACTTGAAGATGCTTAGATTTTACCTGAGGTTTAAACACTACCTTTAATTACAAATGTGGTTCAATTTTACTCAATGTTTGAATGTCAAGCACACTTAGATCCCTGTCGGTAGTTGTCTCAATATCAATCATACGGTATTACCACATCTTCGTATTGTATTATAGGGTTATTGCATGAATATTGGGGAACATTGTACCAAGTAGAATTTTATATTGCACGAGCTTGTGAGTGCAATATATGTTCTACGAGAGACAATATTCCTCAATATTCATGCAATAACCCTTTTATTGTATAGCAATATAATATTTGAAAGTAAAAATTGGTTTATACTAAGATTTTGATGTTGATGACGTCATGAATTTTAAAGATTTATTGGACTAGTGCAATATTTTAATTTAATGCACGCTAACTTTTGGTGACTTTCTGTGGGAAATTTTATATTGCTATGCAATAAATTAATATACTTTATGACTTATATTTGCATAGATCTAAATTCTAGACCTTTGAAATACAGCATTGTGTAAAAAATTATACTTGGTTGAAGTATTATATCTCATTAACTCTGTTTGGGAGGGAAATATATTCATCAATATTGGAAGACCTTTAAACATGAAAACTAACAAATTACAAATACTTTTATTTATATATATTTGTTTTAATTTCTTACTTTTTATCTGGTACAAAGATGTCATATGTTTCTGATAGTTTTAGAAGCAGCTTATGTTTATCTTCAACTGGTGTTTTCTTAAATTCTTCAGGTGCCTTATCATACAAAGTATTGGCACTGAAATATAAAATTAGCATTTTTAACTACATTACATATCATAAAAGTTGAGGAAACTCTACTATCGTAGGTGGGGCATAAAAATCATTTGAACACACACAAAAACATCATCATTTATCAAAGTATATCATGTTGATTTTTTCTTGATAAACAATTTTTTCTTAGTTTAATTAAAACTTAGCTTTACTTTTGTTTTCTTAAAATTCTTTTGAAAAGAGAAAAAAAATCCTAATATAAAATAGACATAGAAAGAAAATAATTCATAATATCTGATGCAATACATATAACAAAAAGACTCTGGTTAATAGTCTAAAGCCCGTCTGCTTTCCCTGACATGTAATGGCAAGTAAGGAACCATGTCAGGAATTGCTGATGTTTCTTCAGGTTATTGGTATACTGATAATGTAGTGCTGTTGTCAGATATTTGATTTTATCGCTATTTTGTGCATTTTTCCTTTGATCTTTTTTTGTGATAATTTTCATATCATGCTACTCGCTTGAGATGGAAAAATTATCGCTAGAAACTTAGGACGCCACGTGCGTTGTTAACAAAATTGACATTGAAATTGACAAAGTCGTCATAGGTAAAATAGCGATAAACAGATTATCATTGGTCATCTCAACTCGATTGCTTTTCTCACTTTCGCTGTTCCAGCTCAAGCGAGAAAATCATTCTTGTTGAGATAATCAACGATAATCTATAAGTACCTGCTAAATTCATTCATAATTTGTCAACACTCACAATCTATGTTGTATTAGAGTAGCATGAGATCTTAGTAATATAATCATAGATTATTAATGGTTTTTCAAATGAGAGGGATTTGACAGGCTACAGTCTCAACTTAAAGCCGATCTTCTTGTAGCATTTTTCCTAATTCATAAACTTATAAACTCACCTTATTCCTAATGAACTTAAATCTGTCCTCATTGCATTGGTCACACAAAAATTAACTGCTGAAAATCTTCCAAAAAAGAATTCATACCTGAAGTATAAAATAAGCTGTTAAATTGTAAATTTTAACAATTTGTTTACACTGCAGACAGATTAAAGCAATTTTTTTGGTTTCCAAAATAATTGCTGCAAATAATATTACTTTAGATTCTGCTAACACTCTGTAATGTTTACAATGTTTGATTAAAAGTGTAAAAGGTTTAAAATATGTTCGTCATTTTTTAAGATTTTCAAAGTTCTTTACATTATTCACCATATAAAACTGTCAAGAGTAAACAAAATAAATAATATTATAAACCAAATAATTTGGCAAAATACTTAAAAACTTCTTTTGGGATTACATTTAGAAAAATATTTGATCAGGAGAGGTTGGTCAAACAGGGTATTCCTATCCAAAATCCACATAGAGATCTGAATCAAGAGGAGCAATTATTTTTTTATGAAAAGTTTTAAATGGTGGGTAGGTAATATCTGGAGCCAATTCCCACAGAGTGTAATTCCTCCGTTGGAATCAGATCTAGATTTTACTTATCTACATGTGGAGCAGAATCTGCTTACCTTTTGGGATCACCTGAGATCATCCCAGTTTTTGCTAGGGTTTGTGTTGCTAAGGCTTTTGTTTTCTATGTTGTGTCTTCTGTACTATTATTTGTATGTTTGTCTTTTTATTTTTTAACCATGGCGTTGTCAGTTTATTTTCTATTTATGAGTTTGACTCTCCCTCTG
Organism: Mytilus trossulus; assembly: GCF_036588685.1. Taxonomy (NCBI): domain Eukaryota; kingdom Metazoa; phylum Mollusca; class Bivalvia; order Mytilida; family Mytilidae; genus Mytilus; species Mytilus trossulus. Next base: position 64,776,236 of record NC_086379.1, read on the forward strand.
GTATCTTTCATCCCTCTTTTACCTACTTTGATATAAACTCTGGATTCAGATCTCTCTGTGGTTTCTTATTGGGATACATGGTGTGTAGTAGGTAGCGATTATTCAGTAAAGCTCCCAAAATACAGATCAGACAATGTGAAATCCATAAAGCTAACTTGGAAATCATCTTTATATTACTGAATTCAAATGTCAAAAGATATAAAGTATATTAGTGAACTGAAAGAGATATATTTACCATTTTGCAATTTTGACCAGTGTATGCTGTTCACCAACCCCTAAGCTAAGGATTGTGTATCCATAGTTATGCCAATCTATCACCAATTTACTTCCTCTCAGCCAACAAACAAGCCAGCAAACTGCCAAGGTAGGTATGCATGGTGGATTCTGTAAGTTGAAAGTTTCACATACTTTCAGTACAAATCACGAAATAATGGCATCAACTGAATACATATTGACTTCTGCATCTTTTAGATGACCATTATTCTATGTTTTCTTTTATAATTATACAAATAAAATGAAATAAAATAAGAGAGACTGAACTGAAATACTGTCAGCTATTGGTAATAAAAATACTAAGAATTGATGAAAAGCTAGGAATAGTATATTTACAATATGTTATGACCCAGTTTCAAGACTCATTTTAACACTACATGTAGTAACAAATCTACCAAATGCATCAAAAAATATACAGCTTGCTCTAATGAAGATTTGTATAAAACATAAAGAAGGTATGATTTATTTCCAGTTGCTGAGAAAATCATTAATGTCACAAAATTTGTCATATCTACATATAAAAGACAAATACTGGTATCAATTTTGCACAGCTTGATCTTGAGGAAGCATGGTCCCTTCAAGCACATGAATATGTGGAGAGGTGGGCTTAAAACTTTTAAAGCAGTTCTACCGCTTCCCATTGAATGATGTAGCATATAGGATAAAGAGCTCAGAGAACAATGTAACCAAGTGAGGTTTTGTATATGTCCATGATTTGTAACTGTTATTTTTTAAAACTGTGTAGGTATTGTTTTATATTGTACTTACCTGTATCATTATGAAACCAGCTTTTGGTGAAAATAACAATGTTACACCAAGTGTTATGCTTTGAAATATTACTTTCAATATGAATACCAGAAGTCGGGGACAATCTGAAATTGAGAAGCAACATTGATTAAGCATATATACAGTGAAACCTGCCTTATCTGACACCTGGGTTAGTATTCCAATCCTGCTTTAAGGGACACACTTTCATGATCCCAAAATATGCCTATCCTTGCACTTGTGAGTATTGAGACACCCTGGTTAATCCAACATTTTATTCTGGTCCCCCAGTCTGTCGTATTAGGCAAGTTACACTGTAGCTCTAAAAGAAGATCTCATTAATTTAAAATTCTTAAATATTTTTGAATTCTATATATAATAATTAGATTGCATTGTTTTGTTGGAAATTATACAGTTAATGATTCTTATATTAACATATAGTTCTATATTGTACTTGAAACTTTCCGCAGTTGTTTATATTCAATGCAATCAATTAAAAAAGCAAAAAAAAGCAGTAATAATTTCAACATACACTACAAAAGATCTGCTTACAACACAAATAAATGTAAACATGGTAAAACAAAAAAGACAAGAAATGTAAGCTTATCAGTGCTTACAAGTCCTGATAGATTTTTGCCTGATATTTCTATGTCAACTTCTCTGCATTGTAGCAGAGGCAATAAAAAGAAATATATTTACATTTTAAAAAAGCAGGGACATCTGGCAATAAATACTTTCTGATGTCTTTGTTTCTTCTAATAGAATCAGGCAGTTTAGATCCTGAAATAAAGCATTTAAGCATCATATAAATATATAATACATTTCAAAACTCATGTAGACACATTGTAGAGGGGCAATTTTTTACTGATTTCACAATCAAATAAACATTGCAATAGATAAATCACAAATAAGATCTTCAAAACTTTTTTTTTTAAACATAATTTCACATCTAAGAGGGAAAAATGGATAATTTAGACAATTTAAAAGCAGTGTAAGGGAGGTAATTCTAAAACATTTAACATACCATGTCGGATATGTTCCAATTTATTTCCCTTGCACTACTTGTATATTTTTTAACACTCACTTGGTATTGGGTTGGGGATTGTATGGGATGGAGAGTTGTATATAAGTTATTTAAAAAGATTAAGACCATCTCCGTTCATACTGATAGGGCATGTAGGAAGTTTCATTAATTTCACTATACTCTGATTCATAAGGATGTTTATTTGTTTTTTTAAACCTGCATCTGAGATATAAGCTTGTAATGTTTTCAGTGCATCATAGTATAAGTAATTATCATTCAGTATGATTATCAAGACAAAAGGGTTTTACCACATTTAAGATATGAAAAATTAACACTTATCCTGGCTTGTATTGTTATCTAAATTTTGAGAAATAAATTGTCTAATCTTAAGACTTCTTGAGTTAGTAAGGGTTTCACTTATTATTGAAGTCTGTATTGTTACCTTTACTGTGAAAGTAGAGTATCAATTTTTATAGTTTAACCCTAGACACTTGTCTCTGTAATAAAAATGACCTGTATACTTTCATATACATTTTGAAATAAGAAATTTCCAATTGTGCATTGCTACTATCCCAATAATGGTATGGAAACTTGTTGTTTTAATTCAAATAGATTCATACACTTAAACATAAGTTATTGTTTGAAAACTACAAAAATGATTATTTTGGGTCCCTTTTTTGGCCCCTAATTCCTAAACTGTTGGGACCATAACCTCCAAAATCAATCCCAGCCATTCTTTAGTGATTTTGAACCTTCTTGTAAAAAATATAGAGATCCATACACTTTAAACAAAATTTATTGTCTGTAAACTAGAAAAATGCTTCTTTTTGTTCCTTTTTTTGGCCCCTTATTCCTATATGTTCAGGAAAATTAACTCAACTGAATCCAAGCCTTCACTGTGTTATATGGAAACTTGAGGTTCAATGTCAGAGAGATCCATCCACACAGTTACACACAAGAAAAATGCTTGCTTTCAGACCCTTTTTGGCTCTTAATTCCTAGACAGTTTGCCTAACAATCCCTTAAAATAAATCCCAACCTTAAAATTATGGTATAAAACATTGTGGTACAATTTCAGAACAATTGAAATACTTATACACAACGTTTTGTCCTGTAACTAGATAAATGCTGTTTTTGGCCTCTTTGAGCCCTAATTCTTTAACCTTTGGGACAATAACCCCCAAAATCAATCCCAAGCTTCCTTAAGTTGTTATAAATATTGTGTTAAAATTTAATTGGTTTCTTTTAACTTATTCCAAAGTTATTATCCAGAAACAACCCACCTTTGGACAACAATGACGACAACGACGAAGTGATACCAATATACACCCAATTTTTTTAAAATTTAGATAAGGTGATTGAAGCTGAAGTAATTGAAGCAATATCTGAAATTGATCTACAGTTTAAAGTTTGAAACCACTTTGCCTTGATAAGACACGAACTGGTTGTTCTAACTTAATCTTCTTTCTAGGTACCAGAAGTATGTGCAGATACAAATGAATGACAACTTGCCATTGAATAAAGGTCTGCCAACTAACCCCACTATAAACATGATAAATGAAAAAAAACCAAGTACTTTACTACTGACGAAAACCGTAGAAATGCATTTTTTTTAATTTCTTTTCTTTTGATATACAGTTGAGCTAGTTGTCAGGACTAAATTAAACCAGATTTAAACCTATTTAAAGTGGTGTCAGTTGGCAGGGCAAAATCAGTAGGATTTTAATATAGATTTAAGTGTGAAAAGAGTTGGCAGACGGGTGAGATCTATATTCATTTGGATTTTACCTTTTTTCTTATTATGTGGGGGCAGCCTCAGTTGGCAGGACTAAATCAAATGGGATTTAAATCATTTTGCTAAATAGGGCCAGCTGGTCAACAAAGTGTGGGAAAAGTTGTATGAACAGGGAACTTTTTGGTGATTCTAACTAAGACATTGAATACAAATTAAAAATTATTGTTTGTCGTTACATTCACTGAATTTACAAAATCAGGAAATAACCGATAATTTTGTATATATCTTTCACATTTCATTCCCGATCATATGACAAGTGAATTATAAAATAAGTTGCAGGTACAAATCAAAATCAAATATATTTTATTGTCAATTAAAGACGCCCATTACAGGCAGAATAATCACAAGTTAAATTTGGTACAATGATTACAAAATGATTACAATTATTTGAATACAATTAAATCAATGATTACATCATGTACATGTAGCCTACAAAGGCCAATTTGGCCATGTGTATCCACATGTGGGAATGTCACGGAATAGAAGTTCCTTCATAATATAAGTTCCAAATGGTAAAACTATTCTGGAATATTATTTCCACAGGAATAAATATTCAATAGATGTTCCTATTTGTTCCAACAGGTACAGGTATTATGACATTGTTTATAATAAAGTTTCCACTGTAACTTCTGTTAGGTGGAACAAATATACGTTGACAGGAATGTGCAGTACTGAGACACGGGAGCATAGTTTTAATCCGACAACCTAAAATTCTGACAGTCCAGTAGTCAGACTATCGGTCTGTCAGATTACAGGACTGTCGGACTATCGGTCTGTCGGATTACAGGACTGTCGGACTGCAGTACTGTCAGATTATGGGACTGTCGGATTATGGGTCTAACCCCCTGAGACACTGCCTTGTTTTATAGTGTTTTGGAAAATCATAACATAAATGTGTTTATAGACCTGTAGCTAGTGTATAGTGGTGAACAGGTGAAGTACACTCTCAACCATGTGTTTCTACTCTATATCCATTGATCTTAGCTCACACACTCATATTCAATTCGGAGATTTAGAAACCCAATTGGATATGTTATTTTGCGAACTCACCACCGTAACCAACCAAATCAACGTGGAAGCCTTCTTTTGCAAAGGATGACGTGTGGTACAACATTCTTGGGCTCCTTCCCAAATCACCAAGTACAACGATACATACTGAATTTTTACCCTTCACAAAATAGTTAATTGAAATATAAAGCAAAATAAAAACGAATGGCAAATACAGTAATACAGGCCCTACTACAAAAAACATTATTCTACAATTCGTGGCATGCAGACGAAATCTTCCTGTGCCCCATACGACTGTAACAATCAAAAGCACATTTTTTTTGTATTTTTTTGTGTGTAGCAGTCTTATTCAAGTAAAGATTCAATTATTATTGTATTTGTCTTAATAATGGGTTTTAAAAGATCAAAACCATTATTAACACTTTTAAAATATACAAAACATTTTACTTCCGCTCTTGTTTGCAGAGTTATAAGCGGTGTAAACAAAGAACAAAATGCAAGATGATGAGGCCGAAGGGTCTGACAGTGACTGTTTGAAAGAAGACACTTCAAGTTCGGAAGGAGAATACCCAGTTTATGACAAAGTATATAAAAAACTAGACGAATATAACAATCTCATTAATTTGATAAAAAGACTTGTACCTAAAAGCCTATTTTTGTGGGAGAAAAACACAGGCACTTGTCTCAGAAAAAAATTTCCTATACCTTATTTTAACACAAGGTACTTAACTTGCATTTTAGAAAAATGTAGGGTTGTGACGAAGTTCCGTTATATGCCGCGTAATAGGCTGTTAATCCCACTAAAGCTTGTTTTATCGTAAATCTAAATTGATTTATCTTTACAATGGTGTATAACATGCCTACATTTATTGTCAGAATCACCCGTAGCAATCCTACCAAAGTATGTCAATCGTTATAATTTTGCAAACCGCTGAAGAATTGGCAATAAACGCGTCATGCTCCTTGTATATCTCGGTTTCCGATTGGTCAATTCTATGGGAAAGTCTAAATGATTCTCGGAGTTATCTGATCTTGTTTCATTTCATACGTAAAGTCAAAAGAGAGTCTGAAAGACATTGACGTCATAGGAAAATTTGTAACTTATTAGACATACCACAAACAACACTTGTTAGATTTTTTTCAAGGTATATCTTACAATTTTACTTACTGTATGTTAAGTTCTATTCATACGAAAACTAACAGGTTTTTTTTTAAAACGATTTTTATAATAAAGCATTTACTGCGGCCGTTTATTGCCAATTCTTCAGCGGTTTGCAAAATTATCAGGATTGACATACTTTGGTAGGATTGCTACGGATGATTCTGACAATAAATGTAGGCATGTTATACACCATTGTAAAGATAAATCAATTTAGATTTACAATAAAACAAGCTTTATTGGGATTAACAGCCTATAACGCGGCATATAACGGAACTTCGTCACCACCTAACATTTTTCTGAAATGCAAGTTAAGTACCTTGTGTTATAATAAGGTATATATATAGGAATTTATTTCTGAGACAAGTGCCTGTGGAGAAAAATCATTAAATGGCAGAAGAGGGAGGGTATGAGGGGTCCTGATCCCGAATTCCCGTGCTTAAAAACATGAAATGCCGAAATCACGGGCTTAAAAACACCCAATCGCGGAGTCCAGATAAAGGTCCTATCCCCCCTAGCAGAAGGATAGATAGTGGGTTACTTCTGGTCTAGTGCAAAATATTTCAAGCATATGCCGGATGGGAGAAATTTTGGAGAGTTGATTCGAAGTACTGAGAAGGACGTCAAAACTCTTCTGTTCATATAGATTTTTTTTTTATCATGAAAACAGAATTTCTTGTTGCATTGAAGACTCGTTGGTGACCTTCTGCTGTTGTCTGTTCTATGGTTGGGTTGTTGTTCTTTGACACATTCCTCATTTACATTCTCAATTTTATTACATTAATCATGTTAATCCATGGATTAATTTAATTTTAGCCCTGTGAATCTGCCACTGCATATATTGTGTATCAGATGGTTACACTTGATGCTTTTATGACACAGTAACACTTTATATGTTTTAACATCATGAACATGTTGATCAAGTTTACATTTACCCTACCAAGTAAGCATGACACAATAAAATCATCAGAAGATATACATGTATGTATATCAGAGATATTTTACAAAATAAAGATGTTTGTATAGTTTGAGTTATCTTCCTTGTTACAAAAATAATTTTCTTATACATTATTCAGGTGCATTTGAAATTGTCTTATTATGTAGAAGAAACATTTTGTTTTATAAAATAAATAGAAAAGAATACTCTAACTTTAGGACCTTAAGGTGGACTAGAAAATTACATGTTTTCCTATTTGTAATTTTTTTTGAAAAATTGATTGTAAATAACTTAATTAGAGTTTTCCAAAAATTATCGGATACATTAGAAAAGAAAAAAGAAAACAAACATGAACCAATAACCTACATGAACTCATCAGGATTATAATGGTAATTGCCTCATATTAAGTTAACATTATCACACCATAATTTACATAAAAAATAAATGTTATTCAGCAACATATAAATAACATGAACATGTACTTAGATACAAATGTATATATAGAAGGTAATACATTTGAAAATGGAAAAGGGTTTTGACACACTGTCAAAGAGACAACAACCTGCCTTAAGAGCCGAACACAACCCTAGGCCACCAATGGTTCTTCAAAACAGCGACAAAATCATTGCAATAAGGGGTCAACTTCTGGCCCCAAAACAAAAACGTACACTAGTTCAGCAAAAATATATGATACCATTAAAACATATAATTAACAAAAAATAGGAAAAACATACAAGACTATCAAAAGACACAGTAGGAGTATTTTTCTAAGGAAGGTTTTTGACAGGGTAGGATGTGAACATAAGAGATAAACCTATTTTTTTAATTATTTATCAACTTTATTAATTTAAACTACAAATAAACTGAACTATCAATGATTACTTTTAGTTTGTTATACAGGGTTGGTAAAGTATTACCCGTTCGGGAAAACCCTGGCAATATGATTTTTTAAGCTCATATCAACACAAAATAGTAAAGACTTGTTGTACTTTCATAGTATTATAGCTAAATATATTCACTTTATACAGGTAACCATTTAGAGTCATTTCTAGAAGATTGAAAATTCAATTTCAACCCTTTTCTCCCCTTCTTCAATGTAGGCAAATTTTAACATTTCAGAATACTTGTTAATTTCCATGTACCGGTATTGTTTCAAGAATCCAAACTTTAAAAAAAATCATTTAATATCAGTGTTTATGTGAATTAATATTTTAAATTTCTATGCAATCATATTTCTAAATAAACACCCTACAGGGTCAAGTCATTAACACTTATCATTGCTTATAGAATGAAAAGACTGAATATTGTTATATCTGTCCTAATCTGAATAATTACTAATTAATTAGTGATGTACATGTTCCAGATCGTATGCGTATTTGGACCATACGCGTACGGTCTGGACCGTATGCATACCTTTTCAAAATACTCATATGGTCAGACCGTACGCGTACGGTCTGACTTATATTAAAAAGTTGGTCAAGTTTATTAGATACAAATGCATATAGCAGATCAACATAACTTAACTATCAAATTAATATAAAAGAGTTCAATTGTAATTGACACAAAAACTTTATATTTTAATTATTTTTTAATTCACGCTAATTTAATATGTTAATCTCTTGTATTAAGCATGTCAATCAGTAATACATTACTTGCATTATGAATTGAAGATATCGGAAGTAAACATAAAGTGACTTATTAAAGTGTTTTAGAATATTTAGCAACTTTACCAAAAAATGTAAATGCAAAAGAACATGACTGAACTGTATTCATGAAAGTGCTAAAAATATTACGTTTACTTGAATTGTGTCACCTTGGTCGAGCGTACCAAAATAGGATTCAGATATACAATAAAACAAATACCTAATTTCAATAGACCACTTTCGAGTTCATCCGTCACCGGAAAAAACTCGTCAATTATACGCGCCTATATCACCGTCATTTGTGCGTTTAGGGGCGTCGTCACTTCCTTCCAATGTTGAGCGAGTGGTTGGAAAACTATAATTCTATATTGTACGAATTATTCGGCAAATTGAATTCTCATAATTGACAATCAACACTGCTGTCATTAGGGAATTGTCAGTAAGTACCTACAGAGCAGCCATTATTTCTAGTTTATCCTGCACAAAGACGATCACTAAGACGCTTGATGAACGTAAATAGTGCAGGGATACAGGCGAGCCCCTCTATCTGGTAAATGACGTCATAAAGGCGTGCATAATTGACGATTTTTTGCCGGTGACGGATGAACTCGAAAGTGGTCTATTGTTCGTTTGTTCATTTTATCTATCTAATTGTAATAAATTATCAATAACAATTTGTTAAACTAAAAATAAAGATTGTTTCAATGATACCCATATATGATCATATAACATGTACGGTCAGCTTGTACTGGACCGTACGTGTATACTCATTTGGTCTGACCGTACCCATATGGTCGGACTGTATTTCCAAATACTCATATGGTCTGGAACATACATATAAATTAGGCAGTAGTAATTTTTCTAGCATTTTCTTGGTAATTCTTAATGTAAGCTAAGATAATATACACAGTTTGACCAATCTAGACGTGAGGGTGATATAATAGACTTTTAGTAGAATTATTGAGAAAGGCCTTTTCCATTAATATTTGTCTAATGTGTGTTTACCTGTTTACTTGTCTCATATTTGCTAGAATAGTACTTTTTCAAATGTATACACTTGTATTGTCAGACTTTCAAACAAGTAAACTGATTTATAAATCAAAATGTGTTTATAAATATCTTAAATGTCAAATGAATGTATTGCATGTGAGTTTGATCATTAATCCTCTTTACAATTTAGGCCAGTATTTTATATTACCCAGTATTGCCCAGTATTACCCAGTAAAACCAAGTAAAACCCGGGTTTTCCCAGTATTTCCCACTGGGCTGGGCAATACTCATAAAACCCGTGTTTTTGCCAACCCTGTTGTTATATACATATACATTTGTATATGGAGTTGTGAAATTGAGGATTTTATTATTACAACTTCAGATTCGTCCTTCATCCAGTCTTGCAACAGTGCTGCCTGAGGTTGATGTGTCAAAATGGAGTCCAAAGGGCCCTGCTTGTCTTCAGTATCTTTGCTTAGTACCTTTTGTATCAGTCTACAATCCAGATTATCAACAAAGTTCATCAGCAAGAAAGGTCAAAATATCTGTTGTTCACAGAAAAAGACGAATGAAAGAGGTCACGGGAAGAACTAATTGCAGAAATATTCTTGGTATAAACTGATTAATTGCTTACTCCAGTTAAGTTTACTATCTATTGTTATTTTATTTTGATCATTTGATTGATGGCTTGACAGATTATTGTGAACTTTTTTATGCATTTAAGAAGAGAAATAGTAATAAAACATACATATTTATCTTGTATAAAATTATATATTTTAAGGTTTGTGATTTCTAACTGTTATTTATGCATATAATCCTTGACCAAATTTTCATAGTTCAATGGTTGCATGAGAAATATTACTACAATTGATATTTTACATCATTAAAATGTATGAGGACTACATTGTACATGTACCATTAGATATTCTGGGGTTAAGGTGGGAGTATTAGGAGGAGCTTTTTGCTTACATTTATTTTCACTATGGTACAAATTTGTTTCCTACATTTGTGTTACAGAATACTCATTTACACACAGTCTAGTGAAAAGATGCTGGTACTTATTTTCAGTTCCAATGTATAAGACAATTGTTTGTTATTCATTTTCAATTATTTCACAACTTGTATAAATTTGGGGTTTAGATCTTGACATATTATCATTGTATGGATAATTGTGTATTAATATTAATCCATATGTTGATTCTAGATGTTGTTAAGTTAATGTCTCACTGATCTTAGTCCAAAATCTCATTCTATATTTATTCATTTAAAATTTGCTGGGTTGTCTCATTGACATTATACAAGTACATGTGTCTCCTTATGTTTACATGATGGAGGAAGACACAACTTATTTTTAAATAGATTTAGTCTAAATTTAACTTTTTTCAAAAACTACTGTAATAATCTAAATGGATTTAACCAGTAACATTTTTTTCTTATGAGATTCCATAAAAATCTTTAGAGATTTGATTTACAAAATTAATATGAATACATTTTTTTTAGATGAGAGAAGATTGAGAAATGCTGCTAATGAAAATGATTTTGAAACAGGTAATAATTATGAAAATAATATAAGATAATAAGATGTAGTTTAGTTTTGCATTTAGTGTTAATGTGTGCAACCCAAAGTGAAGAAGTAATGATATATTATGATTGGACTCATCTCAGAGTATGATGATGACCTGAGGATGATGATTTACGTGAAAAAAACGTACATTTATATGTAAGTCATATCAATCCTCATTACATGCCTTTATGACTAAGTCAAGTGATTAAGTATATATATATATCTTATGCCGGTCAGTTACATGTACACCTAAAATAACTGTTGGTGAGTTTTGCATGAATTAATTCAGTTGTAATTAAGGTGTATACAATAGATTTGATGAGGTTTTTGTCTTGCCTTGACTGAGTCAAAGGGAGACATAAGTATGTTGACTGAGTCAAAGGGAGACATAAGTATGTTGACTGAGTCAAAGGGAGACTTAAGTATGCTGATTCTGGTAGTGGATTCAATAATGTATCAGTTTGTGATAAGATCTAGTTTATGGTGAACCACTAGTGGAAGACCAATGATATTTAGTATGCAGTTGTAAAAGCATTCACTACAAAAGTCCAAAAGTCTGAAAAGACCAGTTTTTGTCTCGATTTGCATGAACTTTTACTCGACATTCTCTTTTTGTATGAAATTTTTGTAAAAATTCTCGACAAAGTCTTAATTTGTCTGAAATATGTATTAATATTCTCGACATTGTTCTCGACTATCTTTATTGTTTCTCGATTTTTCTCGACATATGTCTTGACAGTATTAACATTGTCTGAATATTCTCGACACTTTCTCGACAGTCTAAAATGTGTCTTGATTTGTCTTGACCTATTCTCGACTGTCTTGAATTTGACTCCATAAGTCTTGACATATTCTTGACATTCTTAATGATGTCTGAATATGTCTCGACACATTCTTGACATTCTTAATGATGTATGAATATGTCTCAACACATTCTCGACATTCTTAATGATGTCTTAATATGTCTCGACACATTCTCGACAGTATAAATTTCATCTGAATTGTGTATCGACGCAGTCTTACAGTCATAAACACTTTCTTGAGCTGATTTGTTTTCATTTCCATTATGGCTTAACTAGACTAAAAGAATTAGAATACAATATCACAATGCAAATTATAAAAACAACAATTTGGTCAATAATTGTTTATTAGCCATATAAACATTGAATATTATGCATGTAAAGTGAAATATGTCTACAGTATGAGTGATTTCAATTATTAAGCACTTATTTATCATATGTATAAATTAACATTTGTAACCCACATTTAAATAGGTTTATATTTAACCATACTCACATTTGTATTTGTAACATTTTCATACCAATATTTGTTCTTATCAAAATATTCACATATAAACATTTTAATACAAAATATTTAATTGCCAAAATTTTGTTTCAGTAATAATAAGTGTAACTTGAAAAAGAACAGTAAATTCTAGAAAAAGAAATAAAGCAGAATAAATATCCTGTACAATGGTTGTAATATGAAATTTGGAACTTTTTTTTTTCAATTACAGAAAAAAGTAGGATGTGAAATGTGTGGTTTGGTTTCCACATTTTGGCACTACGTTTCTGAATTTTTATAGAAGTCGTTATCCTCATTGCTTTTTGAATAAATCAAACATATGCAAATTTATATAAAAGATATAACAAAATACTGAATTTATCAAATATGGGTCCACTTTCTACATGATAACTTTTTACTCACAATGTTAAGGTAGATCATATGTAAGTTTCCTGAGATACATTTTTTTAAACTTTGCTAAAATGAAGATTTCTATATGCTCTTTTAAAAAAATAAAATAAAAAGAATGGGCCTCTGTGCTATTTTTAAAACTATGAGTCATTGAAAAATTGTAGGATCGTGCAAAAACACATTTTTGTGCAAAAAAAAATAATCTATGAGATAGAACTTTCATTGAAATAAATTGTGAGAAGATATGTTTTATATAATAATATGTAAATATAAAAAAAGGGGTCACTGAACTGTTTTCTTGATACAAGTAAAAAATCCCAATCAGACCAGTAACCTTTTTTACTAATAGAGTTATCTCCCCTTAAATGGCTCAGTTGAAAAAATGTCTCTAAAACACAAAATGTATGGTATTTGTTTAAATATTTTGGATAATGAAATAATTATATACCGATTGAAGGAACTCATTAATTACAAATTAATAAGAAATACTATAATAATATTAAGTCTTATATATCATTATTCCCATTTTTTACAGGTTAAATACAGGTAAATGCGTAAAGGTGGCAACTATTTATTTTGGAAAAGTTAAATGCAAGAAAATGTTGGAAACGTAATACACCCTTTGAAAGGAATATCTCATAGAAAATAGCAAAGTTGACTTCCATTTAAAAAATCTCTTTTTGTCCACTTTTTTTTTCTTTTGAACAACTCGTTCCATATACAGCAAGAAAATACATAACAATGTACCTTTCCAAGTATATAAACTATTTATCTACTTCATACAAAATACATACATGTATAAATGCATATCTAAACATTTAAAAACCATATTTTATTGTCTTCTGAAGCAAATACAACTGGATTCCTTATTTTATCAAAACTAAATATATGTGTGTCAATCTTTCTGTCATCGGTGACCAAGAATAGTCCAGACTGTTCCGGAATGGGAAACATCTCCAATTTTACCCACATGGTAGCTTTATCTAGATGGTTGTGTTTGAAAATCTTAGAGAAATTGTGCCAAAGCGACGGTTTGTCCTATGTGAAACACTAACACAATAGTCATGTGAGCGTGATGCTGTCGTCTGATGCTCTGTTGTTGAGAAGAAAATTTGTCTTTTTAACTCGGCATCCTGTCTTTGGCTGAACTTAAGATATGTGACCACTGGGTCTATGTCAAATAACTCATAATTTTGGTCATATATATTATTGTAATTGTCTCTTAGAATTGATAGATCCTCACTTTGTAATATGAATCTTTTCGTAGATGCTGTAGATATATCTTGATGGTGAATGGAATTTACTTTTTCTGCCAAGCGGCACAGACTTTATTTATAATTTCACCACTCAAAATATTGTGAGAGCTCCAATCGTATATCTGAAATATGAATTAAGGAAATTAATTTATGCATACTAGAGTAAGTGAATGAGATGTGATAAATTGTATCTTAACAAGGCTGTATTCCTTAACTCTTGAAAGCCAAATCAGCAAATTGTAAATAAATAATGTTAAATGCTGAAAACCATCACATATAGCTTGCTCATGTGAACCCTCATATGCAGTATCTCAAGAAAAATGCGACAACCATATAAATCTTGTCTGTCTTGTGTTAGACTAAATACATATGTGTTGACTTTTAAACCTGAAGCAATTGTTTACAACTGTCTTAAATAAGGTACCTGGTGTTCAGTTGTTGTCGTTTGTTGATGTGGTTCATTTTTCTTTTCATTTCTCGTTTTTTTATAAAAATTAGACGGTTGTTTTCCTAATTTAATGGTTTTACACTAGTCATTTTTTGGGTCCCTTAATTAGTAGAAGTTGTTTGGTATGAGCTAAGGTTTTTTGTGGAAAATCGTTCTTTGGTCTTTAATGGTTTATTTTTAGTGATAATTATGAAAATGCAACACAAAGAATAACTTGCTAATATGCACCTTGATTCAAATTTCACCAAGCATTTTGACCGTATTGCAAGGCAAAACATAGATCCCTACTTATAAAATTTCATTACACTGCAACAAAATGCTTTGACTATCACTTGTCAAGGTGTAAAGTACAAACAAATATCAAGTCAATATCTTAAAGAAGATAAAAAAAAAGGGGGGAAGTAATGATTTGAGTGAATTTTCAAAGTCCAAGGACCATAACTCTGATGCCAAATTTGATGCAACTCAAAGCGCCTTCATTTTATAACCTATCATCTATATGTAAGATGTTGTGGTCTGCTCGTTGTGGCTCATTATTGAAAGTCATACGGTGACCTTTAGTTTTTAATGTTTTCGTCTCCGGTGGACAGTTGTCTCATTGGCAATTATACCACATCTTCTTTTTTATGTTATCAACTTACCCGGTATGTCTGCATCACTGTTGATTCTTCATGTCCGTGTTGTAAAATTTGTCTGGTCACCCAACTGTTTGCTCGTTCCAAAGGATAAAGCCATCTATCATACAATGGTCCATAGTCTTCATAACCCTCTGGGATATGATGTAGCAGGTGTGTTGTGATATTCTACAAATAAAAATATTTTAAACAAATGAAAAATTATAAATTCATACAGTATTATATAGTACTACATCTGAAAAGAAAATTATATAAACCTTAATTCTGACTACAGTACTGATACTGGTTTAGTGTCTGTCTGTTTTCTTGGACATAATGAAATTAAGTGAATCTCATCATCCACAGACAAACTGTGGATTTTCATAGATTACCAAGTCTTTTGATTCTGTTGAATTAATTTTTATTTGACAAATTTTGCCAATAAATTGTTTCACATAATCATATATTAAAGAATATTACTGGTTAGGGCTATAAACTTTAAAGTTAATAGTACTATTTAAAAATGTAAACACAAAACCGCTTTACATATAATGCACAAGGATGCAGGAAAATAAATAATTTACATTTATATTTATTCAAAAACACTTTAATTATAAATATAAATGTATTATAAACATAAAACTTCTGATTGTAATTAATGCATATCATTAACATTGCAAATACGGTATATTTGTACACAACATTTCAAATGTATTATACATAGTAAAATAATTTAAATGTTGTTTTGATAGCAATTAGGAAAAACAATCCAAACATTTAATGAATTTGCAAAAAACCTTTCATCATTTGAAGTTTCCTATCAGGATATATTTGAATGGCTTCACAAACCCAATCATAATATTAAAAACACAATAGAAATGGCATTTTCAATTTACAAGAGCCATATACATGTCAGCTTGGCATTGACGCCATGTTCATTGTTATTATATCACCTGTAAAACTTCAAATAGAAAACACAAGTAGATGTTTAACCAATCAATTATCATCTTTTTAACCTTATATAAAAAGTAAAACTGAATTCTTGCACATTATTGTTTGCTTGTCAACATGGAATATCAACGTCACTACCAGCCAACCTTTACACATCTTAACAATGTGAGAAGTAACAACCAGATAATGCATCAATACCAGCCAGCTTATTCTCTGCCAACTAGTAGTAGATCAACAAGTCAGATGTCATACCAGCAAAATACGGTGAGTTGCAAATACACTATAGTAATTAGTTTAAATAATTAACATGTGAATAATTAATATAAGGCATTAAAATCTGTCTAGTAAAGTTACTTATTTCGGTTTTTTATTTGGGAGGACAGATAGAAAAAGAGGGGAGGAGTGTTAATTACTCTGTATAAAATAATAATATTCAAATACAACCATTATAGACCCAATAAACCATTTCAACTCATTTAAGTTTCATTATTTTCTCACCTGTTTATGAATATGAACATGAATATTGCATTTTTAGAAGTAAAGTTATTTTTTTTATCATATTTTCTAATAATCAGATAATGTTGCTTTGCTTTATATATCATATTTTATTTTTCTCAGCATAAGCAAGGCCCTATTTTGCAATTTGATGTTGTTAAGTATTTAAAATCTTGATATTTAACATAATTGTATAATATTTGATTTAAACAATGATTTGTATAGTCTAACTATGATCCATGATTAACATAAACATTAGTATCAAATTTATGATACAAATTTTTTTTAACAAAATTGTCTTCAATTAT
This sequence comes from Mytilus trossulus, assembly GCF_036588685.1. NCBI lineage: Eukaryota > Metazoa > Mollusca > Bivalvia > Mytilida > Mytilidae > Mytilus > Mytilus trossulus. Next base: position 64,793,161 of record NC_086379.1, read on the forward strand.
ATTTAAGGATGTTTGCTTGTCGTGTTTTGGAAATTTTGTCAGCTTTTGAAATTCTCTGGTTTTATCCATTTGAATGCCTTAAAAAAATTTGACCATGAACCCACATTTTTTCTTTGTATAAATCTTATACATGTATAATTATAAGCCATTTGTGAAAGTCTTATAAATCTTAATTATATTAAATAGTTTTTGAGAACTTTTAACTGGTCAATGGTAAAGCTAGAAAAGTCAAGAGAGAACATTTCTGGCCAAAATTCCAATGGCTAATATCTCAAAAACAATCACATTGACCCCTATATTCTTTTTGATTTTTTTAATCCTCAACTTAACCCCTATCAATACATACTAGTTTTTGGAAAGTTATTTATTTTGAATCTGAGCAGCAAACATCATTAACTGATGATATTCTGATGGTAGGTCATGTCAAAATGTTTTTGATACTTATATCATGCTGATATACCAACAGATATTTATTAAATGAACACTCTCTGTGTAATTATAATTAATTTTTCAACATATTTCTTGCATTCCATGAATATAGGTTGTAAATTATAAAATATCCTTTTTGATGTTTATAAAAACAATTTCATCTCAGTATAGGTGTTGCTCATTGTTGAAGGCCATACAGTGGCCTATAGTTGTTCATTTCTGTTTCATTTTGGTAGCTTTTGGAGAGTTGTCTCATTTGCAATCATATCACATCTGCTTCTTTTGGAAACATCTGTGCAAAAAATTATGATCTGATCTTCTAATGGTTTAACTGTGGACCCTTTTGGCCCCTTTTTCCTAAACTGTTTGGACCAAAACTCCCTAAATCAATCCCAACCTTCCTTTTACGGTCATAAACCTTGTGTTTAAATTTTATAGATTTCTATAAACTTATACTAAAGTTATGGTGCTAAAACCAAGAAAAATGCTTATTTGGGCCCCTTTTTGGTCCCCAATTCCTAAACTGTTGACACCAAAACTTCCAAAAACAATCCCAACCTTTCTTTTGTGGTCACAAACATTATGTCAAAATTTCATATATTTCTATTTACTTAAACTAAAGTTATAAAACAAAAAACAAGAAATTGTTTATTAGGGCCCTTTTTGGCCCCTTATTCCTAAAATGTTGGGATAAAAACTCCCAAAACCAATCCCAACCTTCATTTTGTGGTCATAAACCTTGTGTTAAAATTTCATAGATTTCTATGCACCTTTACTAAAGTTAGAATGCGAAAACTAAAATTATTCGGACGCCACAGAAGACAACGCAATCATGAAAGCAATATACGACGAAAAAAATTTCTATTTTTGCGGTCGTATAAAAATTTAATATAATTTAAATCATTGTGAAATTATTTTTAGTGGATATGTTATTTATGGATTTGCTTACAATTTATAAAATAGTATTTAAATAGGTTAAATACTGATCAATACTAGGGGTCCTTGTTGAAATAAAGGTTAAAATGTAACAATACTTTAATGTTGTCATTAGTTTTTGTCAAGCCTTCGACTTTAGTCGAAAAAACGAGACTAAGCAATCCTACATTCAGTTGTCGGCGGTGGCGTCCACAAATATTCACTCTGTTGTTAAAGTTTTTGAAAATTTTAATAACTTTCTTAAACTTTACTTGATTTTTACCAAACTTGGACAGAAGCTTGGCCCGAGAACACAGTTATTTCATAGTGCATTTCTTTTAGACAATAAATTTAAATTAAAAAATCGCACCTGCTGTTTCTCAAAAATATTTTTACAGTGTAGGGTACTACCAGTGAGACAAATAATATCAAAATTATAGAAACTTCTCCCAGCTCTAACTCAAAATATTGACAATTCTGTATTAAGGGTGTGTAAAATTCAGTTTGACAGCTTCAGACGTGATAAAATTTGACCTTTTAGAACTGGTCCAATTCACTACTTAACAAAAAGTTTCAGCACCAAAATTTTTTTGCCATGAATTACATCCCCCTACTTAATATTTCATGCATTTAATATAAAGAAATAAATTGGGAAAGTGTATTAAATAAAACATGTTAGTTATACACTGTTTACACAAGGGACTATATTCCTAGAAAACGAAAACCAAAGGACGATAACCGTGTCCTTGGACCTTATGATCATAAGATAGTATCCAGAAGAAAATTATGTTTTAATAAAATTCCATTTTTTCAATATTTTACATGTAAATGGACTAAGTTTTTCTGCGGGGAAACATTACATTCACTCTGTGGTTAAAGTTTTTAAAATTTTAATAACTTTCTTAAACTATCCTTGGTTTGAACAGAAATTGGACAGAAGCTTATTTATGATAATAAGATAATATCCAGAAGTAAATTTTGTAAAAAATAAATCCATTTTTTCCATATTTTACATTTGAATGGACTTAGTTTTTCTTCCAGTTAACATTACATAAATGTATTCTGTGTTTAAAACAAGTGTTGAATGTGATTTAAATATTCAAATAATTTTAAAGAGTTATCTCCCTGCTATGTTATACAAATGAACATTTTTAGGGCCTCCTTATAGCCTAACAGTGAAAAACTGAAGAAATAACATAAAATGAGAACTAACTAACAATACTTTTCAGATCACTAATATAACAATTTAAGACTAGTAGAAAGTTACTTTCACTTGAATGTCATTTAATCAAACCATTCAATAATACCTCTTATTATTTTGTATATTCTGTAAACAAACTTATATTCACAGATACTTCTTATCACATTTAACTTTCTCTAGCCAGTTTCACAGTGATTTAATTTCTTGTACTTTTATTATACATAATTGCAGTCCCCTTGATAATACTAGAGCAAGGAAAATTCACATAATTTAGATTAATTTAAACTTTAGAGATAAATTTGTGATCAATCCTGCAGTAGATACAATAAATTTTACAATTTTAATGCATCTTTGGAATTGAACATGATGAGTCTAAACTGATTTTGATGAGTCTGGGACTCATTGACTTGCCTTAGAGAGAACCCTGATAAGATATGCACTACAAGTATAAATAAAAAAAATCATTGAAAAGCAGGGGTGGATTAAGCGGGTTTTACATAGGGCACCCCCCTTTTTGTGGGAAAAAAATGATTGCTTATATAAATCACTGAAGCATGACTGATGCAGGGACCCTCTTAGTTAGTCAGTGGACCCCCTCTTGTGAACATTTCTAGATCTGCTACTGAAATGGACACTTTTCTTTTCACTATAAATATTGACTAAATAAATAACTATGCTGTGTTTTGTGAGGCTGCAACCTTTTGATTATCGGGAGGGGGGATTTCAATTTAAGACAAACATCTTTTTTCTTTGGCAAAAACAATCTATATTTTTGGGGACTAGTCCAAAATCAATTTGTTTTCTTTCAATTTTAGCATCATATTACACATAGTCATAGTGGCAGCTGCATGAGGATGCAACATACATATCCTATTTACTGGTCAAAAACAAATATTTTTTTCTCTCCAAAACCTGTAAACAAACTTATAACCACCACCCCCTCCTAATCAAATGGTTTGTCTTAAGTGCAACATTACCATTTCTATTTTCACCTGGATAAGGAGGTTAAGTTAGGAAAGGCTTTGAAAAACAAACGAAGAAAATCTCTAAAAATCCTACATTTATCCATCTGTCTAATCAATCTGTCTGTTTGTCAATGTTCACGAGATTGGCAAACACAGAAAAAATGTCACATGATACAACGTTTCAACCTTCACCTTGAATCAGCTTCTAGCTCTGTCGTCTGAACTATATCATATATGCAGCTAAGATGTCAGACAAAATTTCCTGTTTATTAACCTTTTTGCATAATAAGATGGGACTCAGTTATTTCAAAAAAGGTAGACAATATTCAATTGTTATAGTCACTAATAATTATGTGAGGGACTATCCACTAGGATGGGGGAGGGGGATGATTTTTCTTAAAAAAATTATCATGGTCAAGCCATGAAGCAGATGACAAAAAAATATATATATTTATAAGAATATATTCTTAGCCAGTTTGTCCCATGCCGTTAATATACAATGTAAGTGTTGAATATAGAAAATTAATTTGAATAAAGCGCCTATAAGGGACTGTGCAATATTTATATGAGGGTTGGGCTAGTGCAAACATGGACGGGCACATAATTTTTTTTAGGCGAATAATGAGTGGGGTGAAAAGTTGATTAACTAACATATGGGGGGTGCACACTTTTGAGGGCCCTCATGGGGTTTTTGATTATGTGATTACTTGGCTGTTTTTTTAATGATTATTTGATTATTAAGCCAAATATTTCATGATTATTTGATTACCTAGGACTGTATTTTTAGTTTATGATTATTTGATTACTAAAGATAAGCAAATATTTAATGATTATGGGATTATATTGGCAAAAAAATGGTGATTATGTGATTACTAGGACCCCCCCATGAGGGGCTCGACTTTTTTAAAAACCCTTTCATGTGTGCATTTTAAAACAATTAAATCAATTCAATTCTATTCAATTCTTTATAACTTTAAGCACATTATGCTTATCAGAGCAATAAATACAAATACATTTCTATAACACAATATGACATAAATCAAGAGTGTAAAAGATGAAAACTATATTTTTTTAAATCAAATTGAATAACAGCACTTTAACAAATCAATGAAGTGAGGATGATTGTTAGTCCATATACTTATACATTATCTGAATGCATTATGTTTATAGGTCTAAATGTTCTTATTTAGTATACACATATTTGTTATTTCTGTGAAAAAATTTAAAGAAAAATCACACTAGTGTTTCAAAAAGTAGTATCTACATTGTATTATCATATGGTGGAATTAAGTCGACAATTAAACATGAAATTCAGAAGTGGCATTATAGTAGACAAATATAGTGTTGCAAAATCTAGTACTTTTTATATCTTTTTAACAGAGATTATCCCATCTGTACCATCTCCCTTTTTCCAAAGATCTTTCTCAAAAGTCATAATTATTTATTAGCTTTCTCTTTTAACAATACATACATGTTAACATGTTGTGCTACTTTTTTCTTTCACAAATAAATTTTTTACTCTTTGGTCGGGTTGGTTTTCTGTGACATTCCTTGTTTCCATCTGTAATTTTATTGTTATTGACCTCATCCTATTTCTTTATATAAATCTGATTTTTTTTAATTTTCAAACAATGTATTATGATAATTTGTGTTGATAATTACTTAATACAAACAACTAACAAGAATAAAATTAAAACTCTGAGATGGGGAAATATGAACTTTTTGTTTAAAGAGTATACTTATATATATATAGCTAATTAGCTAAATAAACATGATAGATAAACTTAAAACTATTTTGTCCAGGGTAAAACAGTTAAGATGGTTACACTAAAGACTGGTGTCTGTGTAAATGGTGAGAAGTGAGGGTCTATAGATATAGGAAGATGTGGTGTAAATGCCAATGAGACAACTCTCCATCCAAAAAACAATTTAAAAATTAAACCATTATAGGTTAAAGTATGGCCTTCAACACGGAGCCTTGGCTCACACCGAACAACAAGCTATAAAGGGCCCCAAAATTACTAGTGTAAAACCATTCAAAAGGGAAAACCAACGGTCTAATCTATCATTGATATTAACCATTTATATCTAAAATTAATAAGTCATTTTGCAATAATATGTCATTATAAAAACAACCATTTTTTTTTCAAGAAACCAGTCATGGTTACTTCTAGTACAGGGGTACTTCTAGTACAAGTTATTTGTGTCTACTTATAAGTAAATTTTGTTAGATTCAAATTTCATTGTCGATGAAATTAAACATACATGTTGAATAATGACATCTGTAAACATACACATATGGTAAAGGACAGACACTCATGTTTGATAAAAAAAATCTCAAAGAAATTAAGATAGTTTGACTTTTTTTACTTGTATAAGTTAAAAAATTTAATGTCCATGGTACATACATGTAACTAAATTAGCTAATAAAATAATATATTAGAAAAATTAAATAAAATACACTTGTATCAAAGTTGTATGTTTATTTTTAAAAGTACCTGTATCTTACTAATTAACTTCTTTAAATAAATAAAATAAAAGTAACTTGTACATGTATGTAGTACTCTTGACTGTGATATTTCTGTACATTTCCGCATCTTTGGCAAATAACAATTTCTTAGTTAATTATTATTGTTCTATTACAAAGGCAAAATACTCAAATAATTGCTATGACTAGATAATAAAATAGTCTATCAAAAAGGATGTCTATGCTCAAGTCTTAATTTACTGAATCTTTTAAGAGTTCACTGATTTTATTATCATGTTTCCATATTTTATTATGCATACAAAAGTGATTTAATTTACATTGCAAATTTCTTATATAATTTTCAGATGCTAAATCCTTCCTCTCAAGACATAACTATGGCCACACTACAGAACTTTAATACACAATCTGACAGAGGAGATCAGCCACCAAAATGTGATCTAAGATGCAAGTGCTGTGCTGTACAAATGGCTTTTGGACTAGTGTGTGCCTGTAATCTGACCAAAGAAAGTGTTGGTACACAGACTGATATTTTAGTTCTCAACATGACTACTGAAGACTACTTCAAACCAAAGACAACTGCCTTTAAGCTATTACAGGTAAGACAATTATGTATTTTATATTTTACTAGACCTTTAATTAAGAGTATCAGTTGAACATGATAAAAGTAATATTGCATTCTTGTATAGACATGATAGATGTAGTAATACTATCATACTTTGAAAAAATATAAAAAATAAAGGATCTGTTCCAAAAAAAAAAGTACTTTTATTTTCTAAACTAAATTCTAACCAATATCTTAAAAAGGAAATTTGTATTAAAGACATTTATAATCAAAAGAATGTTGGATTAGATATTGTCAGATGTGATCTTAATATTATTTATTTCTATTAGAAAGTAAAACAAGTCTTATTATATCAGAAATATCCTCTCATACATTTAGAAGTGATATTTTCAAACTAATGAGTTACCAGTATGATTGATAATGGTCTATGCATTCGTTATAGAGAGTGTTCAATGAAAGAAAGTAACATATTATTATACTGTATTAGTCTGGTGCTAATTTAGCATGATCAAAACTACCATTCAGAAGCATACTACAATTTGTACATTGTATATCAACAGAAACAACACATTTAAAGTTGAAAAGATGATGATCAGTCTGAATTAACCATAATTAGAAAATCTTAACATTCAGCAATTATAAATATATCAATTTATTAATGTTTTCCCCCCATTTTCTAGCATTTAAAAAAGTATAATTTAAGTTTTAAAGTTATCCAATAAGTGTCAAATTGTAGATTAGCTTTAAACATTCAGTGGTAGTTCAGATACATATTCAGGACAAGCCATGATAATGAGAAATTTATCAATTAGAATTGTTCTTATAGGGAAGATAAATGTGACTGACATTGCCTAGCCTTCAACAATAATCAAATACTTCAATTTAGCATTAAGCCCCATTTATACAAATTAATATCTAAAAATGTTTATTTGCTTATGTGTCAATATTTATTTAAATGACCTGCTAATTTTAAATTGAATTGTAATTGAAGAAATTATAAGTAATTTAGGTAAAACAGGCAGTATGTATGACCTTCAAATATATATATATTTTCAGTTCTGATAGCAAAAGTCTATACCATGCACTTAAAACTTTGAATATTTAAATATTTTAAATCCATGAAATAAAACTGAATTGTACATGCTGTAACTTACAATTGTCATTTCGGGGCCTTTTATAGCCGTCTATGCAATTTTGGCCTAAATTTGCTTATTGTAGTAGACTGTACAGTGATTATTTAGTTAAGTGTCATTTGGTCTCTTGTGGAGAATTGTCACATTGGCAATAATGAATCATACCACATCTGCTTTTTAATATGAAAGAACTTAATTATTTAGAAGAAAAATTGCCAAAGTTTTATATTCATATTTTTACAAGTTTCTAAGGATCATTATAATATATATAGCACAATGTTTTTTGTTCGAAAATGCATTTTGAGGGGAAGCGACTATGAAAAAGTGCATTTTCTGAAGGAATCTACTTGTGTATCTTGCTGTTTGTATTATAGGCTTAACTGTCCCTATTTATTCTTTAGATATATTTTAAAAGCCTTTTCAAAGGTATCTTACTAATTGTTTAATTTTTTAACCATAAATAAACATCAAAATCTATTTAGTTTTGTCTCTACTGCGAGTGTATATAATAATCAGTATAATTATATTCAAGTATGAGTTAAAAAAAAATAAAGTCTACTCACCATATTTGAAAGGAACTGCAACAACCATAGTTTTTTTGGTAAAATTGTATGAGTATCTCCTAATAGTTAATTTGAAATAAAATTAAAAAGATTCAAAATAAGATTCAAAATTTATCAAGGAAACTCAAATGTTACTATGTGACTTTTAGGTAAGCAGGAAGAAGTCTAAGGACTTAAAGTCACAGAAAAAATGAAAATAATTGCAGTGAACATACTTATTTCAAAATGCTTATGACAAAAATGATACAAGATTTTATAATTTAAATATATAAAAGCAAGATCTTCAAATATTGTCTTTTTATGACATATTCATTATTCAGTTTAGGAATTTGTTCTTAAGGAGGCTAATGCAACGGTACAAAAAAATCTGCAAAAATTGAAACATTTGTTTTTTTCATTAAACATTTTATTTATTACATCTAAAATTAGTTGTTACTTTAAAACAGTTGTTTTGGCCCCAGATGACTTTTAAATTTTTTAGATGATTAAAAAAGCTCCCTTGTTGGTAAAAAACGCCATTATTTTGCATAGAAATTAAAATAACTTTTTTAACTCATTAGTGACCTATATTTTTTTCAAATGAACTGATCTTAAACTAAACATTGTAAAATTTAAACCATTTCTGTAGTTTGGTTCTTTTTTTGTTTCAATTTTACCTTTTTTCTCCTATAAGTTCAATAGAAAAGTACTGTAAATTCAGAAATTATTGCGATTTTGTCATTTTAAACTTAAATGCGATTTTAATTTTTACAATTTTGAGAAAAGTCATGCTTTATTCAGTTAAAATATTACAAAATGTGAATTTTTAATTATTGCGTTTACAACTCTGTCGCATTAATTGCAATAATAAAAACCTCACAATAATTTCTGAATTTACAGTACCTTAAAAAAAATGCATGCTTTTTTCAAAGGTAGATTGTGAGCTGAAATAAACAGTGACCACATATTTTTATTTATTTATTTCCATTAAGAATAGGATAATTTATTTATAGAAAAATAGTGAAATCCTATGTTTGAAAAAAAATAATTATTTAGACTTGCAAGCCCCCTTAATAGAAAAAAGAATGTGTGGTATGATTGCTAATGAGACAACTCTCAAAAGGACCAAATGACACAGAAATTAACATCTACAGTTCACTGTATGGCCTTCAACAATGGGCAAAGCCCACACACATAGTCCGCTATAAAAGGCCCAGACATATTTCTTGGTTTTGACCCCCCTGGGAGCAAAAAATAGCTGGATCTGCACCTGAATAGAGAGGGGAAAGGTACCAAAGGGATATCCAAACTCATATATCAAAAATAAACTGACAGCACAATGACTATATATAACAGAAATAGGGGTCAGGTCAGTGAACCATGAAATTGGAGTAAAAACTTTCATAAGTCATAATTACTCATTATTAGATTTAAATCTCATATTATACAAAACTGTTGTCTGCTCTATGGTTAGGTTGTTGTCGCTTCGACACATTCTCCGTTTTCTTTCTGAATTTTAAAACTGATATAAGAGTTTAAGTAATAATTCATAGAAAGTCTCATGAAGTTTTTTCAATTTATTGCAAGAAAATGATAAGATTGTCGCATATTTTTAATATTACAACATCACTTCTGACAATTTATCACTTATGGTCACATCTAAGAAGAAGAAAAAAATTGGATACAAACACTGAAAATTGCAAGATGAACCTGGGCATGTAATTATGGCCTTAAATGGACCTTTAAGGGCAAAATTGATAATTCTTGTTGTTTTAAGATAAACGTCAATTTTAATGTCCCATCTGCTATTTCTATGTTCTCTATTTTCCATGTTCCTAGATCTTTCTGTCAGTAAAGATTGTTGCATCATTTCTTGTTAAAGTTTCCGGTCAAGGTAGATTTCAATGACGTTTAAGTCACAGCTACTTTAAACTTTTAGAACATATAAAAAAGAAGATGTGGTATGATTGCCAATGAGACAACTATCCACAAAAGACCAAAATGATACAAACATTAACAACTATAGGTCACCGTATGGCCTTCAACAATGAGCAAAGCCCATACCGCTTAGTCAGCTATAAAAGGCTCGGATGAGACAATGTAAAACAATTCAAACAAGAAAACTAACGGCCTTATTTATGTAAAAAAAGGAACGAAAAATAAATATGTAACACATGAACAAACCACAACCACTGAATTACAGGCTCCTGATCCTTATTAGTTGTAAGTGAAATTAGTGTTCTGACCAAGTTTCATGGGTTATTGAACATTGAATTTGAAAATATAGTGTGTCACACTAAGTGAATGTCAGTACATCAGAACTGTATAAGAACTTATTCCTTAATTTCTTTCTGTAATATTATCATTCATTTTATCATATTGATTCATCATTGTAGAACCAGAAAACCAGTGTCCTCCATACAACCAAACTGAGCAGCACATCTGACAAAACTTTTGAGGACAGTGTTTCGGAAGTTATCAACTTCATTAATGATCTACCAGATACACCTAGAACCAGAGAAAAAGTTAGAACAAGGTTCAGAAAAAGAATGTACAACCAAAAGGGATATGAAAAAACCAAGTGAGTATAATTTTGTTTTAAGAAGTGCATGCATAATTCATGCTCCTGCCACCAGGTCAAAAGGGTGTTAAGTTTACCTTTGACCTTAAGAATGTCAGTACATATTTGTCTGTAATGTGTTTAAAAAATAATGGGGCGTAGCATACAACATTCTTGAGTTATATAAAATAGAAGATGTGGTATGATTGCCAATGAGACAACTATTCACAAAAGACCAAAATGACACAAACATCAACAACTATAGGTCATAGTACAGCTTTAACAATGAGCAAAGCCCATACCGCATAGTCAGCTATAAAAGGCCCAATAAGACAATGTAAAACAATTTAAACAAGAAGACTAACCGCCTTAGTTATGTAAAAAAATGAACGAAAAACAAATATGTAACACACAAACAAACGACAACCACTGAATTACAGGCTCCTGAATTGGGACAAGCACATGTATACATATTCTTTAATGAGGCTTGAGGGTGTAAGATTTTCAGAAAAAATTTAAAAATTTATTTTTCATTACAAATTTTATTAATTATCCTTAGTAATAGGTACTTTATCATATGGTACAAAAATCATTCAAAAAAATATTTCTGTGTTGGCCCCAGGTGACATTTAAAATGTAAATATCATTGAAAAAGCTCTAAATTATCTCCCTTTGATGCAAAAATGCCATTTTTTGGCATTAAAATTGATTTTTTTTTTAAATCATTGGTGAACTATATTTTTATTGTTTTTTTCAAATAAGCTGTTCATAAATTAAATAATTGTATAAGTTTAATTGATTTCTGTAAAAAAAAATTCTATTTTGATATTACTGTTTCTCTTATTATAAGTTTGACAGAAAAAAAGGACATTTACAAAAAATGTATGCTTTTTTTTGAAGATTGTGAGCCGAAATGAATGGTGACCAAATTTTTTTATTTATCTATTAAGAATAAGATAAAGTTCATTTATTAATAGAAAAATATAGCGAAATCCTATATCATATAAATAAAAATGTTTTAGACCCATGAGCCCCCTTAATCAGGTTATATATAAGCCAGGCTACATAGCAAGTTATAAGAAGACCAAGAGTAACACCTGCTTAACAATCCAATAAATGGTCTGAATAAAACTTAAAATTGAAAACAAATAACATGTATATAAATCACAGAATTGCATGCTCTCGATTACTTTTGACAAGTGAATAAGTGACATAGTTTACTCAGAGTTGATATGGAAATGTTAATAAAATTAACAGTTGTTGATAGATATATCTTCAGTGAATCTTTGCCACTTCTGTTCTATACAAACAATTAAAGAATCAGGAAACAAATACTGGCAAATAAACTTACCTTACAGAATGAATGAGATGATGATACCAGTTTCTTTTTACTTCTTAGAGGTCTTCTGAGATTTTTGTTCAGTTGTTACATTCCATGTTTCTGGTACTGGCTTTTTAAACTATCATGCAAACCGTGAATTAAAGGTGTACGCAATATATATGAGATATGGAAGTAAAAAAAAATCTTCCAGTTAATCAAAATAAGAATTCTGTTTATGAAATGTCAGTTCCTGATCCTAATAATAGAATGAAGAAGTCTGGAAGACTCGTGAACTTGCTTATTATTCCCAAATTTCTATAAAATAAAATGGTTTAATTATGAAAAATTAAAAAAGACCCTTTCACCCTCTGATGTTAATATTTCCCCATTGTGGCTAACATTGGACACCAACTAAAAAATGGAGATAATTGAATCTTTTATGCAATATGATAACAGTTATTATTATTGTTATTGTTAACAATTCAATATTTTAAGTTGTATACTAGTGAAAGATGTGTTATAATGCAGCATATTCTGAAATTTTGGTGCATTAGTCATAACAGCTAAAACAAATAATAACATTTCAGTTGACGAGTTAACTATATAAAAAACAAATTACTTATAAAAAGAAAATCTGTATAAATATTTACAAACTTAGGTTTATAGAAGTACAGAGATACTAATTATTTATTTTTTTATTTCAGAGAGTTAGCCATAGCAACTGGCGGTAGTGTTAGAAAATTGCAGTGGAAGAAAGCCAGAGAGGCAGTAATACCACCAAAACAACCCAGGGCATCCTTCAAACAAAGGAATATTTCAATTGTGAGTTCCGCAACAACATCACCCATATCTTCCCCTGCTGTGTCTCCGGTATCTACTCCAGCAAATTCTCCACAAACTTCACCCACTCAACCTCCAATGATTTCTCCTGCTTCATCAGTCTCTTCTCATACAACAGAACAGCTTCCACAGACAAACAGTTTAGGAGTTTATTTTAAAGTAGGAGACAATGTCTGCATTGCAAGTGGCGGCAAGACGTATGACTTTGCAACTGTGGAAAAGATATGGACCTCAAGAGTCGACATTACCTACCTAAAAAAAAAGCTGGGCCTAAGCTTTCAACATGGAAGTTGGGTAGTGGTAAACTTTACAAAGACAGTATTCATAAGAACAGTGTCTTTCATTACTTGGGCAAAGTAGATCAAGTAGAAGGTCAGCTAATGCAGACAATAAAGAAAAAACTAAATAGTCTTTTTTAGTAGACAATTTTGTAAAAACATGTAAAGTTTGACTTTTGAAATATGTTATCTTATTGTCATTGAAATTTTATTTTCAGATTTTATCAAAATTTACTAGTAATTTAAGGGCCCTTTATGAACCGAGGCTTTGTGTTGATGGCTTTTCATTGACTAATAATTGTTTACTTTTTTAAATTGTTATTTGGATGGAGAGTTGTCTCATTGACACTCACACCACATCTTCCTATATCTATAAGTTAACAGTTTTGATTATAGGTTAAGCTAGCTGATTGTTTTTTGTATATATTTATGTAAATATTTCAGGTTTCAATTAAGATATATAATATAAAGTACTCATTGAATAAAAATATATTTAATTCATTTAAGACTGTTCTCTCCTCTTCTATCTTAAAACTTGCCAGTAATTGGGAATCCTATAGCTTTGTTTTAAGTTTATCCATGAACTACCATTTAAAAATTTTGCACACTAACTACGACTTTTTTCCATTAAATGTATCACATAGAGTTAAAAATGTCATGTTTACAAAACTATAGAAATTCTTGTTATATTTTCATGGTTTTTGAAAGAAAAAATGTGCCAATGTTAAGTGGAGGAAAAGTTGAGAACAATATTTATTTTTTGACAAATTTTCAATGTATTTATCTTGAAAAAACGCACACAGACCAATTATTTGTTTTCTGCTTTTTCAGTCCCTTTATTTATATTAAATCAATTTGTAATAGTATTGTAAAAAGCTGGTTATTTTTACACAGAGTAGAAAATACCCTTTAACAAGTTAAATTAAGGAGATAAGAAACACAAAGAATACTTTGTTTATTGTTTAACTTAGTTGTCTTGTATTTTTATTGTTAACAGGCAAATATGTTTTGAATGTTGAATTGTCACTTTACTGTTTGTCATCTTACAGGAAAAAATTAAATTTCTTTTTGTCGAGACTTTGGGTTTTCCCTGTGTTATTGTTATAGTATTTATAAGTTCAAAAATGGTTAGTGAGAGAAGTTGTATAATAGGTTCTTGTTTTGGGAAAAAGATATATATAGGTAAACTATGCAAAGACATACTTTGGCGGTTCAAAAGGTGGGGTTCAGTTATGTTATATTATTTTTTCACAGAATGTATGATTTACAATATCAAATATGACTTCAGTCCATTTAAATAATGTATTGGACATTTTGTAATTTGTTTTGTTTGAATATTGTTGTTATAATATATATGTTTATTTATAATGTTTTAACATGATTAAAATTGCTAGCTAGAAAAGAGAAATGTTATTGCTAGCAACTAAACCTATATCTAGAGTTTTGTTTTATTTATTATACGAAGGATTAACAAATGCAGAAAAAATGTTTATATAGATTTACATAGTACTATCTGCACTTACACTTCCAAAGAAAAAATAATCTGCTTTAATTCATTAAGGGGAATAACTCTAACTTAACAATTGGAAAACTAGTTTGACCTAGTGTTAAGTACATTCAAGACAGATTTTAGCATGTCAAGAATATATCAAGAAAAATTAAGACACAATTCAAAATGTTAAGAATGTGTCGAGACATAATGAGGAAAAAAAAGAATGTCGAGAATCAGTCGAGACATAATGAGAAAAAAAAAGAATATCGAGAATCCGTCGAGACATAATGAGGAAAAAAAAGAATGTCGAGAATCTGTCGAGAAATTTTAAGACATTATTCAGAATGTCGAGAATATGTCGAGTAAATTTCATACTTATTTAATACAAGTCAGAATTTGTCAAGAAAAATTAAGACATAATTCATTCTTTTTGAGATTGTCGAGTAAAAGTTCATGCAAATCGAGACAAAAACTGGTCTTTTCAGACTTTTGGACTTTTGTAGTGATTGGCATACCTCATTTCCATGGAGATTAATTGGCCCTCCCCTCAGCACTGGTCTATTGATCTTTAAAATTTTGTTCAGATGACATGTATTAGTTTGTGATCAGGTCAGATTAAGATGAACAACTAATGTTAGGTCAATGATATTTTAATGCATTTGCAAGTCTCATTTTTCATGGAGATTATATATAGTTTATTTTAGTTGGACATGTTATAAGAAACTCAAAAATTGTAAACTAAACAGTTTATAAAAAACTATTGTTAATATACCCTAGTAGTAACCTACCTGTAATTTCATTTGTAATAGAAAAAATTCAAGGAACCTCAGTGATGCATGCATAACATCACTAGGTGAATATTTGTAAAAACTTGTATAGTCATATGATATTACAGACTTTATAGAAAGACCAAGGATATGGGTATCCATCCATGACACAAAATCAATACATGCACACCAACAAAAAACACACAAAAAACAACCCCTGGATGTTACGCAACCAACTATCAATCAATGAATAACTAAAAGCAACAAAAACACACTTTTATTTATGTTCTTCATAGCTATTTCCTTCTTACTATGTGATTGTTTTAGCAAGTCAATCATAGTCATATGATTCAATTTTTTTTTCATATTTCAGTTGTTGAATTACTTGACGGAGGTGTTGATGTGTGTAATGCTGATGAAAAGAAAAGAACAGCACTTCACTTTTCTTCTTCTCAAGGCAATGATAAAATAGGTAAAATACAATATAATTTATGAAAATAAACATTTGTATATTTCACATGGAGATAAATTTATAAACATAGTGGTAAAAATGTTTGGTTTTGATTGATATTAAATTCTTAATTGCTAACTATTATCTTTTTATAACAGTAAACAGTAAGATGGTATTTAGACCTTTAAGACTATATATATTGTTATTTTAGAATTTTGGATTTCAGTTTTTATACGACCGCAAATTTTGAAAAAAATTTTAGTCGTATATTGCTATCACGTTGGCGTCTTCGTCGTCGTCGTCGTCGTCCGAATACTTTTAGTTTTTGCACTCTAACTTTAGTAAAAGTGAATAGAAATCTATGAAATTTTAACACAAGGTTTATGACCATAAAAGGAAGGCTGGTATTGATTTTGGGAGTTTTGGTCCCAACATTTTAGGAATTAGGGGCCAAAAGGGCCCAAATAAGCATTTTCTTGGTTTTCGCACTATAACTTTTGTTTAAGTTAATAGAAATCTATGAAATTTTGACACAAGGTTTATGACCACAAAAGAAAGGTTGGGATTGATTTTGGGAGTTTTGGTTTCAACAGTTTAGGAATTAGGGGCAAAAAAAGGGCCCAAATAAGCATAATTCTTGGTTTTCGCACAATAACTTTAGTTAAAGTAAATAGAAATCAATGAAATTTAAACACAATGTTTATGACCACAAAAGGAAGGTTGGTATTGATTTTGGGAGTTTTGGTCCCAACAGTTAAGGAAAAAGGGGCCCAAAGGGTCCAAAATTAAACTTTGTTTGATTTCATCAAAATTGAATAATTGGGGTTCTTTAATATGCCGAATCTAACTGTGTATGTAGGTTCTTAATTTTTGGTCCTGTTTTCAAATTGGTCTACATTAAGGTCCAAAGGGTCCAAAATTAAACTTAGTTTGATTTTAACAAAAATTGAAACCTTGGGGTTCTTTGATATGCTGAATATAAAAATGTACTTAGATTTTTGATTATTGGCCCAGTTTTCAAGTTGGCCCAAATCGAGGTCCAAAATTAAACATTGTTTGATTTCATCAAAAATTGAATAATTGGGGTTCTTTGATATGCCAAATCTAACTGTGTATGTAGATTCTTAATTTTTGGTCCAGTTTTAAAATAAGTCTAAATTAAAGTGCAAAGGGTCCAAAATTAAACTAAGTTTGATTTTAACAAAAATAAATTCTTGGGCCTCTTTGATATGCTGAATCTAAACATGTACTTAGATTTTTGATTATGGGCCCAGTTTTCAAGTTGGTCCAAATCAGGATCTAAAATTATTATATTAAGTATTGTGCAATAGCAAGTCTTTTCAATTGCACAGTATTGTGCAATGGCAAGAAATATCTAATTTCACAATATTGTGAAATTGCAATTTTTTTTTTAATTAAGAGTTATCTTTCTTTGTCCAGTATAGTAAGCAAGAAATATCTGCAAGAATTTTTTTTAATTGGAGTTATCTTTCTTTGTCCAGAATCAACTTAAATCTTTGTTATATACAATATACAATGTATATTCACTTTTTACTACCAACTGATAAATTTAAATAATCTTTACCATTAATATTTTATGATGTATTTAAATGAGTAGTAATTGTTGCAAACTCCATTAGAATATTTTAATTGAAATTAGTTTTGGAATAAGGGAAAGGGGGATGTGATTAAAAAATTGGGTTCAATTTTTCTCATTTGAAATTTCATAAATAAAAAGAAAATTTCTTCAAACATTTTTTTGAGAGGATTAATATTCAACAGCATAGTGAATTGCTCTAAGAGAAAACAAAAATTTTAAGTTCATTTCAATACATTCATTCTGTGTCAGAAACCTATGCTGTGTCAACTATTTAATCACAATCCAAATTTAGAGCGGAATCCAGCTTGAATGTTGTGTCCATACTTGCCCCAACCGTTCAGGGTTCAACCTCTGCGGTCGTATAAAGCTACGCCCTGCGGAGCATCTGGTTTACTTTATATTGCAGAATAAAAGGACATTTACTTTTTTTCATTTAAAAAATCATTTAATTCAAATATATTATTTACTTGTTAATTTTGATGTACCTGTCTAAAATTCAAAAATGAAAACTTGCTTATGACTACCTGGTCACTACCAAATGTATTGTGATATTTTATTTTCTTCTAGTTAAAGCATTGTTGGACAAAGGTGCCAATCCAAATCTGAAAGATCTTCTTGGAAATACACCGCTGCATTTAGGTACCTTCTTGTAGTTTTTAAGATTTTTAACAAGAAAAGAAGCAAAGGAACAGGTCTTTACCACAGATTTTCAGCCTGAAGACTTTTCATATGAAAGAATTAATCTTCAGGAAAGCTACCAAACTTTTACAAGGAGCAAAATTTTCATTGCATAAAATCAACATTAAATTACTGATTGGTACCCATGTCCCATAGTTATATGCAAAGATTTTTTACATTTTACAGCAGTTTTGGTTTTGCATTCTTGCAAAATATATATATTATGGAGTGTATTAACCAAACATATGCTGATATCAAACATGCCTTTTGTTCGCAAAAATATGTTTAGATAAAAGGAAATGTAAACGTTTACTGCTTGTAAGGTAGCAATATTGTAAATGGAAAAGAAGGAAATCATTTTGCTAAAAAAATTAATTAAGATTAAACTCACATTTAAAAAAAAATCATATATATATATAAATATTTAATCTTTCAGCTGCTTGTACTGGAAAAGTGCCAACAGTTACTCTGCTGCTTAAAGCAGGTATGTTATATTACATAGCTAAGAGATGTGAATACATTGTATATAGGATTAATCATTCAGAGAACTTAGTTGTTTATGCTATAAAGCCAAAGATGTTTAAATATTCTATTGTCTGCTTGCCTAACTTTTAACCTCACTTTTCTAAAAACAAATCAAAATTATCTGCCATGTCAGATTGTGGTTTTATTTTTCTGTTGTTATTACATTGTGCGAAAAAATGCTGTCATTTATATTTTATAATTGTAACTGTAAACTTGCTTTTATAGTATGATTTATTTTTCTAGGTACTGATATAAAGTCAGTAGATAACTTTGGTAGAACTCCTATAACATTAGCCAAATCAAGGTTAAAGTTCCTTGTAGAAGACAAGACCTACTCATCTCAGCGAGTCAAAGACGAGGCTTTAGAGGTACTTATCTCCCTTACACAATTATTTTAATCTTGATTATTTTCATGAATTGTCACGAATTAAAGAATAAGGAAAGCAGTAGGTTCAATATCAATGAAGCATAGCTAATACAATTACTAGATGGGAAATTAAATACCCAGATTGTATTAAATTCTGATGCTGAGAATTGTGGGTGATATTTGTTTGTTTTCTTGAAGTATTTCTTATTATAACATGACTCATTATTTTTCTGTTGAAATGTATATTTTCTTAAGGGTTTATATTTATTAAATTTATGAATACACAATATCAACACAACAAAGTTTATCAAATAAAAAAGACAAAAATGCCTGATAAAAAACTTGATTTCTCAAGTTAGAAATAACATAATATTATTCCAACAAAATTAGATTTAGAGACAAAGCATTAAAATTCCACAGCAGTTTATTCTTTAACAGTATCTTTGAAATGTAATTAACCCATTGACAATTCTTTAATTTTAGGTAACAGACATGATGAAGACTTTTCTGAATATCTCTGGTCAGACAGAAAATGCTGGTCAGTTAGAGGAACTCTGTGATAGACTTAAACAAGTATCAACTCGTGAAGACGTGGATCATGTCAACCAGCTCTTGTCAAACTTTGCTAGTCTGGCTATCGAAAAGAATAGCAATGTAACGTGACATGAGGCGCTTGTCAAATTTTGCCAGTCTGGCTATCAGAAAGAATAGCTGTATAACATGACAAGAGATATAAAATCTCTTCTTTTTTTCAATTGTCTTTCAATATTTCACAAAAGACAACAGGGTTGTAAAGGTGATTGCTATATTTATTGCTGAAAGTTATATGGGTATAAATAAGTTTATGTGTATTCACATAAATCTATAGCAAAGTTATATGTATGATTCAGTTAATGTTTTACAGAGATAAATACACATCTTTTTTAAAATGTTTTTAAAAATCTTTTTTGAATCTTTTTTTAAAATGCAGAAATGAAGAGGAAATTATATAAACAAAAGTCTCATAATATCAAATGTTAAAATGTGGTCAAATTTTATACTCAATTGATTTTAATTGCAATAGTAGTGTAAATACGTGTTAATAGCTTGTGGCTGCCATTTTTAAAAACTTCAGAAAAGGTTTAAAGAAAACATGAGCATTGCATTTGCTTAGCACATATATATAAGTAAATTGTTTTTTTTTTGTCCAACATTTGGATATTACTGATTTTCTGGATAGAAAGAAATGTACTCACAGAAATGTAAAAAAAAATCCAACAATAAATTTTATTAAAAACAGTAAATGTATCTTATTCTTTGGGAATTCAAATATTGCTGTTAATCTTTTTTATAGAAAAATAAGTATGGGACATTCTAATCATTGGATCTACATTTAAACTTGATCAGCTTGACAAAAGTTGGGGATTTTTGTCCAGGTGGATATTTTTTATTTAAAGATGGTCATTTTTAATAAGTCCCCTACTGACGAAGCCAAAGGTACTATAGGTTTGCACTTCTTCCATCTGTCTGTCTTGTCCGAATACACAATTATCATCCCTTGATTATCGTTGTCCATGAATAAAGTCCCTAGTGTGGACAGTGTGTTACTTGTCAATTTTGTTTATACACCTTCCAAATGATATTGGAAATGCATTTGCAAGTCTCATTTTCATGGAGATTATATATAGTTTAGTTTAGTTGGACATGTTATAAGAAACTCAAAAATTGTAAACTAAACAGTTTATAAAAAAAAAACTATTGTTAATATACCCTAGTAGTAACCTACCTGTAATTTCGTTTTATGCCTCATATAGCAAGAAGGGGGATAAAATTACACTGTGAAAAAAATGATTCATGAATTACAATGTAAGGTAGGGATTTGGTGTAGTTGAAAAAGATTAGAAATTAGCATTTCCGAAGCTGTCAAAAGATTTCAAGACTCCCTTACATAAATTGTCTATATTTTGAGTTAGAGCTGATGGAGTTTTCTAAAATTTTGAAATAATTTGTCCCAAGAGTAGTACAACACACTGTAAAAATATTATTGAGAAAGGGCAGTTGGGATTTTTTTTATTTCCATTTATTGTCTAAAAGAAATGTGCTGCGAAATAACTGTGTACTACTGGTAGGTACTCAGATTGTCTGCCCATCCACCAGCCTGGCAAATCAGTTTTCCACACTTGTTTGGTTCATGCTTGATGATATTGATTTGATATTTGGTATATTGTTTTATCATGCAGATCAAGTTTAAATTTTGTTCCGATCTATTGATTTTGTGCAGAGTTATGACCCTTGGATTTAGAAAATTCACTTCCACACTTAAATTATCAGTTTTCCACACTTTGTACACATGTATGTCATGTTTGAAGATATAGACTTGATATTTGTTATATAGTCTATCGACTAGCTACACCATGACAAGTTATAGATCAAGTTTGCCTTTCATTCTAGTACAATGAATTTTCAACGGATAGGGGAATGCTAGTTAAAATGGTCATTCTGTTGTGGGTACGCTTTTAAGCTCACCTGACCCTAATGGGCCAAGTGAGCTTTGCTCTTAACTTGCGGTCTGTTGTCCATCGCTGTTGTCTGTAATATTTACAAAAATCTTCTCCTCTGAAACTACTGGGCCAAATGAAACTAAACTTGGCCAAAATCTTCCTTAGCTTATCTAGTTTAAAAAATGCATCTGATGACCCCTCCCTATAACCAAGATGGCCAGCATGGCTTGAAATAGAACACTGGGGTAAAATGCTGTTTTTGGAAAATGACGCAGTCGTTGTTCCATAACTGCCGACCTGAATTCTCTGCCTACCGCGCTTGGTTTCGTATTTACAAATTTCAATACAAACTGGAATGTGCTTGTGTTATCATTATGCATGAGCATTGTGTAGTAATCAGCCAGGAACCAGTTTACAAACTAACTGGTTTCTGTTTGTATTCCACTACAGTCGAACAAAGTGTTGTAGTTTGACAGGAACCAGTCCAGAATTTTGTAAACTACAAAACGTAATCGGTTATTATCATTCCGTTTTGGTGTTTCATACCGACTTATATGGTTTGAATAAGCTTAAGACCCTTCAAACATTAATGTGATAGGTATATTTAAGACTTGTTTTACAAAAGGATGAAACTGTTTTGCTTTAAAAGTCGTACTATAGGGATATATGTTATGTACGGATTTCCACTCTCACCGGTTAATTTCTTCTTTTACACGTGCTTTTGAAACTTCCTGTTTAAACATCGCAAGTTTTAAAATTGTTTTTTGAGTGAATTAAACTTATTTTAACAATCACGAAGCGTTCGGGAATCATTTCAAGCAGTTTCTTCTTCTCTTTGATGATGGAAAATAGGTTTTCTCAAGAAAATACCGCAAACGATCGCAGAGGAATTGAAACGTACAAGTCAAGTCGGCACCTGGTTAAATTGGCATCTAGTCAAATCGGCACCTATTTGACGTCAATTCGGCTTCCAATAATATTTATTATAATATTTTCTATTCAATTAATTAATAACTGTTACCAAGTACATAGTGAATATTAGGTAAACATCGAAACCAAAGTGAATATGTTGTTGTGTATAAAAGTAAACAACGAAGCTATTGTTTTAACCATTTTACCATTAGACAATTATTAAAATTAAATGGAAAACTATGAGTCCCTTTCAATAAATTAAACTTTCATGCCAAATAATTAGCAAATTTAAGGTGGTTTTTTTTTCAGTAATGTTTAAACAGCATTAAACAAACAATCCTGTAAAAGACTCAACTGGTTAAATAATGCATAAAAATATCCAATATCTCATGTATTAGTCCAAATAATAATGACGTCTGACAAGGCTATTTTATTTTTTTCTGGGACGCCTTCCTAAGACGTTCGTAGGAAGGCTTCCTAAGAAGGCGTCCCAGAAAAAAATTAACATAGCCTTGTGGTCATAGGAAGGTGTCCCAGAATAAAATTTAAAAAGCCTTGCCAGACGTAATAATTATTTGGACAACTCATATATATCATTAAAAATACACCAAAAAATTCATGTAGTTGAGAAAAATAAATACATACAAAATGTATTTTGTAAATTCATTGAGGTGTAAAAGCGTTGACCGAAGAACTTTTTGTATGAAGCGCGTAAGCGTAAGCGTACGCGCTTCATTCTAAAAATGTGCACACGGTCAACGCTTTTGCAACCCTATGAGGTTACAAAAAGAAACATTCAATACTTATAATTACTTTTTTTAGCTAGGATCATGAAAACACGAATTTTATAACTTTTTTATTCAATTCATCTGTGCACTTTATTGTGGGACCACGTGTTATCATGAATGAAAAGTTTTATTGAGTGATGCAATTGCTTGAGGAATAACATGTGATGTGCAGTTAGCCAATCAGAATAAAGTATTATAATGAAACATATATCAAATGTAATTATAACAAAATACATTATGTTGTAAGAGTTATCTCCCCAAACACTGTTTTTCTTGTGGCCACCTCTCCTTCGTAACCGTAAAAGAATTTATTTTACCAAATTGCTCGTTACATATTTAGGATAAGAATATTCGTTTGAACCATAGCTCTATGGGGACTCCATATGAGAGTTATTCACCCTTTTTCATTTGATTCAAGCGATATGCATTTTCAACTGGTAAACCATAACTGATAGAGACCTAAGGTCTTCATGAGGTCATTGGTACTAAAAATGTAAATGAGGTCAATGTCAAAGGTCAAGGTCATATTATAAATTTTGATTTTGGCTTATTTTCACTTCTTTTCAAATACTGTATGACATTTTGACAAATAATTTTTCATAAATTTTTAGTTGCGACATGTCCTTACTTGTATATTTTGGTTGAAAGGCTGCGCATACAATAAAAGGGAGTTTTTGTCCATCTTACATTTAAAATTACGCGTCAAGTGGTAGTACTCATTAACCAAACATATTAAAGACCTAGGATATTTTGATTCAAGGTCCATGGTTTGTGACCTTGAAATTGAGGTCAAGGTCATAGGTTAATAGGACGTCATAAAGCCATAGGAACTAACATTTTAAACTGATTTTTCATATTTCAATATAAAAATAGATCTTTTCTAGTGGAAAGACTTCAATTGTTCTCTGAACAATTTGTTTTTAATTTACTTCATATTTTGTGGGAGAAGGGGGTTCAGACTATGTGGTATCAGGTCTGTTTGCGCCCAATACACTTTCGCACCTAGCACGTTCACACCCAAGGTTCGTTCGCACTCTACTCATTCGCGCCCAATTTTTAATTCAAATTCAAGTTGAATAATTGGAAAATCATGATTGTTGTTTTAAATTGCTTTGGTGTAAATACTGAATGTATTTATAGCTTGGTATGAGTAAAACATTGAAGATTTTAAAGGAAAAACACAAAAGATAATTTTGAGACAATGACAACAATTATACTTATAAGAAAACACTTGCTTACAGAGTTATTAAACACAAAACCAATTAAGATTAGTTGCGAACATGTAGGGTGTGAAAGTGAAAGGGGGTGAACATGAGTTGGCGCAAACGTGAATGGGCGCGAATGGACCCGGATTCAGCCTATGTACCAGTGAGAAATATAGAAGCCTTTCCACGGGATTTATTTGTACAATTCAGGTAGTCTTGACCTATTCATTTGTCTTAAAAAAAAAACAGCCAGTTGGCACCTTCACTTCACACACACACATATACGAATATCAATTATATGCTTACGAGACATGTTGCATTGTTAAACAAATTACGGTATGTGAAAATCAAGACTTGCATAAAAACTATCCAAATATTAGAGACAGTGGCGTCATTTTTCTTCAGAGCTTTCAGCTCTTTGATTAGCATATATCACTGAAACTAACACATTTAGAGCAAATCTGAACAGAGAAGAAATTCTTCTTGTTATTCCATCTGGTGTGATGATATAAAGTATGTGCACTGATAAAGTACAATTTTGATTGACATCAGTCATCATAAAAAACTAGAAAAAATCATTTACTGTTAGGTGAATTGACAAAGCTATTATCAAAATGATCCCTAAAACTTATATTGAGCCATCTTTAATCTGCCTTTTGTCTTTCAAAACAAATTAAAATGAGAAGTGCTGACATCTAGAACAATGTAGCTTAAGCATTGACCTGACAGTGGCTATTTTGCAGGATCTGATTAAAATATCTTAATTCAAGTTGGCAAAATAGCATGTTTTTATAGCTGGGTAAGTAATTCTGATGAAGTTAATCCAGAAAAGTGCTTCGGACATTCTAAACATCCTATCATTGAATATTCCCAGAAATTTATGATCATTTATCAATGTAATATATTGATATATATTCAAGTTACAAAATGATGTTGTACTTGTTAAGGAAAGTACATAACTTGTTCAAGTTGCAGGAATCTTAAATCTGTTCAAAACATATCAATGATGTCATTGTTTAAATTTGGAGTTATCTTCCTTTTCCGAAACTGTAGTTGAATAAGCTTCAACAAATGTTTTTTTTTTACTTCTGGCACTGATAAATTAATGCAATCTCTACTCTTCATTGCTTACAAGCACTTTGATTTGGGGCTTGAATTTGAACTAGCTCTTATTGATCGCCAATGATCACAAAACTGTACTTTTGTTTAATCAATTTGCTAAGTCCATTTCTGTTGATTTATATAATGTATTCTTATGTTGTGATGTCCCAGCTTCGTTTGTTGATCTGTCTGTCTGTCTGGTGTATTGTTTTATAATGACAAGTTATCAAAAGGACCTAGAAAATTCACTTGATGTTTCTGCACTTTTTTTCTTCATGCTTGTAGATATTGATTTGATAATTGTTTTTCATTACAAGTTACAGTTCAAGTAGTAATTTTGTTCTGGTCTGATGATTTTGTGCAGAGTTATGGTCTTTGGAATTAAAATATTCACTCAAATAATCACACTTTTTGTGTCATGCTTGAAGATATTGATTTGAATAATAAATTATAGTTTTATTGTCGAGCCTACAACTTTTGTTGAGGAAAGCTCGACATAGGGATATTGATCTGGTGGCGGCATATACCTTAGAAGATGGAAGACCTGAATGCTTGATACTTTGTATATAGATGCCTCATGTTACGTAGTTTCCGTAAGTCATATGTCTAATGACCTTGACCTCATTTCATGGTTCAGTGAAGACTTGAAAAAAGTAAAGATTTTTGTAAGGTTAAATTCTCTCTTTATTATAAGTAATAGGATAACTATATTTGGTATGAGTGTACCTTGCAAGGTCCTCATACCTATGTTAAGTTTTTGTGTTTTGGTCTGTTTTTCTTATTAAACTAAAAGCAACTATATTTGTTGTATGGAAGAATTGTTAGCTGTCCATGTCTGCCTGGCATGGTTCTTCTAAGCTTGACCTCATTTTCATGGTTCATTAGTCAATGTTTAGTTTTCTTGGTTAATAATAAGTTTATGCAGGAACATATATATTAACAATGTTAATATTATTATATGTTAGATATACTGTTCCCATGTTTTTGTGACAGTTATAATAAAGCTTTATATCAAAGACTGTCAACACAATATCAATAATAAGTAAAGAAGGCGAGACATTTCAGTGTGTACACTCTTGTAATGACAAGTTACAGTTCAAAGTTCAAATTTTAATCCAGTCAGATAATTAAATGTCGAGTGATCATGGTCCCTGGAATTACAAAATTCATTTACATAATCAGTTTCCACTGAACATATTTTTAGTCATTTTTAAAGATATTGACTTGATATTTGCTAGATAGTTTACAACATGATATAGTTTTAGTTATAATTTTGTTCCAATACCATTGATTATGGACTTTCCGATTTGATTTTCCTCTGAGTTCAGTATTTTTGTGATTTTACTTTTTAACCGGCAGGGGAATATGTATTTCCATGCAATACTTACAGAATGCTTGTAATAAATATAGATTAGACCGTTGCTTCTCCTGTTTGAATGGTTCTACATGTACACTAGTCATTTTTGGGGCCCTTTATAGCCTGCTGTTCGGTATTAGTCAAGGCCCCGTGTTGAAGGCCGTACTTTGAACTATAATGGATTACTTTTTACTAATTGTGACTAGGACAGAGAGTTGCCTCATTAGTAGTCATATCAAATCTTGTTATATCTATCAACCCCACCACATTCTATGTGTGCCTGTCCCAGGTCAGAAAAAATTGTTATTAAGTGATAGATGTTGGTTGCTGTGTATCCTAGCTACTTGCTATTCGTTTGTAGCTTTATAAATATTATTATGCTGTTGGTCCGCTGTCCAACGTAAGGGACTGGTTGGTCGATCCTGAACTTGTTTAATCTCGCATGATTCTGTAAGTACCTTTCCCAAGTTAGGATTAGTTCAGTGGTTGTCGTTTGTTGTTGGATATCATGTTTTTGTTTATTGTTTGGCTCATTATTATGACTGTTTAGTTTTTTTGTTTGAATTATTTTGAATTTGACATACCAGGTCTCTTTTTCGCTTTCTATGTGGCAGATTTTTGCTCATTGCTGAAGGTTTGATCATTTGATTTCAAGTTTGAATACCTGCCAACTGTCACTATTTGCGGGGGATTTCCTCCATGGAGGCTCCCAAACAGAAATTTTGAAAGAGCAATTTAATAATTAAAATAATTATTTTTACAATGACTTTCGACTTATGAAAGTATGAAGAAACTAGAAAACAACATTAAAATGTATTTGCAGGTCCCCTTGCAGGTTTTTTAGGACTATGAAAGCCATCTTGCACGCAAAACCCCCATGGGCATTTTGAAAAAGTGGTAGGTATGGAGTTGTCTCATTAACAATTATACCACATCTTCTTATTTTTATAGTGCTGTCAGTTTGAATAGTGCTTTGGTAATTTTCACCTCTATTATCTACATCACTTGTATTCAAATCGTGACTGTTTGAGTGTTTCCGATGAAGGTAAATCCAGAAAAGTGCTTCGGTCGCACGATATCAATAGAGAGTTTTTTTCTTCATATAGATAACAATAACATTCTAACAGCCAACAAAAAATCAACACTCTCAATGAAAGGAGACACTTGAAGATATATCGTACAAAGGAATTTTTGTCAGAAATTATGAAGTATAAAGTAATTTAATCAAAATGTCAAACTGTCTGTTACGTACATCGACATACTGAATAAAATGGCAAGAAATCACAAAACGAGAAATCTCAATATAAATGCATGTAACAAAAAACATGAAATATGTTCCTCCAGTCAGTGTTGTTAACTATAGCTATGGTTTAGAAATATACAATTTCTTAATGTTACATCATAGTTGATTTTATTTAATAAATATATAAGAAGATACATGGACGACAGTAGTTCATCCTTTGTTTCCTGCATCTTCACATGTCATCCAACATTTACTGATTTATGTTATGCAGTGTTTTACAGTTTGTATTCCCAAACCATTGTTTGAACAATCAAGTATTATTTTATCCATTGTTTGCATGTCTTGAATGTACGTGCTAGAAAATATGAAATTAAAGTCAATCCAAGTACACTACATATCAAAACGGCGTAAATAAGCATGTAGCTGTTCATAGAATCGTGGTATGACAACATTGCCTTTTCAAATTTTATTCAGCTGTTGGTAATGTTTCCAAAGTTGTTATGGTATAAATAGATGAAATCTGTTGTCTTGTTTCTTGTTCACATTTTATTGTTCACAATATATCCAACTGTCTAAAGGCTATTCCCTCAATAAACAACATTTGACTAAACCTTATTATTTCTTTCTGCAAGTTAGTCGATCTTCGTGTGAAATGATCACATACGATAGCTCCTAGTCCTCTATTTGAAATGCCAACGCCTTATGTTTTTTTCTCTCTCTGAAATAAAAGTCAATATTTACTTTAAATATGAAAAATGCGTCTACCAACGATTTTCCCTTGTTGATAAGTTAACTGACAAGACACTTCCCATTTTTCCGGAAATGTGTACTCATTTGAAAAGGAAAAGAAAATAAAAAAAATATGTGATTTGAAGTATAATATTACGGATGATAAAATTTTGGTGCAACCTTCTTAATAACAGACTTGATAACAAGATTTTGTCAATGTTACATACATATGAATTATAAAAGTGTGAAATTGAAATCAAATGGTTGTTATTTATGAAAAGTATGTTTGATAATCGTGGAATGTCAAACATATGGCAAAATCAAGATTGTATTTAAAAAAAAATGGATTGTATTAAGCATTGAGCAAAATTTAACAGATCAGTTTAGTATGGCTGGATGCGGCCATTTCACCTTTTCGCGTTTCGCGTTTTCTCCTTTCAGTTTGCAAACGCGAAATCGCGAAATCGGGAAATCGAGAAAGCGAAATCGAGTAATCAGGAAATCGGGAAAGCGAAAATGCGAAATCGAGAAATCAAGAAAGCAAAAACACGAAAGCGAAAACGGGAAATGACATAGATTTCTCGATTTCGTTTTTTCGCTTTCCCGATTTCTCGATTCTCCTTTGTGAATCTGCTGACATCGGCGATTAATTCCATTATGTAATGCCTTGTCCTTTTTCAGTCAAAAAAGACCTATATAAATATTTACCACACTAATGTTGTACCAATTTTAATATTCTTAAATTAAAAAATTTATTTACTTCAGTCGATATTGTCTTACTAGAAAAATTGTGTAGATTTATAAACTATATATCAGTGAAAGTATGTCCTCCTGGTTAATTCACGTTTATTTATTTATTTATATTTCATACATGCAAAATATGTTGAATTGTACATATTTCATCTCTGAAACTATGTTATTTAGTTAACGAAAACAATTATACTGTAGACAAATAAACAAAAAAAAATCATTGAATTTTTTAGATGAACTATGTTGGACCAAGGATTAAAATGTACATCTTTTGCATTGGCTCTATATTACCATATTTTGTACATTCACAGAACATATAAATGATTATTTTATATTTTTTCGTTTATATATGTTCGATCCTGGTGGACTGTTTAAGTGCAGGGCTGATAACAGCATATGTTTCTGCGAAACGGAGTGTTGTAAATAGGTTGATTGAAAATATTATCTCAAAAGAAGCAAGCCAAATCATTAAATGGATTTTCGTGCAATTCAATTCTGTGTTAAATCGGGTTTTTTTCTTCTCTCCACGTAATATCAGCTCTAGGCAACGATAGATGTATGTTGCACTGAATTAAACAATGATTTTTCGACTTGCAATGTTCTCTAGTGTAACCAATATACTTGTCTGCCATCATACTTCGCAGCCTATGCTCTTGATCACAATACTTCGCAGCCTATGCTCTTGGTCACCATACTTCGGAGCCGATGAGTTTGAAAAACTCTATAATCAGTCAATGGCAACATCAGTTTGCTGTGATGGAAAGGCTTCTCGTTATACGGCATTTAATGATAGAATAATGTGACGGGGTATGATTGCAAATATAAAATTGAGAATGGAAATGGGGAATGTGTCAAAGAGACAACAACCCGACCAGAAACAGACAACAGCAGAAGGTCACAGGTCTTCAATGCAGCGAGAAATTACCGCACCGAGTGGCGTCCTTCAGCTGGCCCCTAAACAAATATATACTAGTTCAGTGATAATGAACACAGCTTTCCACCAGACACAAAAGGACAAAAACAAATTAAAGCAAGTACATTCACCATGCGGCCTCAACAATGTGCAAAACACAAAATGAAAACCGTGTAGTAAACCATCAAAGTCCCAGGCGACTAAATGTCATGAAATAATTCAAACGAGTAAACCAACGATCTTGTTGATTGTTCAACAATAAATGTATAAAAAATATGGTAGACAGCAACCACAGAATACCACTTACTTAAAGCCACATCTGTCGGACATGGACACAAAAAATATGGTTGGGACAAACATAAATGTGAACGCACAACCTCCTCACCACCCGGAACAGTGACGCGACAGCAAACATTAGAATGATGAAAAGGCAATTAAAATGCATAATGTGAGGTTTAGGATGCGACGCTTAGTTGAAAATTTCTATTATATTGATAAAAAGTAATTAAAAAAAATCATAAAATGATCAACTGGATAATTACTATAACTATATATAATACAAAAATATACCTTTACAGTTTTGTCTTAGATATATTTAAATGTTTTTTTTATGTGCTAGAAATTGACTCGTCTTCGCTAGCCAAGGGTAACGATCCACTCCCGCTGTCTTCAATGAAGAGTGAAGAGAGCGGGAGCGGATCGTAACCCTTGGCTAGCGAAGATGCTATCGACTATGACCATGCTGACTGATTTTAAACTTGACTTATCATTGTGTATATCGTGTGAGTATTGTGATGTTTTAAATGCAGCATTTAGAAAATCATAACTGACGGCATATCTTCATATGCATCTTTTGGCATGAATAAGTAAATATATCCTCTTATATATAAATGTACTGTTTTATTTCTAGAAAGCGAATTAAATATGACATTAAATCTTATACTGTATGCTGATGGGGAAATTTGGAAAAATGCATTCTCCTAATCAATATTCTTAAGATTATTTTACAATGTAAGAATTATTTTTAAAATGTGTCTTTGTTTTCTATAAATGAAAAAATGATGGTATTCATCAAATTAAGACACTGGCAATGCATGTTATGTCGAAACTTTTCTTTTGCAAACAATGAACAAATTTAAATGTTTACATAACAAATGTACCTTGTGTCACGATCATATTGAATATAAATGTATTAGGAATAGAAAACAATCAATATTATTCTTCAATAAATGCAGAAAAAAACTACACTTTCAAAACACTACTTTTAAGTACTAAAGATCTTTAAATAATACAAGAAAAGAATCAATAACGCTGGCAAAACAAACGATGGCTGAATACATGGGGAGCTTACCAAAGGATCATGGTTATAACTATCAAAAATCTTTTATAGTTGTACTATTATAGTTCTATAGCTTTTGTTTAACTCGAGCAAACATTTTCCCGCTATGGACGATGTTCAAGGTGATGCTAGCCTAGAACTCAAAAGAAATATTATCTCTGCATAAAAGTAATATTTTAATTACTGATCAGTGTTTGAGTTGGCATTGGAAAGTAACACTTCTTTGTATCTGGATGACAAATCAATAGTTATTACACGTCGGTTATCATACTTATAAAAAAGTTACTTCGAAACCACAATTGTACATGTATAAAAGTGCATGCCTGGAAGCCATGCATGCAAATATGAAATATGTATAATCATCTCTCTACCTTTGTGGAAATAAAGATATATATATAGAGAGAGACCTATGCATCCCAAATAAGTTTGTGCGGTTTTCAAAAGTTTGAAAGTATTCAGCATTTTGTGTTTGGTATTAATGTTTAATAGTCAAAAAGCGGTTTTTATGGTATACATTAAATTGAGTCACGAACTTGTTATCACCTATGTAAAACATTGGTGTTTTTAACCTAAATGCATTTCACTTTTATCTTTACTTTTACTGATCTTAATCAAATCAGAAACTGCGAAAAGCTGTGTCGTAATATACCAGCAAGGTCGAATATTCAATATTTATTTTTTAACTTCAAATATTTTGTAGTTTTTTTGTGCGAAATTTGAAACCACAACTCAACATACCTTGTGCGTCCTATCTCCATACATTCTGTCTGGTGAGATATTTCCTATTGTTTGTACAGTACAAATAAAAATACCTGTTCATATCAGTAAAATATTGATAAGATTCGGGATTTAATATATGTACATTTAAATTTTTACATAATACCTCTTGTGAGCTAGTCTTGTGGGATTTAATTTTATCACCTATATTTTTTATGTTTTTAATTCAAATTCATTATTGGACAATTCCTATTGGCTCTCTCTTAAACATAATAAGACTAAATAAATAGTATGTTTCATGCATGTAGCTGCGGAATCGTGTACATGCATATGAGCTACGGTTCCGCAGCTAACATGGATGTGTCCAGATTTTACTTGCAAGCTAGACGTATAAAAGTTATAAATCCTAGTTACTACTGACTAATTACTAGCAAATCAATCCATTTTGGAAAAAAAATGATCGCTTCAACCACAACACAGGGTCAAAATGTTGTCATTAAATAGTAAAAAACCTGAAAAATTATCACAAAAAAAAAGATCAAAGGAAAAATGCACAAAATAGTGTTATATGGTATCCAGGAAGGAAATTACCATGTTGCCACGCCAACTTGTTTTGAATTTAAACATAGCCACTATAAGTCGCTGCTTTTGAAGAATCTCACCGAAAGTCAGCTGGTTGGCTTTTGTGTGGTATTCTTAGTTACAAAATTATTAAGCATTGCTTTAGGTTTTAGAGACTAAAGTTTTGGTACCATATATATAATTGACTTAAAAAACCTCTACCTTTATTAAACTTGACTAGGTATTTTCAAAATAACTATAGCTTTACAAGTATGCCATACTATGCCGATAGCACGTTTCTAATTTATAGAATATTTCTTTGATAATACTAAATTTTGTTAAGCTCATGTTTTGCTTAGACATAAATGACAACTAAACATACCTTGTAAGTCCTATTTCCGTATTTTCTGTTCAGATATTTGTCAATGTTAATACTTTATAGATAAAATACCTGTTCAAATCAGTAAAATATTGATAAGGTTTGGGATTTACATGTACATTTAAATTTCCCCGTTCAACCTCCTGATATTATCTAGTCGGTTTTAGTTTTATCACCCGTGAAAATGTATTGTTTATAGTTCGTTGATAAATACATGTATATTATCAATATTTATATCAGGTAACACCGAGAAAGATGTTTAATGAAGAACATTCACATCGATTATGGAATGATTGAGAATCAGTTTGTTTGTTGTATCTAGTGGCAAAAATCACACACATATTAGGACGGAACATTTTTTTTTGCCACAAGATACAACAAACCAATTCATTCTCAATCATTCCATAATCGATGTGACTTTCTTCAATATTCTGAATATGTGGATTGTTATTTAAAAATCTTGGCTAGTGAGCTGTTCAATATAAAGTTTCATAAACAAACAAAATATGTAGTAAAACGTGCGATTTAAACACCCCACAGTTTTCAAGTTTTAAAGCCACATTGATGTAGTAAAAATTCGCAAAGAAATCAAATAATTAAAGTGTTTGTTGACTCTGGACGCATTTGGCAATAATTGTTTAAGTGTTACTGTAGGTCCTTATATATAAATCTAGAGTCTCTAAAGAGCCTGTATCGCTCACCTTGGTCTAAGTGAATATTAAACAAAGGACGCAGATGGATTCATGACAAACTTGTGTTTTGGTGATGGTGATGTATTTGTACATCTTACTGTACTGAACATTCTTGCTGCTTACAATTATCTCTCTCTATAATGTTCTTGGCCCAGAAGTGTTAGTAGAAAATGTTAGTAAAAATTTACAAATTTTATGAAAATTGTTAAAAATTGACTATAAAATACAACAACTCCTTAGGGGATTAATTGACCATTTTGGACATGTTGTCTTAATTTAAGGTCTTACTTTGCTGTAAATTAGTGCTTTTTACAGTTTATCTTTATCTATAATAATATTCAAAATAATAACAAAAAACGGCAAATTCCCTTAAAATTACCAATTCAGGGGCAGCGACCTTACAACGGGTTGCCCTATCAATCTGAAAATGTCAGGGCAGATCTCGAGGGGCAGATAGATCTTGACCTGATAAACAAATTAACTTAGCCAGATTTGCTCTAAATGCTTTGGTTTTGAGTTATAAGCCAAACACTGCATTTTACCCCTATGTTCATTTTAAAATGTGGCGGCCATCGTGGTTGGTTGGCCGGGTCACGCCACACATTTTTAAACTAGATACCCATATGATGATTGTGACCAAGTTTGGATTGGTTTGGCCCAGTAGTTTCAGGGGAGAAGATTTTTGTAAAAGATTACTAAGATTTACGAAAAATGGTTAAAAATTGACAATGAAGGGCAATAACTCCTACAGGGGTCAACTGGCCATTTTGATCATATGACTTATTTGTAAATCTTACTTTGATGAACATTACTGCTGTTGACAGTTTATCTCTATCTATAATAATATTCAAGATAATAACAAAAAACGGCAAAATTTTCCAAAAATTATCAATTTAGGGGCAGCAATCCAACAAAAGGTTGTCCTATTCATCTGAAAATTTTAGGGCAGATAGATCTTGACCTGATAAACAAATGTACCCAATGTCAGATTGCTCTAAATGCTTTTGTTTTGAGTTATAAGCCAAAAAACGCATTTTACTCCTATGTTCTATTTTTAGACGTGGTGGCCATCTTGGTTGGTTTGCCGGGTCACATCACACATTTTTTAAACTAGATACCCCAATGATGATTATGGCCAAGTTGGGCTTAATTTAGCCCAGTAGTTTCAGAGGAGAATTTTTTTTGTAAAAGTTAACGACGACGGACGACGCCGGATGCCAAGTGATGAGAAAAGGTCACTTGGCCCTTTGGGCCCGGTGAGCTTAAAAGGAGATGTGATGATTATCCAATGAGACAACTCTCCACAAGACCAAAGATGACAATGTAAAACAATTCAAACGAGAAATTTAACTTTACAGTTTGTATATATATATACCTCGTCACAATTTATAATACAGTTGAATACTTGCGTTTCATTTTCTGTAGGTTATTGTTGAATTCAAACTAGAAAAGTGCCTTTGACGCATCTTATTATATAAATAAGTGCTATTTGCATTTTATAAAGGCAAAACACACATTCCCGACAAAAAACAATTCAGTTAAAAAGGTACAATATGGAATATAACATTATAGTTTAATTAAAAGATCAGACTGCCATTCAGTTGATCTATGACTCAAAAAAAAAGACCTTCCTTATGCAGATCAAATTTCTACACATTTTTCTTGGAACATTTCCGAAAGGTTTTGTTTCCCATCCGACCGTTCAATCTTTATTGTTATACAGTATGACACAAATGTTTCCTCTCAGTCTAGTATACCAATAACTGCTTTATACAGCACAAAAAACTTCAACAACAGTAAACAGATAATGATTTTAACTGTCAAACTTATCCGTGACGCTTGTACAGCCTGTCAACTTTCGGTATACTCACATGAGCATGCGAGTAAATATGAATCAAACTGTGAAATCAGTGTATAAAGCTTGAGTAATGATAAATGTAAACCATTAGAAGCTGGAGTGTGCGGAGAAAACCAACGGTCTTCAATAGGAAAACTGACAATCCTGGTAAATTAAGATTTGAGTCGAGTACACTTGCAAGAGCGGGGTTCGACTTACAACCTCAGTGTTGACTGGCTAGCGATTACAATAGTAACGGTCCATTTAGACCAGTCTACTCGGCCACTGAGGCCCCTCTAAAGGATTTGATGTGGACAAAGTTGTCTTGTCGGAGCCTTTTATAGCTGACTATGCGGTATGGGCTTTGATCATTGTTGAAGGCCGTACGGTGACCTATAGTTGTTAATTTCTGTGTCATTTTTGGTCTTTTGTGGATAGTTGTCTCATTGGCAATCATATCACATCTTCTTTTTTTTTATAAAAGCTTTCAAAATCCATCTATTCAACCAACGAAATAACCAAAGACCGTCAAAAGGGAGATACATGAGTGTTAATAGCAAGCAAAACAACACTTATAAGCACGGAACAAACCAAATTAAGAACTGAATGTGAGATTATTTGGACTAAAATACAAAAAAAAGGAAGCCTCTATATTGGATCCTTCTACAAAAATGCAAAAAGCACATTAGAAGGCCTTCAAAACCTTGAGACATCACGAAATATGATTGATACAAATAGCAACAACATTATACTAATGGGCGACTTCAATCTTCCAAGCATAAAATGGGAACGTGGAACAATCACACCATGGTACAAACATCAACCAAAAGATGCTAGATATCATAAATAACTTCAATATTAAACCGATTGTATCAGAACCAACAAGAATCAACAGCATTCTAGATTTATGTTTCACCAACAACCCTAACCTTATAAAGAAAGTAGAAGTAGAACCAGGAATAAGTGACCATAACCTTGTTCAGATCACTATAAATACAAAGGCAAAAATTCATAAAAAAAAAACGCCTAGGAAAATATACATCATGTATAAAAAGGGGAACATGGTATGTATAAGATCAGACTTAAGATCAAAATTCAAAGAAGACAGCAATAGAAGGTGTAGAAACATCATGGACAAACTTCAAAAACATAGTGACAGAATCAATTGAAATTAGCATACCAGCATACTACCACGAGACGGAATCCTCCCCGGATGACAACAGAAACTAAACAAATGATAAGAAAGAAACAGACTTTACAACAAAGCAAAAATATCAAACGATAAGCAACACTGGGAAGTTTTAAAACTTTATAGGAAAAGTGTAAAAGCAACTTCAAAGCAATCACGACCAATATGTCAAAAACATTTTGACACCAGAAGAACCAACAAAGGCACATACCGACAGTTTCAGAGAACAAATATATGCTACAACCAAGAAGTTGTGGTCATATATAAAAGGTATGAAGAAGGACAGTAGTAACATCAGCATGCTTAATAAGAATGGTAAGAACATCATACATGCAGAAGAAAAAGCAAACTAGCAGTACGAATCAGCATTTTACTGATTTTGTTTTTAATCAGCACTAAGACATACGATTCTATACAGATGTTGAATTTAGGCTACCAAAATTACCAAGACCTATTGTACACATGAAACCAATAAATATGGTCATTACCTGGAATTATCAAACAGCTGAAAATATAAATCCCAATGAAGCAACAGGACCTGATTTGATACCTTTCAGAGTCCTGAAACAGACAGCAGAACATACTTGGAGATAATATTTAATAAATTCATCAAATTAGGAACAGTACAAACAGACTGTCTCATCGGTAATGTCATCCCGAATTTCAAAAAGGGCGATAAGACAGATCCAGTAAATTACCGTCCTGTCTCTCTTACATCTATCCCTACAACATTATGGGGCACATCATCTTTATTAGCATTTTGAACAACATGGATAACAACACTGAAACTCCTGTCACAATACCAGTATGTATTCAGGAAAACCCACTCGTCCTAACAACAGCTTTTAAACACCACAGAAGATATAGCTAGAATAAGTACTATATATACCATGGTTATTACGAGTTTTAAAACATATTTAAACAAACGAATCCGAAGGATGAGTTTGTTTAAATATGTTAATGAGTAAGACACATGGTATATAAAATTTGTAATATAAATAAAATGATTGACAGCTTCAAGACCTTCAACTAATATTGGAAATTGATCATGTTACAGTTTTATCCAATGAAATGGAAGCTCGCGCAAGTCACTTTTGGGCCTCGTGTATGATATTCTGTGTATTTCATGTAATAGAACCCCTGAATTTGCAAAAAGGAAAGAAAATGTCAGATTTTCCCGATTTTTATTTAGTTTTGCGCCCCATGTATGGTTGTTTGCGCAAGTAACTTCATAATGTCATCAGACTGAGGTAAACAAAATTATCGGATTCCAGCGTCGGACAAGGATTAAATAATTATTATTCTAATGACGGTAAGAATTGTTTTTGTTTTTGTTTTCAAGTATCATACAAATTAATCATATTTTACAGAATTTTCATCTCATTGAAAAATGCATAATTATAAATTTCTAGTTTTCGTACAAACTGCTTTCTTCCGTTATTTTATTAATTCGATTATTAGATTATTTATTAAAACACAATTTTAATGATAAAACACTGTACTTAAACAGTAGCGGATCCAGGGAGCGTAGATAGTGTACGTTCCCCTAATTGATCGCAAAACAAAATCATGTTTTTTCACAGATATTTGTAGCCGATATTTATTCCTTTTTCTATAGGTACCCCCTTTTAAAATCGAAATTTAATCGGATCTTCGCAAAGGAAATGATAGTTTCACATTTCATTTTTTTGCACAACTTAAAGAAGAAACATTTAGTAATTGTTTCCAAAATTAGGGAAATTCGTGACAATCCTATATAGTTTGAAAAAGGTTTCTTAAGATTTGGGTACACATAGTTTATTGCTTTTTGTTATGAAATGAAAACAAATGAAGATCTTGACCTTTTAGTACGTTTAACAGTTTCCTAAATATTTAAGAGGCGGATACATTTAAAAAAAAAAGTGGAGCTTCAGCCATGGAATAACATGAATA
Source organism: Mytilus trossulus (assembly GCF_036588685.1). NCBI lineage: Eukaryota > Metazoa > Mollusca > Bivalvia > Mytilida > Mytilidae > Mytilus > Mytilus trossulus. Next base: position 64,832,399 of record NC_086379.1, read on the forward strand.
TGAATATGTTATACCATGGCTGAAGCTCCGCCTTTTCCCTTTGAATTCTAGTTGAGTTGCATATTTAATTAGCAAAGTATGGTACAACATTAATTTGCATATAATATACCATGGTTTTGCCTCACCACACTTTTTAAGCAAATTATTTCATAAAAACATTAAAGGAAAAAAATCTAATTTAAGTTACAAGAGATAATAAAGACCAAGTACTATATATACCATGGTTTTTACGAGTTAACATATTTAAACAAACGAATCCGAAGGATGAGTTTGTTTAAATATGTTAATGAGTAAGACACATGGTATATAAAATTTGTAATATAAATAAAATGATTGACAGCTTCAAGACCTTCAACTTATATTGGAAATTGATCACGTTACAGTTTTATCCAATGAAATGGAAGCTCGCGCAAGTCACTTTTGCGCCTCGTGTATGATCTTTTGTGTATTTCATGTAATCGAACCCCCGAATTTGCAAAAAAGGAAAGAAAATGTCAGATTTTCCCGATTTTTATTTAGTTTTGCGCCCCGTGTATGGTTGTTTGCGCAAGTAACTTCATAATGTCATCAGACTGAGGTAAACAAAAATATCGGATTCCAGCGTCGGACAAGGATTAAATAATAATTCTAATGGCGGTAAGAATTGTTTTTGTTTTGTTTTCAAGTATCATACAAATTAATCATATTTTAAAGAATTTTCATCTCATTGAAAAATGCATATTTGTACATTTCTAGTTTTCGTACAAACTGCTTTCTTCCGTTATTTTATTAATTCGATTATTAGATATTTAATTTTATTAAAACACAATTTTAATGAAAAACACTATATTTAAACAGTAGCGGATCCAGGGAGCGTAGATAGTGTACGTTCCCCTAATTGATCGCAAAAAAAAAATCATGTTTTTTCACAGATATTTGTAGCCGATATTTATTCCTTTTTCTATAGGTACCCCCTTTTTTAAATCGAAATTTAATTGGATCTTCGCAAAGGAAATGATAGTTTCACATTTCATTTTTTTCACAACTTAAAGAAGAAACATTTAGTAATTGTTTCCAAAATAAGGGGAATTCGTAACAATCTTATATATATAGTTTGAAAAAAGTTTCTTAAGATTTGGGTACACATTATTTATTGCTTTTTGTTATGAAATGAAAGCAAATTAAGATCTTGACCTTTTAGTACGTTTAACAGTTTTCTAAATATTTAAGAGGCGGATACATTTAAAACTGAAAAGGTGGAGCTTCAGCCATGGAATAACATGAACATGAATATGTTATACCATGGCTGAAGCTCCGCCTTTTTTCCTTTGAATTCTAGTTGAGTTGCATATTTAATTAGCAAAGTATGGTACAACATTAATTTGCATATAATATACCATGGTTTTCCCTCACCACACTTTTTAAGCAAATTATTTCATAAAAACATCAAAGGAAAAAAATCTAATTTATGTTTCAAGCAGATATACTGGACTTCAGTAAGGCCTTCGATACCGTGCTACATCGCCATCTTGTACACAAACTCAGGAACAAGGGTTTTGACAAGTACACAGACATGAACCTACCACAATTTTAAACTTGTATATAGTTAACTTGCATATAGTTATATACTTTTTTCGGTTTTGTTGATCAAAACTTGTACAGTACCTGCACTTGATGACACAACATCAGCGCGATGGATATTTTCTGTTGCTGATTAACGATCAAGAAGAAGTATAAAACAGCAAGATTACTTAAAAATAGCACAATTGAAAAGGTTTTTGTTGTTTCAAGAGGCAGATTTAGGGGACAGGGCGACGGTGCCCCCCCTTTCCTGGAATATTTGATTTATTGTTTATTGTTTTGGGGAATCACTGAGGCATGACTGGAGAGGGCCCCCCTCTAAGGCAGTCAGTGCTACATCCCCCTGGCTCTTAGTCTGGAAATAAAACAGTTAAGACAAAAACCAAACCCGCGATTCCAAGGTGAAATATTAAGTGAAATATGTTCCTTACCTGTTGAAATAAGTTCCTTTGTTATTGAAATATGTTCTACTGGTTTTTCAAGTTAATATCTTTAAAACTCATCATTGTCATAAGTGATGTAAAGTTGTCATTAAAGTGTATAATAAAAACATGTATTATATTGATAATAAAAAGTGTAAACATCCAATATGGATCCTGTGGAGTATAGCATTTTTTTTATAACATTTGGCCAAAATATCAACTAAGCATCAATCATTTATTGATGAATATTTCATGTTACTTCATATAAGAATTCGTAGAAAAATAAATTAGTTCGTTTGAAATATTTATCACAGTTGGTTATCTTCGTTGTGCATTTGCTTTTTAATCATGCAACTATGAACAATTTATATGCGGACTTAATTTGATTTTTTTTTTTAAATTACCATATTTTTAATGTTTTCGTGTTGTTTTTAGACTTCAATGGTACGTATTAAATTTATCAGGTACAACTATAGAATGTTTTGATAAAAGGGTAATTCATTAAAATCAAATATAATACAATACCATCATTTGTATTTCTATACTTCATCCTAGAGTAGTGTTCATACCTTTAATTGGAAATGTACCCTCATGTATGCAGATTGCATTAGCATTTATGAAAAGTATAGTGAATATGTTGCAAAGAAACTTGGTTTTTTTTTCTGTTAAATAGGTTCAAGTGAAAAAAATATATGGAAATATTTTTCTGAAACTTGTTTCAATTCTTTTAATTATTCAATATCGGAACAAAATTCATGGAGCTTTTTTTCAAGACTAATCCAAAATTTGGTAAAAAAATTAGTTCAGAAACAAATTTTACAGTGCTGGCACTTATTTTTATGTACTGTAAATTCTGCAAAACATAGTCACTCACCTAACAATTAAAAATTAATGTTCTATTTTTGGCATTGAAGGCCATGTTAGTTGACAGGTTTGGGTCATTGGACACATTTTTTCAACAAGATACTCTTATGATGTTGCCAAGTTTGGTTAAATTTCTCTCAGTAGTAAAAGATGACAAAATTTTGGGAAATAATAACAAAAAATTATGGGGAAAAAAAAAAAGATTTTAAAGGGCAATGACTTCCTAAGGGGTCAGTTGACAATTGTGTTCATGTTCATTTATTAGTAGATCTAACTTTGCTGAACATAACAGCTGTTTAAAGTTTATCTCTTTCTATATTAAGATAATAAGATTATAACCAAAAACTTCAAAATTTCCTTAAAATACCAATTTAGGGGATTGTATGATTTGTCTGAAAATTTCATGGCGGATAGATCTGCAACTGATGAACAACTTTACCATGTGTCAGATTTGCTCTAAATGCTTTGGTTTCAGAGATAAAAGCAAAAATCTTCATTTTTTGGGCTAGGTGAGCTAAACTTTCTGTGATATTAAATATTACTTCTAGTGGAACATATTTCCTAAGAATTAAGTTCTGGCAGAACAAATGTCATGTGAGAACACATTTACACAGACTTATAAACATAAACACCCTACTATCATAAGCACAGGCATAACAAAATGATTGCTTCATACCTTGAGATTATTATGCTTTGAATATAAAAAAGGAGGTGTGGTATGAGGGATAATTAGAAAACTCAACATCCATGTCCCAATGTATCAAAAGTATTCAATTATAGATCAAGGTGCAGCCTTTAACACATGACCTTGGCTCACATAAATTATCAAGCTATACAAAGCACCAACATGACTATAGTGTAAAACAATTCAAAGAGGAAAATCATTGGCTCACATAGATTAGCAAGCTATAAAGAGCACCAAAATGACAAATAATATTGAATTGATATACAGGCACTAAGAAAAAACCTCAAACATTTTACATTTTTAGTGCTTGCAGTTATACAAATCAAAATGTACTATTTATTAGAGTAGTGAAGGAATAAATACTTTTTAAATGTAAATTTTACAATCATGGTTGCATATGTTACAAAATCTGTAAAAAAAAAACGATTTCCTGAGAATTTAAAACTTTTTGAAGTTTTATCAATACAAATCTGTCATATTTTGGATATTCTCAGTACCAATGAAGGGTGTGGTCTTATAGTTATACTCATCACCCTACGGAATGTAAATCCAGGTTTCATTTCAAATTTAAATTCTTTAACGAGTCTTGATATCACAGTTTTAATTTCCAATTGAGCAAATTTATTTCCAATACACATATATGGTCCTTTACCGAATGGCATAAATGTCTTTGATTCTGAAGGTGATAAAAACCTCTCTGGTCTAAAGGTTTCTCCATCTTCCACGTTCAATCTGAAATAAAATAAACTTTTAATTACTGCTACATCAAATATAAAATATAAATTATTGCAAAATAAAAGTACACTTCCTGTCAGCAGAGTTTGCAATTTACATATACTTCCTCTCATTCACTACTGATTGAACATAATAACATGGCACAATTTTTCAAACGTTCAAACAACTTCAGCAAAATAAATAACAAAACTGCCACTGTTTTACTATTTTACTAATTAAAATTAATTTTATTTCAGAAATTGTTTTAGATTTTACATTATCAGTGATCCATGATATAGAAGTCAAACCTTGTCAGAAATACAAGTTCACATTTTAATCATTGTATTCACCAAAGATAGTTGACATTTTACTAATAGTACTTGAGAAAACCACCTCATCACTAAATCTTAATCGTGCAACTGTAAAATGAGGTCAATGTCAGATGGACATGTATCTCTTGGATTTGGTAGTCATTTTTAATAGTAAAACCATTATTATATATACCTATGTAATGCACCAACATGGAGGCCTATAACAGTGCCTGCTGGGATTTTGTAGTCATTTTAATACCCAAGTATGATTATTATTATATATACCTATGTAATGCACCAACATGGAGGCCTATAACAGTGCCTGCTGGGATTTTGTAGTCATTTTAATACCCAAGTATGATTATTATTATATATACCTATGTAATGCACCAACATGGAGGCCTATAACAGTGCCTGCTGGGATTTTGTAGCCATTTTAATACCCAAGTATGATTATTATTATATATACCTATGTAATGCACCAACATGGAGGCCTATAACAGTGCCTGCTGGGATTTTGTAGCCATTTTAATACCTTAGTATGATCGTTATTATATATACCTATGTAATGCACCAACATGGAGGCCTATAACAGTGCCTGCTGGGATTTTGAAGTCATTTTAATACCCAAGTATGATTATTATTATATATACCTATGTAATGCACCAACATGGAGGCCTATAACAGTTCCTGCTGGGATTTTGTAGCCATTTTAATACCCAAGTATGATTATTATTATATATACCTATGTAATGCACCAACATGGAGGCCTATAACAGTGCCTGCTGGGATTTTGTAGCCATTTTAATACCTTAGTATGATCGTTATTATATATACCTATGTAATGCACCAACATGGAGGCCTATAACAGTTCCTGCTGGGATTTTGTAGCCATTTATAACATCATCATGTAAACTCTTCCTAAAGAAACATGGAACTGGGGGAAATAATCTGAAAAACAAATTTTATTTTATCACATATATATTGAGTCTTAAAGAGAAAAGTTTAACTACAGGTAAACTTAACAGTATCAATAAACTTTGCAATCATTCCCTACACCAAATACAATTGACCTATTGTCTATACCAGGTAATATCTATGAAACCAACCTTTATGCAAAAATAACATTTTCAAAAGAACCAAGAAAGTAAAGTCAGCGGAAAAGAAGTGTGAGAGGGACTTGCATACCTTACAATCATGTTGTACACCAAATAAATTTGACCCATTGCTTTGAGTATCTTAAAAACAGACTAAAGCATTAAATCCTACCATTTACAAAAGAACCATGAAGTCAAGGATAGATGAAACCCTACATAATTAAATTATTGCTTATAGTATCAGAGAAATCACAACAATGACCGATGAACCATAAAAATGAGGTGCAGGTCAGTTGAAACCCAATGAAAAGGATCATGTACAACTTACAAGCACTGCCTTTACCAAATAGAGATAAACCACTGCTTATGTTATCTAAGAAAAGGATGTAACTTTAATATTCAAAGACTAACCAATGAGACACAAATGAGGTCAAGATTAAAAAAAAAGCTGCAAGAAGGAAATGTACTGAACAATGAAAATGAGATCAAAGACAATGGACATTCAATAGAAAGAAGCTTCACAACTTGAGGCGTCACTATGCCTTTATTAACAGTTACCTCATGGTTTCCTTGATAACACAGTTCAGGTATTTTAACTTGTCTAACTTTTCTGAGTCACATTCAGATATATCTGAGAATACTTGGTTCACCTCTGCTCTTACTTTATCTTGTACTTCTGGATACTGTGCTAGCTGTAATAAAATCCATGTCATAGCTGTGGCTGTTGTCTGAAATTATAACAAAGGTTATTTAAAGGTTAGGATTAGATAAGAAAATAATCTTTCCCTTAACCTTACAGGAAGTGTATTTTGAGTATTCTGAAAGCAAATTTGCAAAATACAGTGGATTTAATAATTTCTTGTGTACCAATTTTTTTGGATTAAGAAAAAAAAATTGAGGTTACATTGGTTCTCAAATAGTCTGCTTTCAGTGATTTTAGAAAATGTGTACTTTGTGATACATTTCATTTAGTGGTATCCCTATCTTACAGAATCCAAAGAATAATAAATAATCCAAATAAACTCATCATAGATACCAGGACTAAATTTAGTATATACGCCAGACGTACATTTCGTATACAAAAGACTCATCAGTGACGCTTAAATTAAAAAAAAGTACACTAAAAAAATCTTACATGAAGTATTCAACCTCATACTTTATTTGCAACCTTAATACATATGTAGGAACCTGCAGAAATAACACCAATACATGTTGTACAATTGTCAGGAAATTCTACAAATACCAGTGATATTTTCAGACCAGAGTAAATAGTTCTATCAAATAGAAGAAAGCTCAAAATAGATCTGTAATTTATTGTTAAAATTAATAATATGTCTCAAATATGTGATAATTGTTAAAAAAAAAAATAATAAATGAATCTTTTTTCTGAATGAAAGTTACTTACATCAAATCCAGCAAAAATAAATCCAATGATTTGACCAAATAACTCTTTATCAGATAATCCTGATCCTTCAGAATCTCTGGCAGACATCAATGATGTTAACAAATCTCTATGTTTATTTGCTGTAGGAAAAAAAGAGTCAAATCTTTCAATTATAATGTAAAGCACTTTCACATTTTTGAAAATTGTTTTCTTTGCTACATCATGTAAGAAGCTTTACATGAATGTACCTAAAAGTGAGGACTTTCCCCAGTTTCATATTTGCTATCTGGTAGTTATTTGAGCATGTAGTTTTAAGCAGTTATTGAATACATATAGATTATACCACTGCATCGAGTGTAATACCATATTTATCCACTTGAGACAGTTAAATTTTCAAATTTAAAGTCCGAGCCGCCTCGTCGTCACAATCGGATTTTAACCAATGAAGTACTGAGATCAAAAGAACCACACGTTGATTAAATTTTTTTATACAATGGGTGCAGAAAGGGATAAATTGACGAAGAATTAGAGAAATATATTTACCATTTTATTAATCATATTTGATAATTAATTGTAGATAAAGGTGTGTACATGCATAAACTTTATAACTGAATGCATGCAGTGAGATGTAAATAAATTATCAAATTAAATTGAATCATCAAGAATTAATTCAGGTATTGTTTTGCCATTAATTTAACTTACATTAGGGTAACGTCACGGTACCCAAATTGCACCGAGTACCCATTTTTTTTTTATAAATTAAGTAAGTAGTTATTGGATGGTAAATGTCCAATAGAAAAAAAACTGCTTAATAAATACTTCTTATGATCCTTTCTTCTTACAATAGATGAGATAATAAGGTACAATATTTTCATAATGAGTAATGTGTAAAATAATCATTTATGGTATAAGTTTTGCTCATTGTTTCAGGCCATTACATTACATAGAATTGTTTAGTTTGAAGATGTCTCATTCACAAACATTCCACCAAATTGTTAATTTTGTATAGCAATATACCTACCATTTAATTCTTGCATTTCATATTCTTTAATAATTTTGCTGGTAAATTCTACAATAAATTCTTTATCTGTTGCTGTTTTCTTATTTTTCTTTGTAGGAAGTAGTCTTGAAAAAGGCAGTAAATCTACAAAACTACAAAAAGTGTAATTCTACATATAAGTTATTATAATTGATACATGAAAAATAAACCAAAAAATAAATGCATTATAGTACACAATTCTCTACTTGCACTATCGTTTGGATGTTCAGTGGACCATAAAACTGTGGTCAAAACTCTGATCAATATTAAATCATAATTTCATAGGGAACATGTGTACTAGGTTTCAAGTTGATTGGACTTCAACTTCATCAAAAACTTTAACCTAAAGTGCATGTGGAACAGACAGACGAACACACAGAGGAAAGAACGCACAGGCCCCAAAGCATTATGACGAACCACACAGAGGAACGGATGCATAGACCACAGACTAGGATAAAAAAAATTGTCCTGCATTTTTTTTTAGCTGTAATCTCTGTTCTGCCTTTTTATTTTTCACTCTGTTCGGTCCTGCCTTTTTATTTTTAGTTTACCTAAATTATGTCCTGACTTTTTTTTTTGGCAAGTGTCTCATCCTGCCTTTTCTTTTACTCAAAACTCCTGTCCTGCCTATTTTTTTCAAATTTCATCCTAGCCCCCCCCCTAAAAATCAAATGGTAGCTCCCTAACTGCAATGTTTATAGAAATGATACTGCTATGAATGTTTTTTTGTTTTTTTAAATTTTATGAGCTGTTATCATTTCCAGCATAAAGTAATAATGATGATGAATGTGTGTGGGTTTAACATGCATAACAAAATTGATTGTTGTTTTCTTTTAATGTCAGTGGCAAATATTTCATCCATGTCCATTACGATCAAACATCATACATAACAGGATGAGAACATGTTTCTGTAATATGGATATGAATCCTGTTTTGTACTTGATTGATACTTTTAATGTATTTTTTAACATAATAATTTACGAGGTAATTCTTTGGGAAGACTTTTCACCCTTACCAAGATCTCATTGGGGGGTTCTGATCCTGGATACGGCATACAATTTTGTCAGATTCCTGTATTCCGCTTATACTATGTACATAAGCAATTATCATTTTTTTGGTAATTTTCAGTGTCCTTCAAGACTTCATTTCCCCTTTTCAAGGCACTACCAAAACATTATTTCAACTTCAAGTTGAGCAGACTTTGCTCATACTCCTCAGTGCATCATAAGTAGAGTAGCAGCAAATACCAATTTTTACAACTTTAATTTGATCAAACCCATGACCTCCTGCACTCAAGGCAAGAACACTCTTTCCATATGACCACTGTGGCAGTTGTATGAATAGATATTTTTAGTATCATTATAAATTCTATATGGTATGAATAAGTGGTCATAAATAATTGTACACTTTTTAAGCAAAAGCCTTGTGATATGTTCTCTATTCTAACTTTAAGTGTAAGCTTACGTTGTTCTAACAGAATCTACAAGATGTCTAAATCTCATTACACCAGTGGACTTTGGATTCTCTATAGACTGTAGATCATACTGGAAACCACACTTACATATCACATCTAATGTCTGAAATATAGAAACCACACTTACATATCACATTTAATGTCTGATATATAGAAACCACACTTACATATCACATCTAATGTCTGAAATAAAGAAACCACACTTACATATCACATCTAATGTCTGAAATATAGAAACCACACTTACATATCACATCTAATGTCTGAAATATAGAAACCACACTTACATATCACATATAAACCACACTTACATATCACATCTAATGTCTGAAATAAAGAAACCACACTTACATATCACATCTAATGTCTGAAATATAGAAACCACACTTACATATCACATCTAATGTCTGAAATATAGAAACCACACTTACATATCACATCTAATGTCTGAAATAAAGAAACCACACTTACATATCACATCTAATGTCTGAAATAAAGAAACCACACTTACATATCACATCTAATGTCTGAAATATAGAAACCACACTTACATATCACATCTAATGTCTGAAATAAAGAAACCACACTTACATATCACATCTAATGTCTGAAATATAGAAAAATTATTTGTCTTCATCCATAAATCTTCTTTTTTTTTATAACGAATTTTCTTTATTGTAACAAATAGACTGGCACAATATGTATGAACAAAGGTATACAGAATGGCATTTTCACACAAAAGAAGTATAAAATAATAAAACAACAATTGAATATATATGATGGTGCAATAATAGGTTGAAATAAATAAATATCTTATAACATTGAAATCTTATGTGTTCTTACAATATACATAAGTGGTGTTTCAATCAAATTTTAACATTTATTTTTTATTCTATGATAGGAGCCCATAAATCTTGGTGAGTATCTCAATACTAAGAACTGTTATTTTGATATCTTATTCTTGTATCTGTATGTGTTTTTTCCTGAAATTGCAATAACAAAGGAGAAGGTCCGGTAAGACACCTTTTTTAACCCCAAAATATAGCAGTTTGGAAAAATTGTTAAAATGTAAACTTTTAGTTATTTTTGGAACAGTAGAATGCTTCTGCTACATAAATATGGCCTGTTTTTTACAATACATGGCACATATATCGGGTACTAGCACCATAAAGTCATGCTAAATCACTGAAATCTTCACAATTCTTGCATTTTAGAATAATTTTAGACGGTTTTCGTGTTAAACGAAAGTGGCCACATTCGTGTTCATCCTTAATATTGAAATGCAAGTTGTATTTGATGATAATACATAACATATATAAAGGTTGAGGATGAACACGGATGCGGCTACTTTCATTTTTGACAAAAACCATCTGAAAAGTGACATTTTTTCGGCATATTTGGTAGATTTTTCATATTTGAGCTTAAATCGGATCGTTTTTAATGACAAAATTAGTGAAAATCTTTCACATAAACTAATAGAATCAAATAAAATAGACACTTAAGTTTTAAAAAAATGGTCCAAGTACTCCTTTCATATTTTTGTCCATTCTTAAAATCTTACTCGTCTTATAAATGCACACAATAATTACTAAATCTATACTATTTTATGGAGATTCAGGACAATGAATAACTTATCAAGAAACAGTACACTTAACTGCTTTTATGTCTTCTAAAAGTTTCATGTTTTTCTGGTATTGAAACTTATACATCATGCTGACAGTGAGGTTGTGAACAGATTTTCAAAATTTCAGGAAAATTGTATATGATAGTATAAACAGCAGATAATCAGTTAATCTATTTAATCAATTTTCATAATTTAAACAACCATATATAATACAAACTATAAAGTAACATATAAATAATTTATGCACATATATGTTAATTTTATAACTTACTAAACGACTCAGGGTAGCTTGAATATCTATATCTGTAGTATCTGTACTAGATTGTGATAATGCTTGGTTGTACAGTTGGAATAATGCATTACCTCTTTCTTGGAATACTGGAACCATAGCTGTTCAATAAAAGTAAGAAAAAAAGTTAAAGGCTCAAATATATCATAAGCTTCTCAGGCAAGTCTGAATTAGGTAAAGATGATTTTGGTGAGAAGGTTTTAATTAGGATTCGTTTTTACAGGTATTATATTACTTTTAATATGACCACCAGAAAGGTGTGCAGGTACAGCAGATAATTTCTTGTCAAAGAGATCAAATGAACTATTTTTTTTCCTTCTGTGAAAGTGACTGATTTCATCTATACATCATTTACATCATGCAAATGTTTCAGGTATAGATCAGGCGAACACAAATAAATTTGCAAGTCATGTCAGGAAAAAACACCTGTTTTGGAAACCAGGGTATCCTTAAGGATGTTTGCTGCTCAGTTTCAAAATATATAACTTTTCATAAAACTAGTATGTATTGATAAAGAATAAATTGAAAAAGCAAAAAAGCAAAAAAAATATATGGATCAATGTGCTTTATTTCGAGATATAAGCCATTGGAATTTCGGTGGGAAAATGTTCTCTCTTGATTTTTCATAGCTTTACCACTGACCAGTTAAAGTTCTCAAATACTATTAAAAGATAAATAAAATTTTATAAGACTTTTATAAATGACTTATAACTATGCATGTTAAAGATTTGTAAAAAGAAAAATGGGGGTTCATGGGGAAAATATTTTTAGACATTCAAATGGATAAAACCAGAGGATTCCGAAAATCTGACTAAAATTCCAAAACACAACAAGCAGACATCCTTAGAAGGTAGTTTGAATCATGGCCAGGTTAAACCAAAGACTTGAAAATGTCTCAGCAAACTGCAGTCAGTATTGGTTTGGAGTCAGAGTAATGTTTCTGTGTAGGGTGACATATCTTTCTGCAAACCATGTGAACATGGATGATAAAATCTGGCTTATAATGGTTTACTTTTATAAATTGTTATCTGGATTAAGAGTTGTCTCATTGGCACTCATGCCACATCTTCCTATACCTAATTAGCCTGTCAGTCTAGTACTAAGCAGGCCTGAGGGTTTATACTCATATCACATCATCATGTTCTCAATACTGAATATGCATTTTAAATTTACCACCAGACTTTATTGCAGACATCCATCAGAAACTTCAGAATTTGTACAACTTACTATGAAGAAGACTGAGAACAAATCCAGGATTACAAATCTTCCTAATCATATGATGGTGTTCCCCAGACAACACAAATAATGCTGGACTCCCTGTCAATCCAGTTATTTCATTATTCCTGAAAAATAACAAAATAACTTTTAAACAGATTTGGCTATTTCCCTAACTAGAAACCTAAGAGTTAATTTGAATATTATCTAGGACTCTTTCTACAACAAGGAATTCAGGATTACTGGAAAGCTTTTGTCTAAGACTCTTTCAATTTAGAAAGAGCTATATAAATGTAATATATATAAATTAGGGGTGTATCCCAAGGATTTGTATAGTACTATACAAATCCTTGTGCAGCCCAAAATTCTCTTTTTAGCTGACTATCTTAATTTAGCATCATATAAAAAAGAAGATGTGGTATGATTGCCAATGAGACAACTGTCCACAAGAGACCAAAATGACACTGAAATTAACAACTATAGGTTGGAAGGCCTTCAACAATGAGCTACATAATTTTAGGTACAATGTATACAAAACTCAAAATGAAAAGTGGAGACAAAAAACTCACACTAAGACACCATAATTTTGTGTGGATTTGATCAGTGAACTTACTGTGCATCGAGTCTGTGATAATTTTTACTATTTGTAACTAGTATGTGCTGAAAAACTTCAGGGTCACCAGTAAGTAACCTTTCTTGACCTCCAAACCAATAAAATCTTATCAATTTAGATTTTAGCTGTGTCATCCACCTTCAAGTATAGAAAGAAAGAAAAATGAAATGTAAAGTACACATTTTTTGTGTATTCATAGCAACTGTTATACCTGTTTATTTCTAGTCCATAATTGAACTGACATCTGACATTCTTTTCAGACTTGCTTGGGTTTTTGGACAATGACATCAAACACGTCTTATTGCTAGTCCGAGATTGCGCTGATATCTGACATCCTTTTCAGACTTGCATTGGGTTTTTGATCAATGGCATCAAACACATTTCATGGGTACTCATAGATTGCCCTGATATCTGACATCATTATCAGACTTACCTGAGGTTTGGGACAATGACATCAAACACATCTTATTGCTAGTCAGAGATTGCCTGATATATAATGGCCTTTTTGGGATTGGCTTGAGTTTTGGGAAAATGACACAATTTATTGCTAACTCAAAGAATGCCCTGATATCATATGGCCTTTTTAGGACATGGACATGATAAGGCCATAGTTCTAGTTCATTACTATTATGAGAATAATAGAGAAAAAATTCTCTGATCTACATGTGTAATATCAGCATTCCTTGTAAACAATTTATGTACATCTAATGATAATCGTTGATTTTTTTTTATACATGTACGTATTGTATTGTAATGTTTATCCACTTAATTTTAAGGACTAACACTAAATCATGTTGGTAAATAACATTTGTATAATGTGCAGTTTATTTTCAGTCTCTATTCTTTACCTCAAAGCATTAGTCATAGCCTCCGCTCTTCTAGCTTCCAACATATTTCCTACTATTGGATAGTATGTTAATCCAGGAACCTGTCAACAAAGACATCATACAACTGTCATCTGTTTTATCTGTAATAATTCTTTATATACATTTGTATATAAAGTTCACATTAACTTTAGTGCTCAAGTTTAGTTTCTTGTGTTTTTCTTTAATATAAACTTACATCATGTACATTATGCTTACCCTTCCAGAGCACCTGAGATCACCCCCATTTTTTGTTGGGTCTGTGTTGCTTATTTCTTTAGCTTTATGTGTTGTGTCATGTGTACTATTGTTTGTCTTATTCATTTTTAACCATAGCATTGTCAGTTTATTTTCGATTTATGAGTTTAACTGTCCCTCTGGTATCTTTCGTCCCTCTTTTAAACATGACTTTTTTGTTAAACAATCTTGTTTGTTTGCTGTTTCATTGCAGTTTACTCATTTTCTCAATTAATTCAAATTGTTAGGTTTAATATTCAGTTTATAATAAGACAGATTATTTTTTTCTGTGCTATAAACAGCTTGGCATGAAAATGATAATCACAAAAAGAAATGATGAAAAAATAAAAACTTACTGCTCGTAGTGGTGATAAAAAGGGCTTGATCAACATCTTATACATGTACCAACTGAACAACAAAATAATTCCATAAACAATCAAGTCTGTGACGAGAGAAATGTTTTTCTCCATAGCTGTCAATTGCAATTAATCTTTATACAACCATATCAGTAATTTACCAAAACATCATGGATCACTGAGCTAGAAAAAATATATTTCAAATAAATTTCAACTTCAAAACTTTCTAATACATACATGTACATGTAGCTATGTTTTAAACTGTGTTGGTGTTGAAAGTTTTTCAATTTACAGCTACATGTACATGTATGGTCTAGATGGTCTAGACTCTACATGTACATGTATGGTCTAGACTGGATTTGGTGTTGAATGGTTTTTGTGTAAATAATTATGCTTCAGTCATACAGTTTCACTTGTAGTGTACACCTGTAATTTAGTGATTGTCGTTTGTTTATGTGTTACATATAATTTGTTTTTCTTTAATTTTTTTACATAAATAAGGCCGTTAGTTTTCTCGCTTGAATTGTTTTACATTGTCTTATCAGGGCCTTTTATAGCTGACTATATGCTGTATGGGCTTTGCTCATTGTTGAAGGCCGTACGGTGACCATAAATTGTTAATGTTTGTGTCATTTTGGTCTTTTGTGGATAGTTGTCTCATTGGCATTCATACCACATCTTCTTTTTTATATTTATAGTATATATTCAAGCTTAATATATAAAATTTTCTATTTTGACATACAATGTACATGTACAAAAATGTATGAATGAAAGGATCGATTGACTGCAGGTGTCTGCTGTTCAACGTCATATTGTCAGAGCACTATATTGGTCATTTTGAGGCAGGAATTTTTATTGGTGGCGGAAGCCAGAGTCCACTCTGGTTGACAAAGCCAGAGTTAATGGAGAGAACCAGGATCATATGCAGGAAGACTCAGAATATATAATATAAAGAGGACATATTGAAATATAATGCCAAAAAGACAGAAACCCAACAAAATAAATTACTAAGACATACAGTCTTTGATGCTATTGTTAAACTTATTGATCCTTTAAATTAAATATTTCTAAAGGGTTACCAATTCAACATTGTAATTACTCATAAATTAGATCTTTGAATATTGTTTTAATTGGTATTACTATTGATTTTTTAATCAGTAAGGCAGCAACCATTTGATTTTCTGGGGGGGCTTTGGATTTTTTTTAAAGTTTGTTTCCAGTTTGTGGAGAAAAAAATAATTTGTTTTTGACCCTGAGAAAAAAAATTGTTTGTTTCACCCTCAGCTGCCACTATATGTAATGCTAAAATTGAAAGAAAATAATTGTTTTCGACTTGATGTAAAAAAAATAGATTGTCTTTTGCCAAAGGCGAAATGGAAATTTGTCCAGAAAAAAATTCATAGCCCCCCCCGGAAAATCAAACGGTTGCTGCCTCAAATAAAAGCAAACTAAATTATTATGATGCATTTATATATTTGCACATTCTACAATCAGTAGATACCTGTATCTTGACACTGTGCAAGGTCATGTTTTTCTCTGATTGTTTTTGATGTCTTTACACTAAATCAATTTGGATGTTGGATGTAAACTGATTGATAATTTAGTCTTAGATGCATGATTCAACCAAATGCAGTGTAGTTAACTTAAGTCTCACAAAAGTTGCTTGATGTCAGCACATTCATGCTTATTTGATAGCATTTTGACCTACATGACCTATGTTTTCTAATTGTCTTTTATCTTTACAAATATTGTAATTAAAACTTGACAGCCCTGTAATCAATCAAAAACCAAGGACAAAGACTTACAAAATCAAAGGACATTTACATCAACAGTGTAAACTGGTAAATGTATTTTACCAATGCAGCTTTTTAAATTAGCAATAACAAAAGGTCACGTCCTAGATAATGAACTTTGAGATTTTGATCATTCACATGTATTTTACATTTGGCTTTCATATACTGTGAGTTTTCTAAGCTTTCAAGAGCAGTTGTGGTACAATAACAAAGAACTTACATTCAGTTGATTTTTATTCTGTCATATTTTTTCCTGGTACCGAAAGGTTAGGGGACTGTAACTAGAATTAAACATTACTAGTAAAAATACCATTAAATTCCTCCAATCAAGAAACACCACCAGTATTAGGTCCGAGTACACAGTTATCGTATAATATAGTGGTGTGTTACTTGTCATTTTTTTGTATACCCCTTCCAAATTTAGTTCTTCATGTTTTATGCCTCAAATAGCAAAAATAAAATTACACTGTGAAAAAAAATTATTCATGATTTTGTTTTGGCCAGCTAAAAAAGGTTAAAAATTAGCATTTCAAAAGCTGTCAAAAGATTCCAAGACCCCCTTTAGATTAAACAGTATTTATTAATGAAAAATGTCAAGACAAATATTGCAATGTTACATAAAGTTCAAATATGGGATTCGGAAACAAGTTTGGAAAAACTTTTATAAATCCGTCTCCCTTTACATAAATTGTCCATATTTTAAGTTAGAGCCGATGAAGTTTTCTATAATTTTGATATAAATTTGCCCCAAAAGTAGTACAACACACTGTAAAAATATTATTGAGAAAGTGCAGATGGGATTTATTTTATTTCCATTTAAGTATTGTCTAAAAGAAATGCACTACGAAATAACTGTGTACTCGGACCATTATGCCGGCGCCGGCCGCCAAAAATGAATTCGTTATATTGCCGGTTCTTTGTTTAAAGCAAGTTGTTTAAAGTGAAAGAAAAAAAAATACGAAAATGTGTGCATAGCAGTAACATAAAAGAATGAAATCATTACTCATAGATTCTATAGCGTAAAAATAAGATATATAGTAACAATTTTTTTTAGATATATAAATGATTGGAAATCAGTAAGATTTTGAACTTATAAAAAAGAAATTTTAAAAACTTAAGTTGAACTGAACACATGTAGTTGAAATAACTTCTTACCTGTCATAGTATCAAAGTATTGCTACATTTTATGCATACGAATACAATCTGAGATCAATTTTTGTTGTAAAAGTGAAAAAACTAACTGCATATAGATTTGATAAAAACATTATACAATCTAACAAAATCCATCACATTGCTACACAATCAAAAATGTTTATTTTTTTTGCATTTGAAGTAAAAGACAATTCAATTTATTTGTTGGAAAAAAATGTAAACCTCAGACTATAACTTTTAGTACCTGTTAATTTTGTCCGTAAAACACGGGAAAACTTACTTCAATATTATGCTCTATGTCAGTTTACTCTTTTGACCATAAACAGTTTCTGTTTAACTTCCGGAAAATTTCACAAAGGTTTGCCAAAGTAATTGTTATTTAAAAAAAAGTTTCTCACATACTGACCGACGCGCCTGAATTTTTTCATATCAGTGTTTAAAACAAACTGAAACGTTTTTTCATGTGACTTGTAAAATTGGCTTCCGATTAACTTTACATATGAGAATTGCCGGCAAAACAGTTTTTTTTTAGTGGCGGCGCCTTTAAAAAAAAGCACACATTTTGATTGCTTTGATATCATTTTCTTGGTGATCTGATTCTTTTATTAACTATGCCGGTATTGAACATTTTTTTTTAAGGCGAAGAGAACACGAATACATTGATTTTTGTGCCTGTCCCAGGCCAGGAGCATCTGGCCTTTGTTAGTCTTGTATGTTTTTAATTTTTGTTTATTTGTATGCATCACGTCAGTTTTTCCTGAACTAGCACACAATTTTTATAAGGGACCAGCTGAGGCGGGTGCGGGATTTTCTCGCTGCATTATTGACCCATTGGCGACCCTTATCTGCTCCTTGGCCAGTCGGGTTGTTGTCTTTTTGACATATTCCCAATCTCCATTCTCAATTATATATGATACGTTGTATTTTTTATTTTTTGTACTGGTACTTATATAATTTGTTATACCATTTAAGGCTTAAGAGTAACTTATTGTTTTTGTTGTCCCGTTTTTAATTGTATGTTCTTTTACCACTTATAATTAGTACTTTGGTTGATATGAAAATTGAACCCCGGGAAGGTTGGTTGAAACATAAACAAAATGTAATATTCACGTTCAAATAAGATGTGGTATCACTGGTTCAATAGTCAATGAGACAACTTCCCACAAGAGATTGAAGGACGAAAATGTGTGTTGCTATATATGCCAAAGGAATGCCCTCAACAATGACCAAACTCCATACCGTATACCATCAAGACTCGGAATGTATGGTGACAAGAGGTATCTTGACATCAATATGTATTGTACTGAGTTGTCTCAATCACAATACTAATCTCCTCAGTTAATGTTATTTCACTTTATGAATGCGTGGCTAATGCGCTTTTCAAGAGTTTACCTTCACCAGGAACGATCACACCAAAACATTTGAAAGCTAGGGATGTTGGAATTATTTTCGGCATTATATGTATCTGCGAGTACTTTGTTACATATCCTTTGTGTTTTTGTTGGTTGGTTTTGCTTTGTGTCGATTGGATTTGTTAACATTGTTTTCTTATGTTGTTTTGCCTAAACACTGCACGGGTTGGGTAGCGGTTGGGCACCAACAAACACGTTTAATCC
This sequence comes from Mytilus trossulus, assembly GCF_036588685.1. Taxonomy (NCBI): domain Eukaryota; kingdom Metazoa; phylum Mollusca; class Bivalvia; order Mytilida; family Mytilidae; genus Mytilus; species Mytilus trossulus. The sequence continues at coordinate 64,851,707 of NC_086379.1, forward strand.
CTCCACATTCTAAATTTGCCTGTCCCAAATCAGGTGCAAGTAATTAAGTGGATGTCGTTTGTTGCTGTATAGTTCTATAATATAAGACTTCGAAGGTCCATATAATTTATATCGGATATTATTTTTACTATTAATGTTGAAACTCGAACATTGATAGTAAAAAAAAATCCGATAAAAACTTTGAATGTAAATGGTATGAACCTTCGTAGTCTTGTATTTTAGGACTAGTTGCTGTATATCATATTTGATTTCGTTTATTATTTTGTACACTCGTTGGTTATTTTGTTTCTCGTTTGAATTGTTTTACATTTGTCATCTAGGTGATTTTTATTGCTTGATATGCATTATAAGGTTTGCTTTTTGTAAAAAAAACACATGGTTACCTATGGTTACGAACCTCTACGTCATTTGGTCTCTATGGAGAATTGTCTCATCGGCAATCATACCACATCTAATTGTTTATATTAAAAAAAAATTAGCCCAATATAAGCTATACTTAGAGTATACGTTTACCAGCAAGAAGCAACAAAGATAAGATAAAAAAGTTTTAGTTTTTATTTCATCTTGACAAGATCACAGATATCTTTTTTTTTAAATTCTACAACTGTTGTTCTCGTCACGGAACTAATCGACTAGAGCGCTCTAGCCGAAGACACGACTGAGATGGAATAGAAAATATATTATGGAATTTCAGCCAATTGTATAAACTAAATTTTAAAGATATTTATCCCTTCCTATTTCTTGTGTAAACTGGGGCTGCAACATATTTTCCATAAACGGGGGCAGGTGCTTGGTAAACGGCACCAGCTGCTCCTCTGGCTCCTGGGGCACCAGTTACTCCTCTATCTCCTTTGTGTCCTGGGTATCCTTGTGGTCCGGAACCTCCTTGTTCTCCAGATTCACCCTGTGGTCCCATTGGTCCTTGTGGTCCATTTTCTCCCTGAACACCTGGTGGTCCTGGTTCACCTTGAACTCCTGGGGCACCTGATACTCCCATGTCTCCCTTGGCTCCCATCATTCCTGGAGCACCAGTCATTCCTGGGTAACCAGTGTCACCTTTCTCTCCGGTTTCTCCTTGTTCGCCTGGGAGTCCTTGGTGTCCTGGGAATCCTTGTTCACCCTTTGGTCCTGATGGGCCCTGTGGACCTGGAGCACCTGGTACTCCTGGTGCACCGGTATCTCCTACCTCTCCTTGTGGTCCTGGGGCGCCAGTAAGACCTTGTGGTCCTGGGGCACCAGTTATTCCTTGGTCACCAGTTTCACCCTTGTATCCTGGATATCCCTGAGGTCCTTCTGCTCCTGATGATCCTTGGTCTCCCTTTGGACCTGGTGCTCCTGAAAATAGAAAAAAAGAAAGTTATTAATAACAACTTCTGTTGATATAACTGTTTGATTGTCATTTATAATGCTATGAATACATTACAACACACTGAAGTAAGCCCTGCAGAATCCACATGTGGCCTGTGTTTTTGTATTTTTGAGACGAACCGTTTTTGTTTGTCAAACTGTTTATTTTTCATATTACGTTAGAGGGTGTCAAAATTTGATAATGTTGACCAGCCTTTTTAAACAGGTCATATTACTAAAACAAATACGTAACTGTAAAGGTCTGTAAAATATATGGAAAATACAAGTTTTTTATTCATTCGTATAATATATATATATTTTTAATATGAATGCAAATATGCTAATAAATAAATTCTTATCACAAAGGTGATTTAGACTTTCATGTAACCTGTTAAATCTCTGGGTGTTTTTTTTTAATTTCTTGCCACAGACAATCAATGTAGCGAGGAAATAATAAAAAAAAAAACCTATTTTTTTATCCAGGTTTGCTTGTTTCAAGTCGAATAATTTAATTTAAACATATTTTATTTGCAAAAATAGTCGACGAAAAGACAAATAAATATAAAATTCACTAATAAACAAATATATTTTAGAAATGCATTTCCTGTTCAAACCAACAAAGACAGTATGTAACATCCTGAGCGATAACACCAACTTTGGAAATAATTTATTGGTCAGCTTTATTACAATAAGGCCCTTAAACATGTTTGGACTTAAATTATTTAGCTCGTATTATGCTGAACTCCTTGTATATCCAATAAATTCATTAGTCGTGTACAAGACAGAACGATAGAGAAGGGAGTGTATTAACTAGCATCGCACCCTCAATTATGTTTGCAGAGATAATTTTTGAACGAACGAAGATGGTTAAGTCAAAATCTATACGTGTCAAACCGAAATTTATTACTCGTATATTTATAAATGTTTGCTAATTTCAAATTATTTATGAAGTTTCATTTTAACAACAATTTTAAATATTAACGTGCATGATCAGTTGCCTTCGTATATTCAAAATTATAAAAAAAAAGAAGATGTAGTATAATTGCCGATGAGACAATTCTCCTCAAGAAAGCCTTTTTTATGGGCCACGGGTAATTCATGATTTTTTTAGGTCCTGCGATGTATGTAACAAAGGACTTACATCAATATCATCGATAAAAATGATGTTGAGTACGAAACTATTGACATAAATAGGAAGAATTAACTCAGAACTGTACGTACCTTGTCTACCAGCTGGGCCTGGGGGTCCTCTGTAGTAAGCGACTGGTGCAGCGGCATAGGCATAAGCACCGGATCTCTTAGACCTCACTGATGGCTCTGTAAATAAATCAAATGGTATTAGATTGAAATGAATAATAATAAACATCAAATGAAAGCCGAAATTTAAAATAAAACAACACAAAACTAGACACGGACGCACTATTTTTCTTTTCTTTTATCTTCTGCTGATTTCGTGAAAACAAAGAAAATATAATATGTAGAATTAAGAGTCAATCACACATACATCCATAGTTTAAAAGAAATACATTGTTTCCTTCTCTTTCATTATAAATGCATTTATAATATTTGCTTATTTGTTTGGTGATTATTATATATTCGCAACTCATATTTCAAAACAGGTTACAGACTTCACATCACAAAATATATCCATAATTTTATTTTTTAAATATTAAAAAGACAAAACATAGATCTACTCGAAATGGTTAAAAGTTATAAAAAAAAAAGATTAAAGAGTTGTTACAAAATATTGTATTTAATATCAAGGATTTTAACTTTCAAATGTTATATGATATTTCTCGTCAAAAATAAGAAACAGTCTTGAATTGAAAGTAATGATTTTTTTTTCCGTATGAATAGAATCTCGAATACAGAAATAAATTGAAAATCGAAATTAATTATGAAGACATTGCAAGACGAAGCAATTGAAAAATATTTGGCAGATCAAAAAATATCTTTTTATTTAATCATATGCTGAAGATATAATATGGATGAAAAGAATAAAATAAACAATTGAAACCAATGCTCAACTTTTAAGAAACTGAAAATATTGCAAACAATAAAAATTGAAAATAAATGTGATTTAAGGTACTAGTATGATATTCTTGTGGATAGTACCATGTTGGCCTAATGGATATCATACAACATCTTAATATTTTATAGAAATTTACAAAGAAGTCTTGAGTGTTATTTTTGCCGTTGGGCGACTTCCTCATTGTCGGATAGCCTAAATCTCACATTATTCATTTGTATCAATTCAATAAAGATAATACCGAAGCACTAGCATGCAACGATACAGACATCACCTTCAAAGACTGATAGTCAATCAGTAAATAGCGGCAACGAAAGCTTACAAAGTTAAAGTTGGGAACTGTATATAGCGGCAACGAAATCTTACAAAGTTAAAGTTGGGAAAATCTTACTGTATATAGCGGAACCGAAATCTTACAAAGTTAAAGTTGGGAAAATCTTACTGTATATAGCGGAACCGAAATCTTACAAAGTTAAAGTTGGGAAAATCTTACTGTATATAGCGGAACCAAAATCTTACAAAGTTAAAGTTGGGAATCTTACTGTATATAGCGGAACCGAAATCTTACAAAGTTAAAGTAGGGAACTGTTTATAGCGGAACCGAAATCTTACAAAGTTAAAGTTGGGAAATCTTACTGTATATAGCGGAACCGAAATCTTAAAAAGTTAAAGCTGGGAAAATTTTACTGTATATAGCGGCAACGAAAGCTAACAAAGTTAAAGTTGGGAAAATCTTACTGTATATAGCGGAACCGAAATCTTAAAAAGTTAAAGTTGGGAAAATCTTACTGTATATAGCGGCAACGAAAGCTAACAAAGTAAAAGTTGGGAACTGTATATAGCAGATTTGTTTTAAATAAAGGGAACAGTGGTATACCGCTGTCGCTGTTCGAAATTCATAAAACGATAGAGAAAAAACAATTCCGGGTAATACAAACTAAAACTGAGGGAAACGTATCAAACAATTTTAAGCTTTGAATTGAACAAGATACTTTACAAAATCTGAAAACTTGTGTCAAAACTTTAAAGAACTTACCCTCGTCATCAACAACAACCTTCATCTGTTCCATCTCATCGCTCATTGTCTGGAAAATCTTTCTCAACTCCGACATCTCGTCTTCCAATCCCCTAATCTGGCTGGAACATGATGTGTCTGGAGCCGCAAAGGCAACAGCTAAACCTATACAGAAGACAACGAGGACCTGCATTGTGAAAGTTTTCAGAAAACGATGAGCCTTCGACTGACAATACTCAACAGATTCAAGGCTTTTATATCAACTCAATTCGAATCGAAAGAAACCGAAGTGTCAATCATTTCAGTAAACGAGGGTGTGTTTCAAAGTATAATTTGATAAGCTACAATGCAAGGCAAGCAGAAAAAAACATATTCTTGGATGTCTGGTGTACGTTTTTTTTTCTTTACGGTCATTTAATAGATAAGTAAATTAATCGCTTTCTTTGATAAACTCGAACAAAATTAGTTACTGCATTTATTCAATGCTTTGCAAAACCATAAATGCTTACATTTTATGTTGGAGATAATGGACACATATTTTTAACAATTCAAACAGACATATTATAAAATTGAGAAAAGAGCTTTATATCTTTATATTGTTAAATGTAAAGCCACTTATATCAAGGGCAATTGTTTTTTTTTTATATTCGTGCAATGTCTATTGGAAAAAAAATCTATTTCTTATTTTTTACTTTGCAAACAACGCAGACCAAAGTTCTTTTTTTCTCTTTGCAACCATTCTTGATGGAAACATAAGTTATATCTATACTTTTATTGTAAAATATTTACAAATGTTCGTTAAAATCGTTATTCAAAATGATCAAATGTTTCTAGTATTGAAGATGTGACGTGTACATGCAGCAGGCAGGTGTAGATCAGTGAAAAGAGACATTTAGTGAAATGGAATTTTTCTGTTCTTTTTTTTTTGCAGTCCTTACTTATGTCATGCTGATACTAGTATTTGGCATTTAAAACTATATCAGATCTTTATATAGTAACTTTTGACTTTGAAAATGTTACATAAATTCATTCATTTCGATTCATGCTAGTCCACTGTCAGATGTTAAGCTGAATTTGTATGCAACTAAGTAATAAATAGTTAGCTGATCATAAATGTGTTAACACAAAATGATATTTTCCTTTAATTGTCGGTGATGCAAAGTAAGTTAGACAAAGGACAAATCCAAAACGATTCTTGAAACTCAAATGCATTTCTGAATAAAATTGTAGCATTGCGAGGATTTCGAGAAAAAAATAGAAAGAAAGACATACAATATAAATTATGCTATTATATACATTTTGATACCTATAAAAAAACCGGAGTATTGTTTAAAAGTATTGCACTGCGTCAACAGTCAATAAAAAGGTTGAAAACCACAGGCACTTGTTTCAGAAAAAAAATAGAGTTTTTTTTTCTTTCTGAGACAAGTGCCTATGTTGCAAACGTGTTGTGATAGGCACCTAAACATTCACCTCATTAAATTATTCTATCAACATATTACTTATATAAACATGTTTCATAAACATGTTAAATAATGTTTCAATCTCCAAAGAGTGTATATATAGTTTCCATAGACACCCCTTTTTAATCATTCCATATAGCATTAGTTCCCAAAGACACCCTTTTCCATCATTCTATATAGCATTAGTCCCCAAAGACACCATTTTTTCATCATTCTATATAGCATTAGTCCCATAAGACACCTTTTTTCGTCATTCTTTATCAGCATTAGTCCCCAAAGACACCCTTTTTCATCATTCTATATCGCATTAGTCCCCAAAGACACCCTTTTTCATCATTTTGTATAACATTAGTCCCATAAGACATCCTTTTTCATCATTCTATTATAGTATTAGTCCTCAAAGACACCATTTTTCATCATTCTATATAGCATTAGTCTCCAAAGGCACCCTTTTCATCATTCTATATATATAGCATTAGTTCACAAAATAATAAAAACTCCATGACGAGGAAAAGAAATAATAATTCACTCGGAAACCCACCCTATACTGTAAGGAAAACTGAAATAGTCATATTGATACCCGTATCTTGACATTGAATAAGGTCATGTTTTCTCTGACTATTTTTGACGTCTTTACATTCAATCCATTGGATGTTGGCTGTATACTGACTGATAATTTAGTTTTACTCTTAACAGACGTATAACCAACCCGATTAACAGACCCACCACCGATATAGCCGCATACTCAATATAGATTAACCGACCTATCTCTCGGTTAGCCGAGTGTCGACCGTGCATTTAATATATCGGTAGTTGAACTCAAATTTCATATAACTGTAAATTTGTGTATCTTCTGCCAGGGCGGTTAGAATCAGATGTCGATACTAAAAGTTTCGGGAAATCTGTTAGAATAATACAATCTAAGTTTAAATCTTCGTACAAAAGTATAAAAAAAACACTTGACCTATCTACCCTGAGCACAAGTATTCCTCTTTCTAAAAAAATATAACAAAAGGAGATGCGGTATGATTCCAACGAGACTACTAGTCACCAAAGACCAAATGAAGTGGAACCGTAAACAACAATTTAAGGTCAGCGTACAGCCTTGAAGGCTTTGTCAATTTGCAAAACCAATGCCGTATAGTAAACCATATGCTGTTACATGACAAAAGTTAAATACTTCAAACGAGAAAAGCAACGGCTTGATTATTGACAAACCATTAAACGAAGGAACAAAAATAATTTATTAGCAGAACAAGATCGTCAAACATTCTAGATGATTTAAATTAAGTTTTATTCTGCTACATCGATTTTAAATTTAGAGTATCAATTCTCTACGGTCGCCATTTTGTGACCTTTTCCGATATGCACCCAAGTTATGTCTAAGGACCAAAACGACAGTAACCCGATGTAGTCGTAATTGCGTGTCGATATCTTGTCAATCGTACGGTTGTTTTATCCGACTAGTTAATTAAGTTGATACGGAAAATGTTCGGTACGTCTAAACACCGCTCAGGACCTCCTGAGTGCACTTAGGACATACAAAGTGCACTCAGGACCCTTTATAGTCATCGTATCTGCACACAGGATGGATGTTTATATTCGTTATACGCTTCTCACTTTAAAGTTAAATTTTGGTAGATTTTGAAATCGAACTTAGATAGATATGTTAATTCTTATAAAATAATGAGGGCACGTGTCACTCATTACACAACTACTGAGCCGTGAATTATCCAATCAACAAAATTGATTGGATTATCTTTATTGTTGTTTATGGATTGTGTTGTTAGTACAGTGTGACCATGGAAGTAATATTGTGACGTTTAAAATAAATATCGCGATGTTTTAAGATTTTCGTATTTTATTAAAATTTCGTTCCATAAATTGTTAAATTTTATTACTAGTTAAAAAGATAAGATGAATAATTCTTTCGTATTTTCATATCTCTCTATATATTACAATAGACTTTAATTGCATTGTTCCATACTAAAAAAAAAAAGAATCGGTGAAACGCCATTTATATAAAAAAAAAAAAGATGTGGTATGATTGCCAATGAGACAACTCTTCACAAGAGACCAAAATGACACAGAAAATTAACTATAGGTCATCGTACGGCCTTCAACAATGAGCAAAGCCCATACCGCATAGTCAGCTATAAAAGGCTCTGAAATGACAATGTTAAACAATTCAAACGAGAAACCGAACGGCCTTATCTATATAAAAAAATGAACGAAAAACAAATATGTAACACATGAACATACGACAACCACTGAATTACTGGCTCCTGACTTGGACTTAAAATTTACTTTCAAGCTAACAGTTAATCTGATCACTCACTAAAAATAGCGTTGATTTTTGCGTTTTAATTCTTATTTATATAGGCTAAATGTGTATGTACCTGTGTGTTTTGATCTATTTTCTAAATGTTTTAAGAAATCCGCATTAAGTAAGGGTTTTTCTCTCATGAAAGTCGTTATTGTCCAGTGATACAAACCTTGAACGAATTTCAATGTGAAAATAAATTCTGAAAAATGAATTTGTCTCCGTTTACCTCTCCGTTTTCTGAAAATTATGATATGTTGGGTATTGTTTCTAAACAATTTGTAAGTTAGATTGTAGTAAGATTCTAAACTAAATAATAAAAAAAAATGATTTTTTGTTACAGCGAGAAAGATTATTTCGAAGACTATTTATTGACACGAAATCCGTTCAAACCACGACTGAGTCTTCGTGCACAGATTCTGAAGTGCCCCCCCCCCCCAAAAAAAAATAAATAAATAAATAAATTTGTTTTTAATAATAAATGGAGGTTTTTACTACCTTGACTTGATATACAGCTATACAGCCCCTGCATGATTTGGACCCCCCGCCTTTCCGAAACATGCTCGTAAGCCAAACCATATGAATGGACCAAGGACAGCACGTACGCAGCCAAGATATTAGACTTAACAAACCATATCAATAAAAACTGACCTGTCTTGTTAAGGTTAAATTATAAATATTGTACATCATTGTATTCTCTATACCTATGTATATGGTTTGTTGAGAATAAAGATATACAAATTCAATAAAATTTTATGTTCAGTTAACATTGTTTTTGTATATTTATAACTTTAATTATAAAGGTAACACTGTACTAACAACACAATCCATAACTAGCAATAAAGATAATCCAATCAATTTTGATGATTGGATAATTCACGGCTCAGTAGTTGTGTAATGAGTGACACGTGCCCCTCATTATTTCATTAAAATTAACATATCCATCTAAGTTCGATTTTAAATTCTACCAAAACTTAACTCTAAAATCAGAAGGTTATAACGAATATAAACATCCATCCTGTGTGCAGATACGATGACTATAAAGGGTCCTGAGTGCACTTTGTATGTCCTGAGTGCACTCAGGAGGTCCTGAGCGGTGTTTAGACGTACCCGAAAATGTTCTTATATATTTTTTCTGATAACTATGATCGCCGTCATGATCTGTTATTTATAACAATAATGATAATATTGGAATTAGTTTTAAAAAAGTAAAAATTTCAAATCATAAATAAGTGTTCCGTGAAACTTGAATTGTTTTCGGAAATCTAATTAGTTCAAAATCTTTTATTGAATAAACTTTATTCAAATAAATTAGGATCTTCGCTTCACTGATCACCCGCATGGCTAAAGGTATTACTCCCAAAGGTATTGCAGGGGGGGGGGGGTGAGGTGACACGTCCAGGTATCCAAGCTTGCATCGTTTCGCTTCTTAGGGTATTGATCAGTGTACACGGCCGATAACTTAAAACTTTCCATTTTGAACTATTAGGTGTATGATATGCATCTCTATATTGCGTGTCCGAAAGTGATATAATACACTAGTCATTACTAAACTCATACGCTTGTTTATGAATAACATTTCTGGTGTAAAGAAATTTATTTATAAAAATATAAATAACACGTACAAATAAACAACAGATTTGATGAAATAAAAATCTATATACATATTTTTTCCAAGTGTTAATTTGGAAAAAATGTAATTAATACTCGTTGTCAATAGTGAAGGACAGATCGGACCATACCAGAAATATTGATTTAAAAAAATGTGCGCACTTGTCGACCATTCGTATATACGCCTGCGTAGGACAGAAAGTCACAGGACAAAAAGTCACAGACAAAAAGTCACGGACAAAAAGTCACAGGACAAAAAGTCACAATTCATTTTTTCTGATTATTTTCTTTGAATAAAAAACCCTTATTTCTACAAAAATATTTTTGTATTTTTCTTGAACTATTGTATATAAACCAACTTTGTAAACAAAATTTATCAAAAAAATATTTAAGATGATCAAATAATTGTTAAAAAAACATAGTGTTAAAGTTGCTTAGCACTTAAATGGCTTCACGGTGCCAAGAAATATATCTTTTGCATGATTAAAATTAAATAAATCTTCATTTTTCAAGTATGAGGTGACACGTCCAGGTATCCAAGCTTGCATCGTTTCGCTTCTTAGGGTATTGATCAGTGTACACGGCCGATAACTTAAAACTTTCCATTTTGAACTATTAGGTGTATGATATGCATCTCTATATTGCGTGTCCGAAAGTGATATAATACACTAGTCATTACTAAACTCATACGCTTGTTTATGAATAACATTTCTGGTGTAAAGAAATTTATTTATAAAAATATAAATAACACGTACAAATAAACAACAGATTTGATGAAATAAAAATCTATATACATATTTTTTCCAAGTGTTAATTTGGAAAAAATGTAATTAATACTCGTTGTCAATAGTGAAGGACAGATCGGACCATACCAGAAATATTGATTTAAAAAAATGTGCGCACTTGTCGACCATTCGTATATACGCCTGCGTAGGACAGAAAGTCACAGGACAAAAAGTCACAGACAAAAAGTCACGGACAAAAAGTCACAGGACAAAAAGTCACAATTCATTTTTTCTGATTATTTTCTTTGAATAAAAAACCCTTATTTCTACAAAAATATTTTTGTATTTTTCTTGAACTATTGTATATAAACCAACTTTGTAAACAAAATTTATCAAAAAAATATTTAAGATGATCAAATAATTGTTAAAAAAACATAGTGTTAAAGTTGCTTAGCACTTAAATGGCTTCACGGTGCCAAGAAATATATCTTTTGCATGATTAAAATTAAATAAATCTTCATTTTTCAAGTATAATGACACATTTCCTCAACTTTGGTATGAATATATGTATTAAAAAGTAAATATTTCAAGATATTCTCTAATATATTCAAACAATTGTCAACAAATTATGTGTGACTTTTTGTCCTGTGACTTTTTGTCCTACCAAATTTGTGACTTTATGTCCTGTGACTTTTTGTCCTGTGACTTTCTGTCCGTTTACCACGCCTGCAACGGAACTATAGAGCGCAAATTCAAATATATACATGTATACATTGTACATAAGAAAGAAACATACATTTTGTGTAAATTGGGGTAAAAGTTTTGTTAATAGACTAGTTCACGGATGCCAACAGTATGTAATCATCAAATGTCGAAAGACTATTGTATACCAAAAGAAGAAGAAGAAGAAGAAGAAGAGATTTAAATACAGGTCGATATATAACTTTCTTTGGCTCATCGAAGTTATGGACATTTATATATCAATTAGATTGTTCTCGAATAAAGGAAGAAATTCGTCATCATCACAATTGTTCCGACATGCATGTAATATGTACGCAACTGGACGTACACTAATAATCCCTTAGGGATGTGAATATTTTCTAAGAAAAGTATAGAGTATCAAAGTTTCAAATCAATTTCAGGATTTATTTTCTTTCTTGATATTCAATGACAGCAATTTAAAGAACAAACTGCTTGTCCGCTTTAGTGGTATTCTTGCCAGTTGAAACAAACTTATAATTACATTAAACAATAGGGAAAGATGACATTAAATTCGTTCTGTTTTTTTTATACATCGTTGGTCAAAAAGCTAAAGTATTATACATAGTTCGGCCCGATATAGTTACGGTGTGAGACGAAGACTATTTTGTTAAGGACATTCCCGATTATGTATAAATTTTGTTGATGTTTTCACACTTGAAAAGCAAATATGTTCGTAAATTTCGATTCCATTCCAAAAAGATAATGATTCTTAAATTTTCTGTCAATTTTTTAAAGCATCTTTTTTCAAATATCTGAAGTATTCGTGCGTTGTGAGATTTGAAATATTTTGATGAGAACATTAATTCCTAAATAGGTAATTAAAGATAACTTTGGATGGTCTAAATTATATAATTGCAATTGTTAATGATCTGCTTGAAATATTTAAGGCTGCCGATCCTAATCTAACATAGTACAATTTTTAGTTCATACATTCGTGATTAGAAGGCTATTTTTATTTATGAATTTATACTTCAATTAAAATAATTAAGTATTTTATCGTTACTGAATTAATCAAAAGTCATAATTCATTTAAAAGTGATCTTAGCATGCTTATGCAAAATGTAAAAATATACAACAGCTATTCAGTTATTGTGCGACCTTATTATTCCCGTTAATAAATTATAATTATTTTTTGTACATTTCTGTGTCTAAAACTTTGAATGACTCCCGTTTACAACTCATACGAAAACGGTTGTTCACACCTGCAATGCCAGTAAACCGTGACGCCTAGATTTCACTGAATGAGGATCAAAGGATTAGAATTACATAATGCTAATCTTTTAATTACCTTGAGTTAACCTACGCATTCAACATTCTTTAGGTGTCACAAAACATTACACATTTTATTTCCACCGTACAAGCAAGTGAAAATGTTTGATGGAATGAAGCAAAAAGGTCACAATACAAACATGTATTTTTAATACACTATTGATCATGTCAATTTCATATGTTTGTTTAAAGTATTTGTAGAAAAAAATCATACAAATGTTCTATTGTATGAATTAATTTTATTATTAAAATTCGTTTTAAAATATCCACACGATCTAATTTTAAAAGTTGCATTGCTATCACTTATTTTTCGTTGGTTAATAGCTACACCAAAAGTCGTCGATGCGCTTTAAATCGCGTTATTAGATCGTTAACGAACAAGACTTAAATGAGATATTTTCACTCCCGGCATGCATCAAATTAAACTACGTCACATAAGTCAGGAAGTTTCAAGAAATAAAAATAATAATTCCCAATTTCCTTCTTTATTAGATTTCATATCAAAATAAAACTTGGTGAATATGTTTTTTATGGTATAATGAACATAATAAGATGAAAAGTGAAAAATCGCGAATTATCCCTTTAAGGATGTTATCAGTCTCGTTGAAATCTCATTCTAGAATTATTTTCAAAACATATGATACAAGTGGAAAATATCAATGGATTAAAAAAATATAATAATCAAACATAACAGTCTATGAAAAAAATTGTGTATTAGTAGTTTTTGAGAAATAAAATTTCTGTTTTTTAGACGATATGTCGAGAAAATGGGAAAAGAGTGTAATAAATGATTTTACCAGAATTATATACATCCCATATTAATTTTTCTCTTCATATTTCTTCGATGTATTTTTTAATCATTTATAACAAAGAAATTGAAATAATGTGCTTTTTTTTCCTAAAATAAAAAAAGATAAATTATAAAATTACAAAATTGACAGTATAGGAAATATGACATCAAAAAGCAACAAAATTTTATCAAACTTTCTTATATTAACACCTCCTTTTTTTGGCTCCCCTTTTTTCAAGTTAAATTTGTTCAGATTGGTCCACTTCATCTATTGTGAATATAGCATGATAAAATGGGGGAAAATTAATGGAAAATGGGGAAATCCTTTAAACTGAGTACTTAACAATGACCGTAGCAAAAAAAAAAAAGAAGAAAAAAAGACAGAAATGCAGCATCATATATAATTATCAAAGTTACCAGGATTATAATTTAGTATGCCATACGCGCGTTTCGTCTACATAAGACTCATCAGTGGCGCTCATATCAAAATATTTATAAAGCCAAACAAGTACAAAGTTGAAGAGCATTGAGGATCCAAAATTCCAAAAAGTTGTTTCAAATACAGCTAAGGTTATCTATGCCTGGGATAAGAAAATCCTTAGTTTTTCGAAAAAAATCAAAGTTTTGTAAACAGGAAATTTAAAAAAAAAAGGTCACATTATTGATATTCATGTCAACCCCGAAATGTTGACATATGACTTTTTCTTCACCCATCGTCTTTTTACAGTCGTATAAACCCCAAAATCAGGTTAAGAAAAAAAGTTTAAATTCTAGAAATGTTTGGCTCCTCAGAGGTGTACATCCTTAAATGACAATGGTAAATACCTGCGTGTCCAATTATTTAGAAATTGATAATAGATTTATAGAAACAGTTCTTTTGAAATGAGTCAAAAATTTTAGTTGGAAGATTAGAATATCAGTGTTTTGTACATTACGAATCCGTATATGTTTGATTTGGTGATAGCAATGCATAAAGAAACAAACAAAAAAATCTTGAGATTACTCGTAATTTCATGGTAGTAGATTATAAAATGTTATAACAACAATTATTGCACCTCATATCTTAAATAATTTTGCAGTGTTGAAATACCGTTAAAACTGCTCACATTTCTGGTTTGAAGCACTTCTGCTCCTACTTAAAAATGATTTCGATTAACTTTAGATATCATCATGAAAGTAATGTAGAAAATAGCAAAATTGACATATAAGCAAATTCGTTAATTGAGACCTTCATATTTGAGACCTTCATATTGTTGTAAAAAATGTGAAAAATTGAGGTTGAGGGCCTTTTGATTTAGTGAGAAGGAGGGGGCATTGGAGATTTTGTTATCATCCTTTATTAACGTAAATAACAAATGTGATCCTTGCAATTAAAACAATATTGGCCTTGATTATACTTGATGAATCTTTGAAATTAAAGAAATTGTTTCAAGAAAAATTATTCTGACATTGACAGTTTCAACATGAAAGCTTTATATCGTCCACTCACAAAGATTTTTGCGTGCTTATCAAGTTGAAAACAAAATTCAATTGCTGAATGAAGGCAAACTTATCAGGAGAAAAATGTTTTTTTCTATTCTTTTGAATTTAATTATACTTGATAAATCTTTGAAAATGAATAAAAAATGTTCACAAAAATATATAAGAATATTTTGACATCGACATTAAGAAAGATATACATCGACCTCTCATAAATATCCTGACATCGACATTAAGAAAGATATACATCGACCTCTCATAAATATCCTGACATCGACATTAAGAAAGATATACATCGACCTCTCATAAATATCCTGACATCGACATTATTAAAGAAAGAAATACATCGACCTCTCATAAATATCCTGACATCGACATTAAAAGAAAGATATATATCGACCTCTCATAAAGAGTTTGCATTCTTTTTTGCGTGTTTATTTAGTTGAAAACGGAATGCAATTGCTGAAAAAAGGCAAACTTATCAGAAGAAAAATACTTTTGTTCTACTCTGTTGAATAATTTCTTAGGTTAGTATAAATGCAGTAAACGATATTTGTTTCCTTTTGTCAATTTCATTTAGTTTTCTAAGACTATCCCTTACATTAAGATTACTATCACAGACAATTACACAATAAAATATTATATGACAATTGAAACGTATTGCAGATGATCTAGTTAATATATGAATATAAACAATAAATTTGTAATTACTTGGTTTGTTGTTATCAGAAAAACCTATATAGTGCAAGTCAGCCAAAGTTGAAATCTTCTATTCTTGGATTAGAACAATTTCAAGTAATAGGTATTAAGATTACGCTAAGGAGCAGATATCATGCAATTATTCTTGATTTCATTTATCATGGAAAAGGGTTCATTTCGGGTCGTCTGCGACTTTGGCATTAGGTTTACAGGCAGACACAGGATGTCTGTGGTTAGATTACAATACACAACATGAAAGTGTTCTTCCGACAATCATTTAATGTTTTTCTCTTGGTTAATGGTTACAGAAGTTGTAACATATATTGTTTGCAGAGGTATGATGAATAAATAGATAATTAAAACTGGGTTTTTGTTTCATTTAGGCGATGCCTTAACGTTTCATCTCTTTGAACAATTAAATCAATTTCAAATAGAGCATTACATGAAATTAGATCAGAGAAACGTATAATAAAATAGATTTAAAGGCGTTAAAATAAATTTACTGATTTGGCTTATCAATTTGGGTTCTTTGTTTATATTTTTCGATATAGAATGGATTTGATACATTTAACTTTGTTAGTAACTTACGCGTTCTAGTTTATGAAGTTAAAGCTCTTATCACATAAGCTTTATTCAACTAAAAATTGGCTAAAATGACACTTTCAATGGCCACTAGATAAGTACGAAATTTTAGGTAGGATTCACAAATATTTAAACTTAAAAAATCATTATAGTATACAAAATTGTTCCTTGTCATCCCCTTAATTCCATTAGTTCTTTAAACATTGTGTCATTATTTTGATAATATTATTATCAATACTGTATATATATTTGGTGTCACGATATCTCAGTAGCATGGGTTCGAATCCTGGCGAAAGCAAATTTACAGATCTAACATTGTTGGGTTGATGTTTCCAGACGAGTTGTATACAAATGCATATATATGTATAGACATGGCGAACACTATTATTTTAATATATTTTAATATATTTTTAGTTTTTATCACATAAAGGTCCAATGATGTATTGTTAATGTTTTACTTTTTTCAAGTTTCAAATACATGAGCATTCATTTTGGTTCTAATTTTCCTGCACTGGTCTACAAAATTACAAAAACTGTTATTGAAAGTGGCTTATCCACCACATAGTCCAATAAGACAGTGTGTATGCAAACTGGATGGTCTTATTTAAAATACAAATGGGTTTATAAAATTAAAAGAAATGGTATATTTACAAATGAGACAACTACTCACAAAGTCAAAACTGTAAGGACGAAAGCAGCTGTTAGTTATCAGGGGCGTAGCTAGAAAGAAACGAAAAAATTTTGGGACCCTTTTATGCAGGAAAATGTTTTTTTTTTAGTTTTCGGTCATAGGACAGTTGAAAGAGGAGCTACATGTAGAAAGGACTTACAAAACAATTTATGAATGTAAAACTATTCATAAAGCTTCTGAATAAAGTAAATCATGGTTAATTGAAAACATAAACTACACATTTTTCTGATACAGAATTTACTCAAAATTGTCCAAAATCTGCTCTTCGGGTCTAGGCAGAAACGAGCTTCTCTATTTATTTGTCAATATTCACACTGAAATCTTGTTGAATATGCAGTAATGCTAGCGATGACAACCTGTCATTGCTTACTGTTGATCGTACATTTGATTTCAACAGACGTTGTACACTGATAGATCACCACGGTAGCACTCGCGAGATGTTATAAACCAGTGTACGTGTTTGCCATCGAGCGACCTCCCAATTGAATTCGTCAAAATTACATACCAGGTCAGTTTCGTATGTCTCAGACAATGTTGAGATTTGTTCGTTTGTTATATTTCCTACAACACGAGGAAGCAGATACGGCACAAAGAAGCGATTTTCTGATAATACCAGATGCGACTCCACTCTCCAGTTCCATTATCATATGGTCTATAAACGCATGGCGTGTTTGAAGGATGAGTGGCTCTGGTAGTCCCTCGAACACATCGCCGTGGCATAATTTCAACGATATAGAAGGGTTTAAAGCTTATGCCGATTGGTACATCTCATTCCAAACAGATAAACCGTACTCTGTAAAATGTGCTCCGAAACTACATGTATTAGACTGAGTATAACAAATTCAAATCTTGTAAAAGATACAAGTCACAGTGTCCGATTTTGTCATGCATGATCTCCAATAACACTTCTATTTTGAAACCAAATGCCGTTATTTAATGACATTTCATCAATAAAAAAAGTGACATATTATGTGTTTCCTTTAAAATTTGATTTATAAATTTTTAATTTTGCAATAATTTTTTTTGCATGCCGAACCGATGTGCACGCAACTGCGTGTTGGCGTATAGGGAGCTACGCGCCTGGTTATTGTACGGCCTTAAACAACGAGCAATACCTATATCGTTTAATCATCTATAAAATGCAACTACATGCTAATGTGTCAATTAATTGAACTGGAAAACCAACGACCTGATTTATAATTAAACAGGAAACGAAAAACAACATATACTACATATCTTCAGTTTATATATATGCAATACATATTAAGATTTCACTTTAACCTACAAACCTTTTAGTTCAGCCTCAATACCAGTATATTGTAAAATGTTGTCGGGATTTTTTAACCTTTTTAATTGTTTACTTCACATTGATTTATATACAAAACAATGAGAAAAAAAAACAAATATGATATACAGCAACAGACAACAACCAAAGAATTACAGGTTCCTGATTTGAGCCAGGCACATACAGAATAACACTAGGTTATACATGTTTGTTAGCGATCAACCATTACCCTAAAACGGGACAGGGGCGTAACAGAAAACAGTTTAAATCAATTGAAAAGGGCGTAACTCATAAAATCGTTACATAGCACAAAAACAAGTAACACAATCACAGATCGGACGCGGCAGGCCATTTATACATCCCCACAACAAAAAGGACAGTAACATAGATACGAGTGAACTCGTAGTTACTGACTGTTAGTTGAAAGTCACTAACAACTAATAAAAAGAATATAGCTAATACTAAAATATCAATCTCCACACCTCAAACATCCAAAAACATTTATTTAAAGGATTAATGAGTTTACCTGGATTGCTTTTAAATTTTCGGGTTCGTTAAAGAACATCTCCGTGAAAATATGGATGTGCTATACCGTTTAGAATAAGTTTTGCAGCCAAACCGCCAAACCAAATATTTGTATCTATGAAAGAATTTAGTAAAACGAGGGTATCACCAGCCCAGTAGTCAGCACTTCGGTGTTGACACATGAATATCAATTATATGGTCATTTTTATAAATTTTCTGTTTACAAAACTTTAAATTTTTCGAAAAAACTAAGGATTTTCTTACCCCAGGAGTAGATTACCTTAGCCATATTTGGCACAACTTTTTGGAATTTTGGATCCTCAATGCTCTTCAACTTTGTATTTATTTGGCTTTTTAACTATTTTGATCTGAGCGTCACTGATGAGTCTTATGTAGACGAAACGCGCGTCTGGCGTAAAAAATTATAATCCTGGTACTTTTGATAACTATTTACACCACTGGGTCGATGCCACTGCTGGTGGACGTTTCGTCCCCGAGGGTATCACCAGCCCAGTAGTCAGCACTTCGGTGTTGACATGAATATCAATTATATGGTCATTTTTATAAATTTTCTGTTTACAAAACTTTAAATTTTTCGAAAAAACTAAGGATTTTCTTACCCCAGGAGTAGATTACCTTAGCCATATTTGGCACAACTTTTTGGAATTTTGGATCCTCAATGCTCTTCAACTTTGTATTTATTTGGCTTTTTAACTACTTTGATCTGAGCGTCACTGATGAGTCTTATGTAGACGAAACGCGCGTCTGGCGTAAAAAATTATAATCCTGGTACTTTTGATAACTATTTACACAACTGGGTCGATGCCACTGCTAGTGGACGTTTCGTCCCCGAGGGTATCACCAGCCCAGTAGTCAGCACTTCGGTGTTGACATGAATATCAATTATATGGTCATTTTTATAAATTTTCTGTTTACAAAACTTTAAATTTGTCGAAAAAACTAAGGATTTTCTTACCCCAGGAGTAGATTACCTTAGCCATATTTGGCACAACTTTTTGGAATTTTGGATCCTCAATGCTCTTCAACTTTGTATTTATTTGGCTTTTTAACTATTTTAATCTGAGCGTCACTGATGAGTCTTATGTAGACGAAACGCGCGTCTGGCGTAAAAAATTATAATCCTGGTACTTTTGATAACTATTTACACCACTGGGTCGATGCCACTGCTGGTGGACGTTTCGTCCCCGAGGGTATCACCAGCCCAGTAGTCAGCACTTCGGTGTTGACATGAATATCAATTATATGGTCATTTTTATAAATTTTCTGTTTACAAAACTTTAAATTTTTCGAAAAAACTAAGGATTTTCTTACCCCAGGAGTAGATTACCTTAGCCATATTTGGCACAACTTTTTGGAATTTTGGATCCTCAATGCTCTTCAACTTTGTATTTATTTGGCTTTTTAACTACTTTGATCTGAGCGTCACTGATGAGTCTTATGTAGACGAAACGCGCGTCTGGCGTAAAAAATTATAATCCTGGTACTGTTGATAACCAATTAAGAAGTTTATGGTAACGAAATCCCTGACTGAAAAAAATACTTTGATTACGTTCATTGAAATCTCAAACGTCACAGGTGGCGGATCCAGAGGTAAAATAGAGGGTGGCAAAGAGTGCATCTGTTTCACCGAACTTGTATACTGAGTACGACTAGTACTTTTTTCAATAACCGACTGCAACCTGTCTGCTGTGTGTGGCCTTTATGTCTCCATTTCTTGATCGTCATTCGCAACTTCATTGTCATTTCAGACTCATTCGTAGCCTTTGGTTTATTTAAAACCCTTCGCTTCCCTTGTTGTGTGAAAAATTTGAACCATACGTTTGGATAAACATTACTTATTTGTCTTTCTTCATGTCGGTCGTATTGTACATTTTTTGCATAACACTTGTATCTTGTTTGCAAATATGTGAGGCAACGCTTTTTTGTACCTTTTAGGAGTATAGCTCTTCGTCTTTTGATAAGCTTTTTAGGATTTTCAAATAATTTGGCCTCGAGCATCACTGCATTTAAGTCATTTATTATCGAAAGGCGCATCTGGTACAGAAACCTTGGTACCTTTAATGTAATTATGCTTACTAACCATACAACAAACGAGAGTGTTTCCATGTCCATTTTTACTGACAAATTCAACATCAAATGTATTGGTACCAGTACATATCTTTGAATTCATCCTATCATTTTATTATAGACAGTTATTTCGGAGAATACGGTATCAAAAATGTCCACCCTTACACTATAACTATAAGATATACATGTTCCATGCACTGTAACACCACTGTCCAAGGTTAGGGTTGGGATTCCGCTAACATGTTTTTACTCCGCCACGTTCTGTGTGAATATAATTGCCTGCCGCAAATTAGGAGCCTGTAATTCAGTGGTTGTCGGTTGTTGCTGTGTAACATATTTGTTTTTCAATTATATAGTTAGTTTTCTCGTTTGAATGGAAATACATTTGTGATTTCGGTGCCTTTTATAGCTGACTTTTCCGTATAGGGTTTGTTCATTGTTGAAGGCCGTACGGTGACATATGGCTGTTAATTTATCCCGAATTTGGCCTCTTGTAAAGAGTTGTCACATTCCCAATCATATCTCAAATCTTGTTTAAACTTTCATCGGCATAATACAGTAATACATAAAAAGGTGGGTACAAAAGCATGAGAAAACTATCTACATGAGACCAAATTAAAAAGATGTTAACAAGGCTAGCGTCTTTTTGTTGTGGAAATACATTTGTGATTTCGGTGCCTTTTATAGCTGATTTTTCGGTATAGGGTTTGTTCATTGTTGAAGGCCGTACGGTGACATATGGCTGTTAATTTATCCCGAATTTGGCCTCTTGTAAAGAGTTGTCACATTCCCAATCATATCTCAAATCTTGTTTAAACTTTCATCGGCATAATACAGTAATACATAAAAAGGTGGGTACAAAAGCATGAGAAAACTATCTACATGAGACCAAATTAAAAAGATGTTAACAAGGCTAGCGTCTTTTTGTTGTGGGGATGTATAAGTACACTACCACGTCCTCTCCGTATTTTTGTTAGATGTATTTCTATGTGTTTCCATCTGATGAGCTAGGCCATTTTCAACTGATTTCTATAGTTTGTTCTTATTTTGTACTATTACATAACCAACTGTTAACCCCGCCACATTCTGTAAGTACCTGTCCCAAGTCAGGAACATGAAATTGTTGAAGGTGGCCTGTGGATGTTAATTTTTGTGTTGCATTGATTTAAACTGGAACGACTAATACGTGATTTAGTAAAGCGAGAAAATCTTTGTAGAACATTCCATCTCAGATGTTCTAGAAGGTCAGGTATTTCATTTGCGGCATTCCAATATAACGACATACCAACAGATGGAAGCGACATTGTTAATCAAATTAGAATTTAATCAACCCAATCTTCTTTGGGGGTATTTATCAAATCTAGGGGAATTATAACTAATCAAGATTTGAACTTTCATTTAGTGCAGCGTAAGATTTGTTGATAAATTTTAAAGACCCCACATATTTGTATTCCCCATGCGAACTTTTCTCTTTTATATTGTTTGTACTACTTTCAATATACGAATGTACATGCTCACATTTGTATCTTCATTTTAAGATAAAACTAAAAACTGTATGTTTGTAGAAAAGTGACATGACTTGACATGTGGTGTCAGAATTTTTATAATTTTCGGTAATAATAAAGACTAATTAGTAGACCTTATCCTGCCAGTCAATTTTGCTATTTAACAATTCTATATATCTATCTGTTATAGTTTTCCAGATATTAGGTAAAAGCTCCAAAAATGGTAAAAATCGTCATCCAAGGGCAGTAGTTCCAACGAGGAGTCGATTAACAAATTTGGCTATGTGTGATTTTTTGTAGATATTTTCTTGCTGATTAAGTTTGCTCTTTTAAGTTTCTCTGATAGAAGACAGAAATTAGAAAATAAATAAATGTTAAAACAGATCATTAGGTAATGACGCCTAGGGCATAGGCCGACATATCTCAACTTCCGGAACTTCTCACCTAGTCAAATTTCTCTATTTACAGCGGTTTTCAATAGAATAGACAAAAATGTTGTTGTTGGGGATGTCTATTTGGTATATGTCAGAGAGACAGCAACCCGACCACAGAGCAGAAAACAGCCGTAGGCTACAAATTAGTCATCAACGTAGCGAAAAAAATACCGTACCCGGAGGCGAGCCTCAGCTGACTCCTTTATAAAAATGTGTACCAGTCATACTAAACTCTAAAACATGTAAATGAACTAAAACCAAACAAAAACCCACACAAGACTAACAAAGGCCAGAGGCTCCTGACTTGGGACAGGCGTACAAATGCGACGAGGTAATACATGTTTAATGAGCTCCCAACCCTCCCCTATACCTTTAGCTAATGTAGAGTAAAGAAAAATACATCAATACGCACAGTAAAACTCAGTTTAGAAGAAGTCAGAGTTCGATGTAAAAGAAACTAAGCAAAATGACAATGATACAAACATTAACAAAAGGACTACAAGCAGTTACTAACAAGCCAGCTCCAGACCTCAATTAAACTGATTGAAAGATTATGTCTTCATCATATGAAAATCAAGCAAAATCCCTCCCATTAGTGGGTTAGGACCATACCATCAGTAAATGTATGACAATTCCAGAATATACCATCCAAATGACCCGACAATAATATCGCAACTACATCCCTTGTTAAAATAAGTCTGTTTAAAGGTTTGTTGACTTAGAGGAGAATGTCGACATTTTTGTGCTTTGTAAAGAATATTACCATAAAAGATTAGATTTGAAATACCCGAACGTATGAGTATTAAGATGTCTGCATCGGTGCTTTTCATTTGCGCCAATTGGCATTTCATTTGCGCCACAAACCATATTTCATTTGCGCCAAAAACTAAATCTTTCATTTGCGCCAATATTACAGGTAAGTACAGGTAAAACATAATTTTTTTCAAAAAGTCTTTTAATAATGAAGAAACATATTCCTCAGAAAACAGTTATCATAAAATCATACAAGTTATGCTAAAACCTCGATAAAATCATACAAGTAATGCTAGAATCATACAAGTAATGTTAAAACCTGAATAAAACCTTGGTAAAATCATGAAAGTAATGTTAAAACCTTGATAAAAACAGAAAACACTATACACTGGAGTAAATTATTGAGACATTTGTTAGCATTATAGTAAGGTTCAAGTCTGTTCTGGCACAAAATGTATAAGCAACGGTCTTGATGTAGTCATGCCTTGAAATTTCTCCTCTTAGGTGCATGCCATGTTTCTCCATAAGTTAGTCAGTTTTCTCTTTCTCCCATCGTCCAACTGAAGCCGGTGTGTCCATAGATCTCATTTTGTCAAATTGATATATGTTGTAGCCTGAATCTTCTTTTCAACGTCAACATAAATAAATATGTTTGGATGTTTTGAATAAAATTGTTCATTAAAATGTGCATGGAATGACTCCGGTCCATTGTTGGTTCGTTTGAAATTAGCAGTGGGTGTAGCAGCCCAAAATGACGGTCTATCTTGACACCTCACACTGGACTGGTCATGTGAACACTATATATATATAATTATATTAACCTTAGTGACTCTCAGTTTTGTATTAGAAATGAGTATGAACTCACACATATATCCAGGGGGAGTTATGTACAAACAAAAAACAAAATAAATCGTAAATAATATTTAACTTTTCCGTTATATTACCTGTCATACCTGTAAAATGGCGCAAATGAAGGTTTATTTTTTGGCGCAAATGATATATAACCTTGTGGCGCAAATGAAAGGTTTGATTTTTTAAAAATTGGCGCAAATGAAATGCGCCCGTCTGCATGTTGATTTATTTTTACGAATGATGTCCTTGTACCGATGATATAAATTAGTAAATGTTTTGACTAGAATGTGATAACGAAAACTCTGGTGTAATATTTTTTCTGTAACACAGAGATTTCTGTCGTTAGAATCAGATACCAAATAAAAACCAGGAATCTTGTCGATGAGTTTCTATCTTCCTTCATATTTTTTGTTGTTGTTATTTAAAGCTTTTGGTTGTTGCTGGTAGATCTTTAGTAGTTTCTGTTTATTTCAATCTCTTTTGTTTTGGCTAGGGGCGAATTAAAGCTAGGCAAAATTTGTAGACATACACATCGTTTTGTGTCATTGATTGAAATGATCATTTGTGTCGCTAGATTACTGTCCATTGACGTTATGTCCCACATAAACAAATAAACTGCTTTCATTATTTCACAATTTTCACCGACTTTTTTACAGTTGAAAACTGATGCTTTTCTTTATCTGATAACACATTCCTTTCTTCTTAACAATACCGGCTCGTTAATCAAGAGAAACTTGAAATCTTTTCTTCCATATCGAAATAAAGTACTTTGCTTGTTAATGTCTTATCGAAACCAATGTATTTATAGAAGTTTAAAGCCACATCATTGTTATTTCAGAGGCATTAAATAATTGAGTATTCTAAATATTTTATATACGTGATGAGTATATGCACTTGTATTTTTTTAGTGTTAATATATACTTTATTCTTCTTCGCTAGTACGTAAGGTTTCTGCTCGATTTACTCGTCTAAAACGTTTTTTACGTTGTGCTTGTTCTGATAAATTGGTTGGTTCAATTTTTTTGAAATTTTTCTTTTTTGTTCAATGATATGAGTAAATAACTTCCCTAATACGGAAAAATCAGCATTTGCAATACTGAAAACGTTTCACTGTCAATATAAATCAAGATTTGATATTGCTCTTCGAACAGGGCAAATACAGAAAAAGGCGGAGAAAAGCCGTATTGGTCGTGTTTTGATTACAGTTTTTAATTTCTTATAATCATTAATTTTGATAAAAGTGTTATGGACTGGCCTACGGGTTTAGAGGCCAATACAGCAAACCTTGAATTTATATCAGTGCCAATACAGAAACAGCCAGTTCATAACACTATAGTATTGACAGATATTTTATATTCACTTTTGGTAAATAAAAAGTTATGTCTATCTTATTTTAAACATTCTAAATAATAGTGTATATGTAAATGATTCAACATAATAGGTTTAGAGTCTAGGTCCAAAATGTATTTTCATTTCCAGGAAGTATATTAACAATTTTGCTGAAAACCAAAGAATCGCTAAATTATCCTGCAACTCCTAACCTTGCTTTTTGTGATCTTTTGTTATTTAATCAAATTGTTTTGAACTATTAATAATTGTCGCCTCTTTTTTTTTTATTGGCATTGAAATTGTCTATCCGTCAACGACTAATAATACTAAATGCGACTTTTATACGAGTACTTGAATATTTATAAACATTCCAAGGATTTTTCTATATATATATACATTTATCGGTAAATCTAATTTGAATTTCTAAATTAACTAATGGTTTGTAAAAATTCGTTGAAAATTAGTAGATATTAGAAGATGTGGCATGAGTGCCAGTGAGACAACTCTCCAGCCAAGTCATTAATTGTAAACGTAAACCATTAGAGGTCAAAGTACGAGTATAATTTTTAGATTTTGTTTTATATAAAATAGACATTTTGTATGAACATTGCGAACATAAAGCATATGTTCAAAATCAAATGTTTAAAATAAAGCAACATGTGTTTCTCTGTGAACTCTTTTGTTTCTCGTAATGAAGCTTGAAGTCACGCTCGAACTCATATAACTTTATATCATTACTCTTAATTTAGAAAATGTCTTACTAAAAGATCGTCCTCAATAAAAAAAACTAGCCAATGAAATATAAGAATTGTGTTTGAAAATACTCTTTGAGAAGTTCCCTCTAAACGCCTATTTTAATTTAACAAGTTAGGGAAAACATTCTTCTATTATAAAAGCTTAGATCAGGATTTTGAAGTAGTCAAAGACTCAAAGCTCCACAAAGATGAAATTGCTCCTTTTAGTTGTGTTTGTGGCTCTGTCCTACGCTAGCGCATGTCCCGAGGAATGCGAAAGGAAGTTGAGGGACCTAAAAAGTCAAATTGAGGAATTAAAGACTAAAACACGAGAGCTCAGACGAGAGTTCGACAGTATTAGTGTATCCGAGGATGAGGAAGAAGGTAGGATTTTTCATTTATAAAAACGTTTTATTTATTTAGAAATAAGTATTATATTTTCTGGCCACTCCTTTATTCAATATTTTTTTTTAGAAACCTTTTGTCTTTCTCACTTAATGTCAAACATTTTACATTCAGTTGATGATTTACTTGTTAAAAAATATTATTAATTTAATATATATTTTATTTATATATATTTATACAATTTCTGAAATTCTCCAGAGTAATGATACTATACTAGTCAACAAAAGAAACGATACACGACTTTTTTTCAAATCAAAGATGAAGTTTTCCGTTTATATAGGACCATATTGAAGGTAGTAATATTAAATGACCATGGTAGTATAAATCCGTTAAAAAAATTCAAAAAATTGCTTTCATGACGTCATTTGGCTGCAAGTTTTTTGACAAAATTTACATAAAGCGACATTTTAAAAGTTCCAACTAATGAAGTCAACCTCTCGTTTAAAGATAAAGACAATGTTTGCCATCAATTCCTTTTTTAAAAATCGTTCAGTTTCTTTGTTTATTTGTAAAGATAAGTTCGGCCCCACAAGAAATCTTTCAAATATAAACATTATTGATTGATTTACCATTGAGAGTACGTTTAAAGTGAAATAAAAAAAAACGTTAACAATCTTAAAACTTATCCGAAAGATTCCAAATTAACAGTGTGTTGTTTTCATATCTAAAACATTGATTTGAGACGAAAACCATTTTTCTTTTTTTTTTGCAATTTTTGAGATTCCAAAAAACACTTTTTTTACCCAAAATTTAAAAAAAACAATATGTCAACCCATTAGTTACAACATGAACATAACTTGATCAGCATATTGAATATTTTTAAACAAATTTGAAAATTCATTTTGGTACTTAGACAAATGTGTGTCGATTTTGTGTCCAACTTTCCGCAAAAATAATGTGCACGGAATTAAGCTACTTTCCAAAATCTTTTTTTATTATCATATGTGCATACATTGCAAATGAAAGCTTTTGAAAATCATGTATCTCATTTTATTTTAGTTTTAATACCATTTGATAAATTTAATTTCAATGTCGTGTAAAGTTTCTTTTGTTGACTAGTATATAAAAGAATGATCAACTAGTATATACTATATGTTACAATACAAATTAGAATTCAGTAAGATCCAGAAACCTCAAAAGTACATATCGGAGTTCCAATTTCAACTAGTAGAAATTGGAATTCTGATTTATACTAGTTTAATTCAGTACCAACTAGAATTCCAATATCTCCTGGTAGATTTGTACCCGGATCCTGGTTGTACTTAATGACTAATTAAAAAGACACAATACAAAAAATATTTTGTTTTTCTTTTAGTTAAATAAGCTTATATCATAAAACTAGTCTAAATTTAAAAGTAAAGAGCTACGGTAAATTTTTCGTGAATTTCTATTACAGCAAGGCCTTTTTCTATAAGAGCTTTTGAATATTTACTGAAAAGTTCATATAAAATCATTTTACCTCACTCTATTCACGATAAAAAGTTAAAATTGATGCTTTTCAAAATAACATAGATAAAATATTAGCAAATATAACTATAAATTAAATTATTTCCCGAAAGTTTATGTATTTAACCATATTGTGTTTGTATATAAGTAATGACAGTGACATTATATTATGGATAAATTATTTTGTTTTTCTACTTAGCAAGCTCATCAGTAAACATAATTACAAAATAATTAAAAACATCCAAAATTCTACGTTCTATGTTTTAGTAATATTTGATCTTGCTAGAAATTTAGTACAATTCAGGATTATACTTATCATAAATCTGAACATCTCAATGTCTGCCAGTAGATATTGGAATTCTGATTCGAACTTAATTTAAAAAAATAAGATCCAGAAATCCCAATTTTAGAATCCCCATTTGTACTGCCACATATATATTTGTTTCGTTGTTTATGCTTAATTAGTAGAAATAAGGGCAATTCAATTTTTTCGCGCCTTAATCGTCATCTGGTAAAATCAGTTTCATTATTGCTATCCATTCGGGAGTGGCAATGACTGATTGATCGTTGCGTATCGTCCAGTGGTAAATATTTCATGCATGTTCAGCACGATAATGGTAGTAGCAACCCTATTTTAAAATCGAATTGAAAAATTAAATTATCTATGGAATATATATTAAACCGAAATATGAAACCATGGGCGTTTCCGAAGAACTGTTACTATATGTTAATAAACAAAAAATAAAGTTATGTAATATTCAGAATGCATTCGTAATAACTTTGTTCTATTCGGTTGTTTGTTTACAATTAGAAAGATTCTGAAATCAGTGATTTTGTTTAACAAACGATGTAATATATATTTTATTAAAACAATGTAAGTTATTTTTTGTTGTTGCCGTGTACAAAATTTCAAATTACACTGCTCTTGAAATAGACCGATGCACGTAGTGTATTATTATGTTAAACATATTTTGTGCATTTCGTTTTAAAACACGAATACATTTTCAATAGAAATACATCACCATTCTGTCTATTCTATTTATTTCAGTTGACACCAAGGGAAACAAGCGTGTGAAGAGACATAACTACCTAGTAGGAGCACCAGGGCCTAGCGGACGACAAGGTAGATTATTATATATTATATCATTTTGATTATTCGCTTTTACTAAAAGAATATTTTTTACATATGATTTTACCGAACACATCTTTGACATCGGAAATAATCAACAAAAGTAAATTTCTATTAAATCTATTTGTTGAATTTGAGACAAATTTTAAATGTAAAAGTAATATAATAAAGTAAATTCAAATATCATCTAGTTCAGGTATAAGTAAACACACAAAGGAGCGAAAACTTAACGTTTAGGACCACTCATTTTTTTTTTTTTTTTTTTTTTTTTTTTTTTTTTTTTTATGGTAAAACGTGTTTAAATGGTTCCAGAATTGAATTACTAGTAACATATTTTTTTTCTTTTTAAAAAAGAATGTGCATTTCCTAACCTACTATTTATGAGAACTTACTGTTTTGTCAACAAAAATATGTAGAATAATAAAAAAAGTTTAATCTCGTTTACTGTATCATGGTTAACAACAAGATTTTTAATTATCAAAGATTAATGACATTGATTTTTGTTACAGGTTCCAAGGGAAGAGCTGGTTCCCCAGGAGTATCTGGACCACGTGGTGCACAAGGATATCCAGGTCACAAGGGACTGACTGGACAACCAGGTATGCAAGGTCCACGAGGACCAGGTGGAGAACAGGGACCACAGGGATTACTTGGTGAACTTGGACAGCCTGGAGCACCTGGTATTCCAGGAGCAATGGGACCACTGGGCGTCACAGGAGATCAAGGTGGACAGGGATATACCGGCTATCCAGGACCACAGGGTCCAACAGGAAATACAGGCGACAAAGGTGATGTTGGAGGCATTGGAGCACCTGGTGCACCTGGGCCACAAGGACCTGTAGGACACACCGGTTATACTGGATATCCTGGAGTTCAAGGAGACACTGGTGAATCTGGTGTGAGAGGTGCACCTGGTGCACAAGGAGCACAAGGTTTACATGGTATAACTGGAGCTCCAGGGCCAATGGGACCAGCTGGGTACCCTGGACCAAAAGGTGATAACGGAGGTACCGGTGCACCAGGACCACGAGGACCAAGTGTAGCATATGCCGCATATGCTGCTCCATACTATCAGGCACCTGTGGTTGGTTCTTATAAAACCGCTCCAGCTCCATACAAAGGATAAATCAAAACTGTAAATTCACAAAAAGATCTCCACAGATTCTTATAATTTCTTTTAACTTGAAATCATTTGGCTGTTGAATTAAAAATTGTCTTTCCAATAATCTGTGTTGCATTATTTGTATGCTCCTAGTCGTCAACGGATTGAAATTGGTCCATCCGTACGCTCGTCCGTTTCCGTTTCCAAACTGTAAAAGTTTGCGTCAACCAAATGTCACGAAACGCTACACAATGTTAATTGCGACAAAGCACAGATCAAGTTCGAATTTGAATGGCATTGGCTGTGTCTCAAGGAGACATTCTGCATTTATTTTCCTTTTATCAGCCTTGATATGATAAAGCTGACACATTGACTTCCATGACCGTCTTCCATGTGGCCATAGATTTTTATTTTTTACATCGAAACCAATGAAAATGAATTTTAAATATGTACTGTGTCTTGACCTGGATTAAAATATAGAAATCAACAATAAGAGGACGATAACCCCCCCCCCCCCCCCCTTTTACAAAACCATTTACATTATGACGTCTTTAAACTAAAGCTTTTGAATGTTGGATGTGCAATGATTGATAAGTTAGTCTTACATGCACGATTTTTGTCACGCATTGATGGAGTAAAACAGGGAGACATATGTATGCTGTTCCCGGCGTCGGCGTCAACTATTGTTTTAGTTTGTTACTAGGTATAGTTTATGGTTAACAAATTGTGGTAGGTCAATGATAGTTGGTAAGTAGTTGTATAAGCATTGGCACATCTCAATTCCACGGATATTATTTGGTCCTGCCTCTCAGTCATGGTCTATTGACTTAGAAGCTTTTGCTTAGTTTTCATGTGTTAGTGTGTGTTTAGGTCAGTTTATGGGGAACTTCTAGTGACGAGTCAATGATTGTTGGTATGCAGTTGTATTCGCTTTGACATATCTCATTTCCATGCAGATTATCTGGCTCCGCTCTATCACTCATGGTCTTTTGACTTTGAAACTTTTAGTTAAAACACATTTTATTGTTCAAAATGACAAATGGATTTGAAACTTTTGCTTAGTTAACATAATATATAGTCTGTTATAACGTCAGTTCAAGAGGAAACATTAATGGTAGGCCAACGAAAATTGGTAAACAGTTGTATAAGGATTACCACATCTTGTTTCCCTGTCGAATATTTGGCCTTGCCCCATCAAACAATGTCTGTTAACTTTGCACTTTGGCATAGTTTACATGTATTAGTTTGTGATTATATCAGCTAAAGATGAACCTCAAATGTTAAGTCAATGATATTTGGTAAGCAAATTCATTTACATTTGTAAGTCTCGTTTTCAGATTAATTATCACTATCCTCTTGTCATGTTTCATTGAGTTTGAAACTTTTTCATAGTTTACAAGTTAATGTTTTTGTTTTTAAAGGTTTGTTTAAAGGGATTAACTTATGATAAGTCAATAGTATTTGGTATGCAGTTGTATTATCATTGGCACCTCTCATATTCATGGAGATTGTTTAGCCATGTACCGCCAGTCAGGGTTTATTGACTTTGACTATATGCTTAACTTGCATGTTTAAGTATTGCTTTTTTAATTTCATTTGCTTTATCAAAATTACAAAATGACGAGACATATCTCGGTGTTAACAGTTTATCTTTCATTAGTTGTAATTTGCTTTGAACTAACTGTCAAAATAAACTCAGATCTGGACTTGGTGTCTTTTTGTTGTAGGTACCCGGCCACATCCTCTCAGAATTTTTGTTAGATGTATTTCTATTTGTATCCATTTGTTGTGTTAGTGTTTTAACTATTTCTCTAGTTCGTTCTTATGCTGTACTGTTACACCCTGTCCCAGATAAGAAGGAGGGTTTGATCTCGCCATCACCCCAACAATGTTATGTATGTGTCTGTACCGAGATAGGAGTCTGAAATTCAGGGGTTGTTGTCTTTTGCTATGTTAAATATTTGTTTTTCGTTCATTTTTTGTTCATTAACCAGGCCGTTAGTTTTCTCGTTTGAATATATAAACTTCATTTCCGGGCCTTTAATAGTTGACTATGTGGTATTAGCTTTGCTCATTGTTGAAGGCCAGACGGTGACATATAGTTGTTAATGTCTGTGTCATTTTGTCTCTTGTGAAGAGTTGTCTTTTTTCATATCATGGAAATAACTGACTAAGATTAAGGGCAACTCACAAACTATATTAAGCATCATGAGATAACATTTTTGTAAAAAAGTTTACGATAACAAAACCAGTTTTGCTACAAAAGGAAACTAAACACGTTTGTCGTTTCATTGATAATGATATTGTATAAAGATAACCATTTTATTTTATCTTTTAAAATACAAACGTTTCTTACTTTCCCTGTGATCTAACTAACAACAATGGTCACGAGTTAAAATTTCTGCTTTCAGTGTAGGTTTGATAGAGAAATAACACACAATCTCTATGTACAAATAAGAAATAGATGTGGTGTGATTGCCAATGAGTCAACTACCAACTAAAAGAATTCAAAAGAAGTGCGTCTTCATGGTCCTGCATCAGCGCTATGTGCACTTTTAGGTTGGAGCAATATAACATAACGTATTTGATTCGAGCGTCACCAATGAATCTTTTGTAGACGAAACGCGCGTCTGGCGTATATATAAAATCTAGTCCTGGTATCTATGATGAGATTATTGTAAACATGACGTCATCAATCCTGCTTTATGATGGATCAAAACTGACAACTCTGAAATATTTTGGAAAATGACGAGTGTTTAAACAAAACAACAAGGTGTTTTCAACATAGAAAGACACCCTCTGTCGCTTTGTATATAGCATATAGTATATTTTTTGCTTTTGTCTTTGTTAATGCTAATATTGTTGTCTTTCGAGGTAAATGTGTTTTTTCTACAAATTAGGACAACGCATTATTATGGAGTTCAATATGTCAAAATATGGTATTATAATGGTACAAAAAAAAAAAAAAATGTTAACCCCCCCTCCTCAAAGGCTGAAAACTTCCAGTCTCTAACCATTGATAGTGCCTGATTATAATATTTGCCAAACTCTAAGTTACCCACAGTTTTTTAAAACTGTAAATGATTTATCAAGAAACTACCAAAGAACTAAAATGGACTTCAACTTCTAAAATTAAGAGACATCTAACACATTGAAAATTTTATATCAAGATGCAGTTCGACAACAAGTTAAAGACGAAACAGGGCGGATACTTTACCTTACTTAAATTAGCTACTTTTAAGCATAAAGAATCAGAAAACTTTACAATTATCAAACTCAATGCTTTCTAAAGTGTCCACACTCGTAGAACACATATAACGCAACACAATAATACTTAAAGTATCAATCCGGTTTATTATCAACATCTATTCGTTTGTAATCAGCTTTGAATGCTATCAACATTGGCACTGTAACAACAATGCAGCTTATCAATGTCCAGTTGGGCCATATTGATCCTAAAATTGAAAACAAATTTATAAATAAAACAACCAATGATACAGTAAAGACTAAAGGACATCGGTCGCGACTATTACAAAAATGTTAAACAACAGGTTGGGCAACACTGGAAACCGTCTTACTAAAATAAAAGAAGGATTATACTGGTTCAGATTGCACTTATCAAAAATAAACAGTGCTGAAACCAGCGTGCACAATACAAACTTAAAACTTAAAACACGTTGAACTGTTTTTTTATGCAGTATCAATGTTCCGTTTTTAACGAAATTCAGTAGAATTAGAACATAAAACTAAGCCCTTTCAAGTTGAAAAAAACCCAAAGCCCCCGCCCCCCCCCCCCAAAAAAAAAACCCCACCCAAACACTTTAGCACACTAATATTCATTGAATATATCTGCGTTTTATTTCATTGTTGTTCGTTGTCTTTGATATATCTTTCTGTCATTTTTTCTTAGTTTTACCATCTTCGTTTTTCTTGACAATATGGAATTGAAATAAGTATGTGATAGAATTCTTTAGGAACAATGTTTCATCAAGTTGAAAAATAATGTGATATAACGATTGACATAATCTTCCTTGAAGGTAACAATTTGGTACGGAATCAACTTTTCTGGAACTTATTTCTTTTTGGAACTATGTTTTGTTAACATGTACACTTGAACAAAGAAGATGTGGTATGATTGTCAATGAGACAACTATCAACAAAAGACCAAAATGACACAGACATTAACAACTATGTCACCGTATGGCCTTAAACAATGAGCAAAGCCCATACCGCATAGTCAGCTTTGAAAGGCCCCGATAAGACAGCATAAAACAATTCAAACGAGAAAACTAACGGCCTTATTTATGTAAAAAATTAACGAAAAACAAATATGTAACACATAAACAAACGACAACCACTGAATTACAGGCTCTTGACTTGGGACCGGCACATACATACATAATGTGGCGGGGTTAAACATGTTAGCGGGATCCAAACCCTCCCTCTAACATGGGACTGTGTTGTAACAGTACAACATAAGGACGAACTATAAAAATCATTTAAAAAAGGCACAACTCTTCAGATGGATAAAAATACAAGTGGACGTGGACGGGAACTTGTACATTCCGACAACAAAAAGACACTAGGAACAGATCTGAGAGTACTCGCAGTTATCTGACAGCTAGTTCAAAGCCATTAACAACTTATAAAAAAAATCAAGCATCTAAGACTAAACTGTAGATGATGTGTATTTTTTTTACAATTCAGATTTTCAGCATTTAGTAATTTCTGTAGAAGAGGTGGTAGCAGCTTAATGATAAAAAATAAAATATAAATACCGATCGACAGCTTGCGTTCAATTATTTATCGTAGAACAAATAATAATGTTTCGATATATGTTTCGGTGAAGTACGATTAAATAAGAATATTTAAGATACTTACCAATGTTTGGAATTAATGAAAGAAGTAAAAACATGCTTCCAGTTACATTTAATGCTAGTGTCAAGAGACCAGTTGTAACACCTTCCCCTATTGGATAGGTTGTCTCACAGCTAAGTTCGAAAAATAACGGCATTGCTCCGCCCACTAATGTACTTCCTCCAATACAAGTAAAATAAAGAACTCCTATAAATTAAATTAATAAGACAATAAGGTTATTTTTAAAAATAATACTGCATTTGAAAAAAAAAAAATAAAAAATAAAAATAATATGTATTCTATGTCTTTGAGGTGTTAATGACTCTTTTTTACATTATTGCTCTAAAATGTCAGTTCTTTCTTCCTATATGAACAACGTAATATTTCGGGGTATAAAAATTCACTGAAATAATAGACTTATTTCATTTATATATATATACTACGAAATTTGTTTTACATGCACACGTATAAAAATTGCGGTTTTTATCCGACGCAATCATAGGTTTGAACGTAGTTTTCAATTTAGACTCGTATATATATATTACGGATTACAAGTGTGTCGAGGCTTGTGATTGGATAACAACACAGAGATGTCAGTGTATATTCAGGAAACTGCCGGGGTATATACGACGTTTTTATCCCCAATTGGAACCTCAAAAACGTCATCATAACACCGGTAACTATGTGACGTAGTCAAAAGCTATCAGATTGTCAGAGGCTCACAGAAGGAAAATAATGACGTGCTTCAGTCAATAATACATTTTTGATACAAAAACACGCAATTTATACTTAAATACTTAAATTTAATGTTAAAAGTGTTATTATAAATTATTACATACACGATAAAATTATGATCACAGCAAATTAGAAAATCCTTCACGTATGCCGAACATATTAGGGTTTTCAACTTATATATGTGTTGTGAACAAAAACCTCCACTGGAAAATAACATTGAGTCAGGGGTAATCCGTACATTGTTGGGTGACGTTAGATCTGTAAATTTGCTTTTGCAAATTTTTGGTTCTTCTCTCGCCGGGATTCGAACCCATGCTACTGTGATATCGTGACACCAAATCACCTGCACTGCAGCCGTTCCGCTAGACCACACAACCATCTGGGCTCTACAATAATAGAGCTTTTGCTGGCCGTGTGTTACCTTTCCTCGTCAGTTTTAATCTAGCGGCGTACTACAGTACATGATATATAAGACATGAAGATGTTATTGTTACAGATCAGCTAAATTATCTATAGTAAAGGATCCTACAAATTAATGTAAGATACAGTCACAGAAAATAATTATATTTTTATTATGTAAAAAGAAAACGAAATCACTAGATATACTTCGTACTTTTAAACAAAACTTGTAGACAAAGAAAATTAATTATCAACGTTAGTATTGATAGATGTTTTACAGAACATGTAATCGGCTACAACAGGTCAACTGTATATATTTTTTCTATGTTATTTCTCTGACAAAACTCAGATAAGTTTTTTGCCATTTAAAAATATTTTAAAGGTTCTTTGGTATGATAGTCTACTACATGAACTTTAAGATATCAGTTGTGCAGACTTTTTTTTTATTTGTTCAAGTATAGTTATTTGAAATCTCTCAAAAGTGCCTATGATAATTGATATGAGGTCTGTTCTCTTTAGGCCATAAATAAGAACGGATACAAACAAGTAAAATATCGATGTTCTTAATTTTCAATTTCAGGATTTGCGCTTTAACAGGTAAAAAGACTTATAAAACGCTGACAAATGGATAAATTAAGCAAAATGGAGAAATTACACTATTCCGAGTATTTTTTCAATTTTTCAAAAAGAAAACGACAAATTACACGGTTTTTTTAAAAGATTTTTTCATGTTGGGTAAATTTGTCAATACTGTCTAGTGTTCACGTATGTGTTTAAATTTATATCTGTTTTGATGTTTTCCAACTATTTGTAATTTAGTACACAGTAATTCAAACAACCATCGGGGCCTGTTATAGCTGACTATGCGGCATGAGCTTTGCTCATTGTTGAAGGCCGTACGTTGACCTATAGTTGTTAATGTCTGTGTCATTTTGGTCTCTTATGGACAGTTGTCTAATTGGCAATCATACCACATCTTCTTTTTTTATATCATTCATTCAATCTTTTTTGTATCTACTTTTATAACAAGCATTAAAACCGGGTTGTGGGGTCGGAACCTTTGATTTTTATCACTAATTAGGTACTAAAATTAGAAATAGGATTTTGTTTGGCTTATATATAAGTTGAGAAATAGTTTAATATTGGTATAACCTCCTTCGCAAAACACTCTGATTCCTTATCCTGCGTATACCTTATGTCCTCTATGTTTTTATCAGCCAGCTGTGCAACATTTGTGCTAATTTTTGGCCTGAAGAGACATACAAAGTTTTTTCTGCGTGTTTTTACATTTCTATTCTTATGTTGGGCTGTTACACTACAGTCCGAGGTTAAGTTAGGTTAGGCTCACGTACACATTAAACTCCACAGCGTGCACTATCTTGATGTGCCTTCAATTCAATGGTTGTCGTTGTTTCATGTTTGACATATTTGATTTTTCTTCAGATTGTTTAGTTATGAATAAAGGCAACAATAGTTTACCGCTGTTCGAAATTCATGAATCGATTGAGAAAAAATTCCAAGTTACAAACTAAGGGAAACACATATAAGAGAACTACGACACAACAGAAACACAACATATAAATTTAACACACACAGAAACGAAATATTATATAACAATGACAATTTTCCTGATTTGGTACCGGACATGGTAAGAAAGAAATGGTGTTGTTTTGTTGCTGGCCAAATCTCCCGCTGTTATGGCAATACTAAATATAACATTAAATTGACAACATTACATGACGGTACGGGGCGCCGAATGGGACTCTTGTGGTTTTGTACTCAAAATTCAATTTTGTACGGACAAAAGTGACTTTTGTTCAACAAAAATGAGTTCAGTTTAACAAAATTTGTATCATACTACAAATTTGAAATTTTGTCATACAAAATTATCTATCAGCGGACAAAAGTCACTTTTGTCATGACAAAATTCATTTTTGTTACACAGACTTGACTTTTGTTACCTAATTTGAAAATTGAGCGACAAAAGTCAATTTTGTTATTTAAATTAGTTTAGTTTGGTTTCTGTGAACTAATTTGCATACAAAATCGACTTTTGTTACACAAAATTGACTTTTGTTACACAAAAATTACTTTTGTTACACAAAAATTACTTTTGTTACACCAAATTGACTTTTGTTACACCAAATTGACTTTTGTTACACAAAATTGACTTTTGTTACACAAAATTGACTTTTGTTACAAAATTGACTTTTGTGAGACAAAATTGACTAAATTGACTTTTGTCTCAACAAAATTGACAAAATTGAATTTTGTCTCAACAAAATTGACAAAATTGAATTTTGTCTCAACAAAATTGACAAAATTGAATTTTGTCTCAACAAAATTAACAAAATTGAATTTTGTCTCAACAAAATTGATTTTTGTCTCACGAAAGTCAATTTTGTCTCACGAAAGTCAATTTTGTCTCATAAAAGTCAATTTTGTTGTTACAAAATTGAATTTTGTCATCACAAAAATGAATTTTGTCGTCACAAAATTGACTTTTGTCTCAACAAAATTGACAAAATTGACTTTTGTCTCAACAAAATTAACAAAATTGACTTTTGTCTCAACAAAAATGACAAAATTGAATTTTGTCTCAACAAAAATGACAAAATTGAATTTTGTCTCAACAAAAAATGACAAAATTGAATTTTGTCTCACAAAAGTCAATTTTGTCTCACAAAAGTCAATTTTGTCTCACAAAAGTCAATTTTGTTTCACAAAAGTCAATTTTGTCTCACAAAATTGAATCTTACCGTACACAATTGACTTTTGTGATTTAATTTCCATATCAGGTAACAAAAGTCAATTTTGTATGCAAATATGTTTATATTTGCATACCTTTAAGACAAAATTGACTTTTGTCATGACAAATATGAATTTTGTCTACAAAAATGAATTTTGTCATGACAAAAATGAATTTTGTCTACACAAATGAATTTTGTCATCACAAAATTGAAGTTCTCACAAAACAAGTCTGTAGCACATAGTTTTTTAAGACAAAAATGATTTTTTTATGACAGAATTGAATTTTGTACAAAACCACAAGAGTCCCATTCGACGCCCCGTAGACGGGACTACAATATAGATAAATGGTAGAACATATAGAACAGAGAAACACACGAATAATAGCTAAAAAAGATACCATGGTTTTAAATTTTAATACGCCAGACGCGCTTTTCGTCCAATCAAGACTAACAAGTAATGCTCAGAAAAAAAACCCGTTTGAAAGCCAAAACAAGTACACAATTGAAAGGCAATTTATGACCAAAAGTTCAAAACAGTTGTGTCTAATACGGCTTGGGTTTTCTGCCTGGGATAAGATACACTCATCCTAGGTCCACAAAACATAGAAATGTATTTAGAAATAAAACTAGTTGCTTCCGAATTGGTCACGTAGTTTTACCCCATCAAGAAATGTTATACCCGCATTAAAGAATGACACACATCAAATACAGAAAAAAACACATCTTGTAGTTAAAAATCGTCTCATTTTGAAACAATATTAAGTAACGTTAAAGTCATATCAAAACTGGCAAGTCTTTATTACGAAATAACACAAACACATCATGTAATGGAACAACTACGTGACGTTAAGTCACACACATATCAGGTGATGTTAAAACCACATTGCCTAATGACACACCCATATTAAATAATGGTGAAACCACATCAAGTAATGACAAAACATTATCTAGTCTATACCAAAACATGATTATTCCAGATTGAGTTTGATCAAAATGTCAATAGGTTATGTCAAATAGTTATCAAAGGTATCCGGCTTATAATTAAATACGCAAGACGAGCGTATCGTCTACATAAAACTCATCAGTGACGCTCATATCGAAATAGTTATAAAGCCAAAAAAATAAAAAGTTAAAGAGCATTGAGGAACCAAAATTTCAAAAAATATGCTAAATACGGCTACGGTAATCTATGCCTGGGATAAGACAATCCTTATTATTTCGGAAAGTTCATTACATTTAAAAAGGAAATTTATAAAAATTACCAAATAATTGCTATTCATGTCAAAGCCATATTATCTAAAGACATGACGTAACGTGATATCAGAGTTCCATATAAAACAGCTGTGGCCTTCCATATTGGTGCCATCAACTAGTTTGTGTAATTAGCTATAATGAACTATGAAGCTACAGAATTTAGTCTACAAACTATGAAATTTGATGTCAATTAGTCTTAATCACAAGTAAATGTATTGAGAAACATCCAAATAGCAAACCTATAACAGAAGATAGGTCCTTTTTCTTTGCTATAACTTAAACATTTTCCCAAAAGAACCAAAAAACTTAGGCATTTTGTACATTTCAATAAAAGTTACAGACACAGAAAATTAATAATAAACGTTATTATTCACAAATGTGTTACAGAACATGTAATCAACTAAAAATATACTGTATATATTTGTTCAATGTTTTTTTTTTCTGCTTGACATTAAAACATGTAAAAGCTATTTTTAAACAGGTACTTTTATGGTCTACTACATGCACTTCAAGATAGCGTTTGTGTAGACTTGTACATGTTAACTGGTACTTTTATGGTCTACTACATGCACTACAAGATAGCGTTTGTGTAGACTTGTACATGTTAACTGGTACTTTTTTGGTCTACTACATGCACTACAAGATAGCGTTTGTGTAGACTTGTACATGTTAACTGGTACTTTTATGGTCTACTACATGCACTACAAGATAGCGTTTGTGTACACTTGTACATGTTAACTGGTACTTTTATGGTATACTACATGCACTACACGATAGCGTTTGTGTAGACTTGTACATGTTAACTGGTACTTTTATGGTCTACTACATGCACTACAAGATAGCGTTTGTGTAGACTTGTACATGTTAACTGGTACTTTTATGGTCTACTACATGCACTACACGATAGCGTTTGTGTAGACTTGTACATGTTAACTGGTACTTTTATGGTCTACTACATGCACTACAAGATAGCGTTTGTGTAGACTTGTACATGTTAACTGGTACTTTTATGGTCTACTACATGCACTACACGATAGCGTTTGTGTAGACTTGTACATGTTAACTGGTACTTTTATGGTCTACTACATGCACTACAAGATAGCGTTTGTGTAGACTTGTACATGTTAACTGGTACTTTTATGGTCTACTACATGCACTACACGATAGCGTTTGTGTAGACTTGTACATGTTAACTGGTACTTTTATGGTCTACTACATGCACTACAAGATAGCGTTTGTGTACACTTGTACATGTTCAACGACATTTGCTTGGTACTTGCGTCAATGGAAATCAAATCACATCTTTTTATTTGTTAAAGTATAGTTATTTGAAATCTAATAAAAGTACCCATGATAATTGATATGATGTATACGTTCTTGAGGTCACACGTAAGGACATTTATGAAGTTATAATTAAATTACTAATCTTAAAAAAGTCTTCCAAATCATTTTTTCTCGAGATAGATATAAGATGGTGTGTACCATCAATATATACACTGTTGCGCGATGCGTTAACAATTACTACAAAACTTTCTGGCGAAAGGAAGAAATCAAGTGTTGTTTAAACATTTGTATTTAAATATGTTACCCTTTATTTCAGTATGTTTAACACTAAATAGAATCGTTTCTAAAACAATCATGTTCACAACCTGCATTTTACAAAAAAATCTCTGTTTTTACCTAGCGGACTATTTTTTTTTCTCTGTTTCACCTAGACAGGGCTGGGTTTTTTTAGTCCCTTGGTGTTTTCTAGTACGGTTGGTGTAAGTGTATGTCTCATTTAAATAAATAGGTATACGCACGCATAACTACTCATGCTGACAAAATACGAATTAAACTAAAACAAATTACGACAGATATAATTTTGTGACGAACGGTCGGTGAAGGTGATTGAACTATATTCCCAAACTTTTAACCGGGGTTTTATATTATGATACTTGCAATCAATAGGATATTTGTTCGAAGAGAAACAGATATATCATAATAGCGTATTTTACAACAGTTTCTAAAATAACTTCTGTAAGTCGTTATTTATATACATTTGTACGTTACTTGCACACATTTATTGTGTGAAATGGGGAACATGACCCAATACCCTCATCATGGATACCACGATTAAACTATTTTCGACAGAGTTGCGTTTTGTTAACAAAAAACTAACAAATGACGCTCAAATAAAGGAAGTTAAAAAGACTAAATTGGATCATTTCCCGTTAACCAGAAAAGTTTCATTTAAGATAACTTGTATTACATGTTTACTAGTTGTCACAAATCCGGACGTCTCTGATGTTCGTAGTAAATGTTAACACAG
Organism: Mytilus trossulus; assembly: GCF_036588685.1. Classification (NCBI taxonomy): domain Eukaryota; kingdom Metazoa; phylum Mollusca; class Bivalvia; order Mytilida; family Mytilidae; genus Mytilus; species Mytilus trossulus. Next base: position 64,894,385 of record NC_086379.1, read on the forward strand.
TGTGTGAAAGATTTGTGCTGTTTACGGATTATTTATCAAATTAGTATCAAAGGTGCATAATTTTTAATATCATAAAGATACAAATTCTTTTTATGTGTCTAAAAGATTTCAAGATATAATCAAAAGTAGTATTTTTACAATTTTATTATAAGTTTGAACAGTACATTTTCCCACAAATATGCAGTTATGCAAAAATAAGAATGTTTCAGTTAACAGGTGTCATACATTTGTTAGAATATTTTATTGACTTTCTTTCTAACACAAAGAAAGAACAATTTTTTTACAAACTTTAAAGTACTAGTCACAGTGGATAAAAAAGACGACTTGCCTATATAAGAACCGCTGAATATCAACACGTTGCAATATTCGTTAAAGTAATTTTGATAAGAGACATCAAACAGAAAAGAATCATGTGCAAGCACAATCACCTTTATTTCATGTTCTTGATTGTTCAAACAGGTAAGACATTACTTTATATTTGGTGGTTCACACATTGTTGTCAAAATAATGGAGTTCTTGCGAGTGTCATATAGATGAAAGTTTCTTCTAGCCATAAAACCAGGTTTAATCGACAATTTTCTACACGAGAAAATGGTTGTACATAGAAACAAATAGATTGGACGTGTTAAAGGTTTTGATTTTGAAATATGATAAGGCGCCTTCCGTTTTCCTTAGAGTTGGGTATTATTGTTACTTAAGTTTATATTAAATGGTTAATAGCAGATCTTTAATGATTTTTATGTTAATACAATACAGTGGACAAAATCGGAATTGTTTACCTTTAGTGTTGACTTCCTGAAAATTCCTGGTTGTTGTTAAAAACAGGACGGGTCTCAACTGAAAGACTTTTAAAGTAGAGAACACCTTCCACCTTTTAATCAGTATGACTTTATGAGATGGCAATATGAATACTTAGAATCCAGCCTTATAATAAGTAGTATGTGCTACGTGGATAATTTAGTCACTGAGCCGCGTGAGCTATGAAATCGACCTCGATCGAACAGTACTTGACTTGTCAATATTGATCGAATTGGAGAGAATACATGTATTGCAACTGCAAGAAATATTTGGTCGCAGAATTTAAGGAAGTAGCGTATTTAAACCAAAGTTCTTAAATACCTGTAAATTTACAGCTAATTTCCTAATGCATGTAAGGCAAAACTTTGGTTGGGTTGCTTGCTTTGTTTGTATAATTGTTTATACAAGCTTTGTAAGTAAGATTGACATCTTTAAACAATATATATAGTCATAGTTTAACCTGTATATATAATATTTGAATTTAAGTGTGTGTTATCCTAATGATTGTACAATATAAAAAGTAAGCAAGCAAGCTAAATAAAGTCTTGCTTTACATACTTTATGAAATTAGCTGTAAAGTTATTTTAATCAACAGTCATTGGTGACTGGGCACAATGGACTCCTTGGTCTATATGCGATGGCCAAACAGTGAAATTGTGTAAACAGGGAGTTCGGGAAAGAGAACGAGAATGTGTACGTGAACAACCTGAAACATGTAGTGGATTTGAATTTAATGACGAACCGTGTGACGATATCTTGTGTCAAGGTAAGACTTCGTTTAAGATTTGCTTTGTTTATTCCATGGCATGACTTCGTTTAAAAATTTATTTATCTATTTCATGCAATTCCTATTTTTTTTTCTATACTGATTGTTGTTGAAGTATATCCCGACCTGAAATAGTAGTAAATTGTGTTAATCAATGTACATACCGATTGTAAAAATTATTTAAGTGAAGACAAATCAACATGATCTCTTAAAGAATTCATTAAGTGCAAAACGAGTTTGCAATTTTAATCATTGGTATTTTGTTGTGCTTTTGTTCTATATAATATATTGAAACGACATCGACCGAACAGTACCTGACTTAAAATGCAACAAGTTGTAGCATCTAACATCAAATACAGCAAGATATTTCACATATTTGTAAAAATCGTCCTCGGTCATGTCGGGAGAGAACACTTATTAAAATATGTGAGAAATATGTGGTCAGACAACTTCAAGTAGAAGCAGATATACACCAATTCACTTATACATTTTCAAAATTTATATTTATTTATCCAAAGTCGTCAATGGAAACTGGGGACCATGGACTCTTTATGGACAATGCTCAGTAACGTGTGGAGAAGGAGTGCAAACAAGAACACGATTGTGTAATACTCCTGCTCCTGTAAGGGGCGGAGAGTCATGTGATGGTGTAGATACTGCCTCAAAAAGTTGTTACACAGAACATTGTGCAGGTAAGACAGCGTTTAGGCAATTATTTATGTATTTCGTTCAATGATTCGTTTCCTTTTTCTTTGTTGCAATGATTGACGTTGAAGTATATTCCACCTTCAAATAGTAGTAAATAATTATAATTAATGTATATACCGGTTGCCAAATTGATTAAAGTGAAGACAAACCAACATGATCAATGCATGTCTGTTTGTTAAATTAATACCTTTATTACAAAAACAAAATTGCAGCGTAAATGATTCTTTATTTTGTTATGTTTAATTGCCATTATTATCAGTCTATCACAGTACTCTTAATAAAAAAAACTGGGCACAAAAAAGTTGGCTTCTTTACAATCTAACAGAAAAAGTATATACCGGTACACAAAATATTTTATTTTAACATTTTGCACAAACTTAACAATCATTCTTTAGATGAAATAATTTGAGTTTTAAACACCTGATTTTGTCTGTTGATGCAAGTGTGACTAAACAGTGTGCAAAACAATTGCGCGCCTCAATTTCAAAATGTAAGACAATATATAATTATAATAGCTTTTGTTCTGCTTCTGTATGAGTACTCAGACTATAGGGTTTTGAGATGCATTTTAACATTACCATTACAATAAGGCTTTAATAATAAGAAAAACTAGGAAAGTATTATTATAAAATATTAATAATTAAAGTTGTTAAAGAGTGTTGAACATAGATGCAAAAAGGGAAGCTATGTTTTAGCTTATGATTATTACCAGATTTCCAGAATTAGCATAAAACTAATTTTAGCCATATTAAAAATAATTTACGAAAACAATTTAACTTCACATTTTTTTTCATGTATTTAGACCTTTGTTTTCAAATCGTATGAATTATAAAACATCTGTTATATTCATAATGCTTAATAAGTTTTTAACTCAATTTTACTGCAATAATTGTCTCCATTCAAAATCTCGTATGCGTTATGTGATTTGAATAATGATGCTGTCAATTTTAAGTTAGATTCACGTACATATTTATCAAACGAGACATGACATATATGTTTCCTTATGTTTATGTGTATATCATACATTACATTTTAGAATGTTTGCAAATCTGTTTACAGCATTTACAGCGACATTACCCGAAGGTGTTCATCCATATCAAAACGGTGGTCTTATCGGATATCCGATTGAACTTTTAGACACTCGTGGTTACAGTAATGGTATATTTACTGTTCTTCCTGGAATGGGCGGTGTTTACCAGGTATCTGTTACCATGATGTCAGGCTCTGTTACAGGTCACACTACTTTGAGGAAAAATGGTGCTATTGTGGTGTGGCTTTTCACTAACAAGGAGTATGATATGGCATCCCAAACTATCAACATTCAACTTGTAGAAGAGGATAGGATTTGGGTACAAATGTACAATCAGTCATTGAGTCTTTTTAATGTTTATAACACTTTTAGCGCAGTTAGGATACGTTAACTGTTTATATGATATCATTAAGGCTTTGCAGACGTAAAGTTTCGTCCCACAAAACTAAGCAGTGAATGCTTACACATAAAGTTTATCATTTTGTTATCGTTAGACTTTTTTTTAAAAGAGTTGCACCTTTATACTGAATAAATGATAATATTAGACGTTTGTTTATTTACATGTATATTATACCATCAATCTTTATATAAGAGTTTTAGCATGGGGTTTAGTTTATATCTAAGTCAGATTGAAATGAAGATATGAGGAATGGGCCAATATGACAAACCACCAAAAACACATTATAAGAGAAATAACACATTCAAAATTGATTGGTTAATTGATAGTTGCTTTTCGCCAAGATGGATGATTACATGCTAGTGTGATATGAAAATGTCCTGCTGATTGTTAAAACTATATGGTTAGTTGTTCTTTTCATGTTTAAGGACATTTTTTGCAGGCAAACTATTCATGTAATCAATGTCTTTGTTTTGCGGAAATTCAGTTTTTGTGTCTATCGCTAGATATTGGTTAAGATCAAACTTACATAGTAAAAGATTCGTTATATAAATATATGTATGTTATAATATCTGTAAAATAGTGTATGTTCCAACACACGTTTCCAAATACCAAAAAAAAAAAAAGATTATGTAAAAGAAGAGGCAAAAGTTATGAAAGGTACTTTCAAACTATTTAGTCGAAAATAAACCCACAACGCCATAATTGAATAAACACAAAGAGGTCATGCAAGATTCCTCGTATATTACTTCTTAAGTTTGTTGAATAGTTGAATTTGCAATACACGTCAACTTGTAACTCTTTTTGTGTAAAGAGATCAAGTCAGTTTAGCTTTTTATAAGCTTTTAATTACAACCTTTAAAAAGATACACACTCACTCACTCACACCTCTGCTACTGTTTGGTTTTAATTCAACCTTGGTATAACCATCATTCAATCGCCGGTTCTTATCAAACTTAATAAAGTCATACTTTACTAACAAATCACACAACTCTAGTTGAAAAGATATAAGATAGCGAAAACATACCGCTCATAAGTTGAAACACCTACAAATCGTATCTGTATGTTGTATTTTTATATTGTAACTATTTCAGTGGTTTTCCCACATGACTACCTTAAGGCTGATGTTAAGTAAGGAGCATACCCTTGTTTTTGAAGTTCATGTTATGTAAAAATGCATTGTAAATCATACGTTATTCGACTTCTGAATAATTCTATTAAATTATAAATAAAAAAAACACGTTTTTATCCTGTATCAACAACAAAAGTTGAAATAATTTATTTGTAAAGTTGTCATAGCAGTTGCTGTCTTAACAATTTTTACAAATAAAACGGATTGATAGAGCATGCTAACACACCTCTGTGTTGACAGGGTAGCGATACAGTACTAAGTATTTCTACTTTTTAGACCAACGGTCAATAAAATGAACGGTACTAATTTTCTTGCACCAGATGCGCATTTCGACAATCATTATACATGTCTCTTCAGTGATGCTCGTGGCCAAAATATTTGAAATCCAAAGCTTATATCAAAGACGAAGAGCTATAATTCAAAAGTTCCAAAAAGTATAGCCAAATCCGTGAAAGAAATCAGAGCTTTGCACGAGGGAGATACATTCCTTAGTTTATAATAATTTCTATCATTTTGTAACAGCCTTTTGGATGCGTTCAATTAAATCTGTCAAATACACATACCTAATGTCGATAACATATTAATAAGTTTTGAATTTTCCATTTGATATTTCTGTCAAAAGATAGATGATTTGATTTCCAGAATAAACAAGTTATGAGATGGGATCCATGTTTGTGAATCAGAGAGAATGACAAAGGTAATACTGATCGTCTGACTGTATCCTGCATTGTTTTTTCTTCACTATAAGCTGAGCGTATCGGTCTAGTTCGGATAAGGTTCATTTCATTTTCACATTTTCTCGAACTGAATGCAAATGACAATTTTCGATTGAATATTCAATTCAGAAAACAGCTAATCACTACGCTATATCAAAGTTTAATTGTAGATTTCATGAGAACGCGAATCGCATGATATGAAATATACAATATAGAAAGGAACTAATTAAGAAATAATATTGCAGTTGATGTCATTTAATCAAACTTCTCAAAGTGCTCATTGTTGAAAGCTGTACGGTGACCTATAATAGTTGTTAATGTCTGAGTCATTTTGGTAACTTGTGGATAGTTTTCAGGGTTAATTAAAGAAAGGTATTTTCTTAGAATTCAGGGGTTGATTGAACTTTATACGAACTAGTTTTGTCGTATATCTATCTGTTTCTTTAAGAGCAATCCTCTTACTTGTCAGGATGTCAAGCCCTGGTCACAACAGATCGTACGATTTTTTGTCGTGGAAGATCGCAAGTCGATCGCAAGTCGGTCGTGTGGCAGTCGTACGGCAATTGAGAGTTGCTTGTGGCTATGTCTATGGGTTTTCATGTCGTGTTACTGCCATGTAACTGTCGTGCCACTGTCGTACCACTGTCGGGCCATTGACGCACAACAGTCGCGCGTTTGACCCAGAACTACTAGTGATATAAAGAAGCCCCGATCTATTGGGTTAGTTATTTGAGGGGTGATTGTCAGAAAAGAGCCTAGAGGGTATTAATTTAATGAATATTCATTCAGATTTCAAGGACATTAAAAGAAGCCTTCAAGTACTGTTGAAAAATCTGACCTGGACAATCTTGTCAAACAAGAGGACTTAAGAGATCTTGTGACATTATAAGTAAGCTTTTGTTCACACTTAAAGAGTCAATCACTGAGGAATTCAACACCAAACTGAAGGAAAGAACTGGAAAATTGAAAGATGAGATAGATGCTCTTAATACAGACAAAGAGAACTTCAAAGAGAGACTTAGAACAAGAGATAGGCAAATAGAAGAGCTTCAGGAAAAAGTGGTAGATTGCAACCATAGGTCCATAGATGCTCTTACATCTCCAGGAAACATAATATAAGAATGGTGAATTTTCCAGAAAAGAGAAATGAGAACTTACGATATGTTTTCGTAAAAAAATGTGAATAAAGACTTTAATGTTGAGATAGAACCATCAGATGTTTTAGCAATACATCGAATCCCAGGAAAAGAAGGTAAAACCAAACCTGTGATAGCAAAGGTCCGTAACACAGTAATAAAAAAACCATGATAATGAGAGATAAGAAGGGGTTGAAGAATGACATTAAATTTCATGATGATAGAACCCCAAGAAATCTTGGACTATTAGCTAGGCTTAACATGAATGAGATGTTAAATTATGCCTGGATCTACAACTATAGTGTATATGGTAAATTGAAGGACAGTAGGTACAGAATCAAATTTGATATTTATGACAATATAGATGATTTTTTTTTTAAACTTTCGAGTATGTAAACTTTCAAGTATGTACATTTTTCTATCTTACTAATTTAGGTAATTTTTTTCTTTTTTTTCCTCTCTTTTGTTCATAAGGGAGGTAACTCTGATTATTAACAGCTTTCTTGATGAAAAGGGAGGTAACTCTATATTACTAGAATATTTTATAATACGGAGTTAACATTTTTCACTCATAACTATATAATTATACAAATTCTCCATTTTCTAAAACTTAATTTTTGTTTTTATCATGAAATCGTTCTCAACACACTTGAAATTTATATTAATATTGAAAAAAAGAAAATATTATAGTTGGTTCTCATTACTGTTAATTTAAAAAGAATATAAAACATTTAACACCAAATTATCAGAATAATTTTTTTTATATTATTTATGAAGCCAATCTGTGCAAAGTATCTGATGCGTATTGAATATTGTTCCAATCGTCATCTTTTGTGTGTATTTGTGATGTAAAAATGTGTTGTTAGTATGAGTATGCATTTTTATTTTCAGTATTTTACTGCTTTGCTTTTCTATTGTCTGATTGGATATATAATTTAATGAGTATTGATAATAATATTACAGTCTTATCTATGAATGAAAGAGGCAAGACATAAAAAAGATATTTTTGATTGGGTAAGAGGTAAACATTTATCAATTGTTTGTTTTCAAGAGACTCACAGAAATGAGGATATCGAGAAAATTTGGCAAGATGAATGGGGTAATACATGCATTTTCAGTCACTGCAATAATGAAAGTGCTGGTGTAAGTGTGACGTCTAACAAGGGTCTAGATTTTAAGATCCATGATTCTAAGATAGACCAGAAAGGACGTTTTATTGTTTAAAACTTATCATTTTATGCACAAGGATAGCCTTTCTCACTGTTTATATGTTTTATACTGATAAACCATCATTGTTTAGTGATTTTTTACACAACATCTCTTGCTATAATAATACTAGAATCTTAATGTGTGGTGACTGGAATGTTGTACAAGATTTTCATATGGACACTTATAATAGTCTGCACAATAGAAATTTGAACTCTCGTAATAATATTGAAGAAAATTTCAAAAACTTTTGAACTTTTAGATCCATGGAAAAACTACGATGGTAGTGAGACATCAATACAAAAAAAGCCTCAATTGTTTTGATTCTTTTTAGATGTTATCTGGAATTTAAATGAACAAAATAAAGACAGGAGCTGTTTGGATTGGTAACAAAAATATTCAGATCAAATATTGTGTCCTAATAACAATCTTATGTGGTCACACACACACTTTAGACTTTTAGGAATAGATTGTTTGTTTGATTTAAAAAGTATTCTTGATATTTATTTTAGAAATAAGATCCAAGAGGTTTCAGCTATATCGGAAATCTGGCAACATAGAACATTAACATTACTTGGTGCAATCCCTTCAATTAAGACTGATTCATGTGTTGACTGCCCTGCCAAATCTACTTCACTCACAATTAAATGAGTGCTATGTTTTTTAATTTCATTTGGAATGGTAAAACTGATAGAGTCAAGCATAGTACTCTTATTGCAGATTTTTCACAGGGAGGTTTAAAAATGGTGCATTTGCAGTCGTTCTGTACATATCTTAATTTATCTAAAGTAAAGAGTTTTTAATCAAACTCAGATGGTACTTGGCAGAATCTTTACATTACAAGAGGATAAAATTAAAGAAATTTCTAATTGCCTTAAACAAACATTTTGGAAATAAATAGAATCATATGCAAAACAATGTGGCTGTGGCCATTGATTGACGTCCTAAATTATCCCATTGACTGAGGCAGATTATGTGAACGTTTGTCTGTAACGACCACAGCTAATTTTGTACTTTCTAAATACACTTAAACTCGGAGTTACCAAGGTTCTCAATACCTAAATAAAGTAATTCGAAAAGTTAATCATGAATAACACGATGTTATGATTTATATCAATAATATAAATCAAAACATAACGGTTATTCCTGATTAATTTTTCGGATTATTTCATATTAAAGGCGTTAAAGAACCTTTGGTGACCCTACAGTTTAAATTCTATATTAAGTAAGTAGTGAGCAGTGTCATTACAGACAAACGTTTACATACTAGTAATCTGTCCCAGTCATTGAATGAATTATTATTAGGACGTCAATTAATGGCTACAGCCACACTGTTTTGAATATGATTCTATTTGAATGTATAGGCATGTCAAAGCCTTATACAAAGTTATGTTTCCAGAAATTTGGTCATTGGATATTTTAAACTTAATACCAATATCTGAATACTCTGTTTATATGAATTGGAAGTTTTATGGTATACAGTTTATAAGGGACATTGTAGGTAGTCAAAGTAAATCACTATTAACATTCCAATAAGTAATACAACAACTTAATTTGGAAAATGTTTTTAGATACTATAATTTATTATCTAACATTCCTAAATTTATGAAAAAATACATCAAAGATTATTGTGATTTGAACTTAGAATTTTTATTTCCTTATAATGCATCTTCTAAAAGGATCTTTGAAAATAAGAAGTTAAAATTTGTATACAGAGATCTTGTATATAAAACATGCATATTCCCATATGAGAAATTTTTGTAATGGGAGGATGTAACAAAGTCATGTCGGGCGTTTCGCTGGTTCCTATGTTGCTCACGCACTCGAATCAATGCTGGTAGGACAATATTTTGCTCCTTTTGGATTCCGGTAAGGCGCCTATTTAGCAGGGCCAAGCGTAATCGTTCTGGTGGCATAACCTTCCTCTTAAAACTGCAGACTGCATGTTTTTTTTCAAAACATTCATTCCCGCCGGATTGTGGTAACAAGAGAGCCACAAGACAGTGACACGACAACAAATCGTAGAGCAAAGAAGGTGCGTGTCCAATTTTCGTCCCACGATACACAACAGCGCCACAATGCTCAAAATATCGAGCGACTGTCTTACGACGATCAAAAATGACCCGCATTTTGACAAACTTTCATGTCGTGGAGCTGCATAGATGTGTCATGGTTTCGTTGTGATCAGGGCTTAACAGTTCTTTTTTTTTTTTACCTCAGATTCCTTGCCATTCCTCGGTTGGCTTATATTAAAGTAAATTTAGCATATACCTGTTCTGATTCATCATCAGTATTAGCATTTCACTTTCACAAGTTTTTACCTACCTGTAAAAGATGGTTCTATTGGATATCTTTTACTCACAAGTTACGTGTGGGTCTCTCGTCACTTTTACAATCCAGCCTTGACGCCGCATTCTCGGATTGTGTACGAGTTTTGCCCGTAATGGCACTTTGTTTTCCCGATTTGCATTTTTTTAAATCTTTGTTGAAACTTGAATAATCGATATTAGGACTGCCATCATCTCCACTACAAACATCGCCTTTGTTGGCATGCATAATGTTAATAAGGTCACTAAACTGACAATCGTTCAATTTTATCTTGATATCGAATATCGGACATGAAGTGTAAATTATCCATCAAATCTCTAGAACTGGGCAAGTTTAATTGAGTTTAACCATGTATAATAAAATAAATTCGACGAAATTCTCATGGTATGGATGGACATCTGCGCGTACGGAAGGATAAAAACCCATTTTCGATAGAGCAGGTTATTAAAGTCAAACCCAAGTACTTCAAAGCCATTTGAATCATTTGATATTAAATATCCAGTAGTTAAACCAGGTTATTTAAAAAAAGATACTACCATTCATTTGATTTTGTCCATCCTAAGGTTCATAATTCATTGTGTATTTTAAATGTTGTATGCTCTGGGTGATGTAAAAATACTTTTTTTTTAGATGTGAATCGTTTTCTATAATTTTCCATCATCCTTGATGGCGATCCGATGGATAAATCTGTTGTAGAGTTGTCACTGACTCAGACATACTTATGAATATAATTATTTTCTGTGATTGTATCTTACATTAATTTGTAGGATCCTTTACCATAGATAGGTGAGCTGATCTGTAACAATAACATCTCCATGTCTTATATATCATGTACTGCAGTACGCCGCTAGATTAAAACTGACGAGGAAAGGTAAGACACGGCCACTGAAAGCTTTCTTTTTGTAGAGCCCAGGTGGTCGTGTGGTCTAGCAGACCGGCTGCAGTGCAGGCGATTTGGTGTCACGATATCACAGTAGCATGGGTTCGAATCCCGGCAAGGGAAGAACAAAATTTGTGAAAGCAAATTTACAGATCTAACATTGTTGGGTTGATGTTTAGACGAGTTGTATATGCATAATGTATACAGCCATATATCACCATCATTGATGGCGATCCGATGGATAAATCTGTTGTAGAGTTGTCACTGACTCAGACGTACTTATAAATATAATAATTTTCTGTGACTGTATCTTACATTAATTTGTAGGATCCTTTTCTATAAATAATTGAGCTGATCTGTATCAATAACATTTCCGAGCCTTATATATCATGTACTGTAGTACGCTGCTAGATTAAAACTGACGAGGAAAGGTAACACACGGCCACTGAAAGCTTTATTATTGTAGATCCCAGGTGGTCGTGTTGTCTAGCGGGACGGCTGCAGTGCAGGCGATTTGATGTCATGATATCACAGTAGCATGGGTTCGAATGCCGGCGAGGGCAGAACAGAAAATTTCCGAAAGCAAATTTACAGATCTGACATTGTTGGGTTGATGTTTAGACGAGTTGTATTTAAATACAAGTCTAAATTGAAAACTACGTTCAAACCTATGATTGCGTTGGATAAAAACCGCAATTTTGAAACGTGTGCATGTAAAACAAATTTCGTTCTAGAACGGTTTAAAAACATCACAAACAACATTTTCCAAAAGACATAAAAAGTGAAAAGAGGGACGAAAGATACCAAACTCAAACTCATTAATCTAAAACAAACTGACAACGCCATGGCTCAAAATGAAAAAGACAAATAGAAAAACAATAGTACTCATGACACAACATAGAAAACTAAAGAATAAACAACACGAACCCCACCAAAAACTAGGGGTGATCTTAGGTGCTCTGGAAGGGTAAGAAGATCCTGCCACACATGTGTCACCTGTCGTGTTGCTTATGTGATTACAAATCCGGTAAATAGTCTAATTAGGTAGGTCACATTCATGAAAGGGAAGGGGATTGTAGTTACGACGTAAGGAACATATCCGATATCATTTGTGAAACGGTTATTCCATAACGGTCAACCAACTCATGATGGCGTCCGTAAAATGTACGAAGGGATGATTTCATCTTCACCATTTGGAACTCTTGGTTTAATAGCTTCCTTGTGAGCAACAACCCTCTATCAAGAAAATCATGATAAGAATGCTGGAATGTTGCTACTTAGAAATGGAAAGTTCACAATTGGAAAGCTGAAATCATCTCTTTTGTCGTAAAGTTTTGTTTTCAACCGACCCTCATTGTCAATTTCTAGATGGAAGTCAAGATATGAAGCCGACTTAACTGTATCTGTAGTATTCTTTATCTCTAGTTAGATGGGATAGATGCGTTCTACATAGTCACAACATTTTGAATTGTTTAGTGAAAGAACATCATCTATATAGCGGAAAGTAGAGTTAAAGGATATTGCTAACTTCTTATCTTTCTTCCTAAGAAGTTCCTGCATGAAGTCAGCCTCGTAATAATAAAGAAACAAGTCGGCAAGTAGAGGGCACTGTTTATTTCCATTGGAATACCGACAGTCTGTTGAAAAACACGTCCTCCGAACGTAACAAATATGTATATTTAAACAAAACGCATTTGACTAACAGGTCGAACAACTGATGTTCTTAAACCCTGCTGACTGCCATTGGCGATTGCCAAATAAAATTGATCACAAGATGTAACAAAATGGATCTTAATATAAATTTAATACTAAACAGAAAACCGAATAAACTTGTGGCCAAGATGTTATGCCACAAACACAAGGTGTCAATATTTTTTGTATACACCAGATCTAGATTTCGACAATATATGCCTCTTCAGTGATGTTAGGGATCGAAACGGTAATTGGAAGTCCATAAAATTTACCCTCAATTTCAGATAAACTCTTTTAAAATTTTTAAGAGACAATATAGGATGAACGGATCATATAAACCGGAGGGAAAATATGATATAAGCCCAAACAAAAAAATATAAACAAGTCTAAATTGAAAACTACGTTCAAACCTATGATTGCGTTGGATAAAAACCGCAATTTTTATACATATATATTACTCGTCTTAACATCAACCCAACAATGTTAGAACTGTAAATTTTCTTTCGCAAATTTTGTGTTCCTCCCTCGCCGGGATTCGAACCCATGCTACTGTGATATCCTGACTGTGACACCAAATCGCCTGCACTGCAGCCGTCCCGCTGGACCACACGACCACCTGGGCTCTATATAAACCCTAGCAGGTACCATAGACATGCACTGTCCCAACCAATATTAAAGTTTACCGCTCACAAACATGTTTACGGTAATCGGGAGGGGTAGGGGGCGTTGGTGTCGTAATTCAAGTCCATAGAAATTTTTAATAATTAGTCAAAATTATGTTTTTATCATGTTTTTTTCAAAAATATTTGATACCAGATTGGCAATAAAAAAACATCAACTTAATTTTATATAAGCTATTTATTATTTGTATTCAATTTCTTATACTCACCTGTATAAGGCTGTAACTTTTTTGTACACATAAGTGTAAAGATGACAAAGAATATTGCTGCCACAGAATATACCACAACGAGGAAGGACTTTATTCTCTTCATGAAAATGTCCGAAAATCTGAAATGTTTCCAAGTACTTTGATATAAAATAATGATAAATTATCTGTTAATTCATAAAAGCTATAAGTATATAAAACAACTATAATTCTATAATATTCGAGCATCTACTAAGAGTCTGTGTCGAAAACAATACAAGTCGAATTTTAGTGTCTTCAAAAAGATACTAAGTAACATAAGCAGACGGAAAATTGAAATATAAGATCAAACGAACCATTGTCGCGTGTACAAGCATATTGTCCCCTCGCAGGAACCATTCACTTAGTTTTTGGTATTTCGGTACAATCATGATTAAATAAATTGACATTAAACAGATTTGGTACATATTCGATATATTGTGTAACTATATTTCTTCAATACACATTATATTATATTTTCAATTGAAAGGAATACGACGGTATCGTATATATCTAATGTATTTTTTTAACAATGAAGCTGCCGTGGTGTAGTGGTTAGTGCATCGGACTACTAACACAAAGGTTCCTGGTTCGATTCCCGTTTGGGATGAAAATTTCAGGAACTCAATTTTCGGCTCTCCCTTGACACCATTTGCGAGTATGGTCTTGAGGAAACAATGATAGTCCGTCGGACGGGGACGATAAATGGCTGACCTGTGTTAAGAGAGAGCCATATCTCTTGCACGTTAAAGACACCCTTGTAGAATTCGAAAAAGAGTAGGCTAATGCCGCTACAAGGCAGCACTCGCACCCAAAAAGTGGAAAGGGATTAATATAAGATGTAAAACTTGTTTCCCAATCCACTATAAACAAATATGTTTAAACTAACAATGAAGCAATAAAGATTGTATGGGATTCTTTTTAATTTACTATACCTTGAAAGAAGAATTCCAAATATTGTCCCTCCTATACTTCCATAAAAGTCTAGCCAACCAGCTTCTTTCTGTCAGATATAAGAAGAATATAAAGAGAGACTTTCTATTGACATCTCTAAATATGAAATATGGTTTATATAACGTGTATAAAATATTGGCAAATACATTGATATGAAAAAGGTAATTCTATAGTCATATTCTTGTACTGCAATGATCTTAAACTTGCTGCGATTATGCAATCATAGGTTCTTTCACCGGTAACTGCGATGCGACTCTTTCTTGTTTATGTTTTCTTTCGCCATTCGAAAATGGACAACACGGTATGCAAAATTTTTTACTAAGTACTAAACGTTCGAATTCACTCAAATTGTCATCACATACCTGTGAGATTCCAAAAGGTTTCAAGTTTACATCTAACACCGATCCCCATGAACCATAGACTCCAGAAGGAATAGCAAACATTAAAACAATGTGCCAAAACTTCAACATCCTTAAATAAATAAAGAAATAAAAGGGTAAATATAATTTAACAAAATAGAACACACACACATTGGGAAATTTCATTAACAGTATTATTCTAACTATTGGTCGAAAATAAGTACTAGTATAGCTATTGGACGAAAATAAGTACTATTCTAGCTATTGGACGAAAATAAGTACTAGTCTAGCTATTGGACGAAAATAAGTTCTATTCTAGCTGTTGGACGAAAATAAGTACTATTCTAGCTATTGGACGAAAATAAGTACTATTCTAGCTATTGGACGAAAATAAGTACTATTCTAGCTATTGGACGAAAATAAGTACTAGTCTAGCTATTGGACGAAAATAAGTAGTTTGTCCTAGACAGTATACAATATAGGGTCTTTCTGTTCTGGTCACGAAGATGGTGTTTGAAATCTATTCTAAAAAAATAAGGTCTTTTCAACAACGCTCAGTGGCTTGGTCACTTGATAACAAAACTGAACAATAATGACAAATGTGTTTTAGTGCAACTTTTTTCTCTAGCTTACTTGAAAAGTTTTTTGGTGCCTGCTTTGAAATCTGTTCGCTTTATACCAGCCGTTTCACTAGGCGGTGTTGGAGGCGCATTAGGGAAATATATGAATACAGTTATCATCAATAAAGCTGCCACTCCAAATTCTGAATTCAAATCATATTTGATATGAAATGCAAATGAAAAATGATACATTGATTTACATTGTATTTATATTTTAGACAATTCGTAAGTTAGGTTTCATTTTGTTTTGTACTTTTTGTTTTGATGTCATGTGTCTAAAAAACGAGTTGATATATCGTTTTTTAAGATATGTTATGCTTTTTGATATTTTTATGAATACATGTGTAAAGACAATGAAAGATGTTTTTTTTCTAATAAAACCAAAAGAGTTCATGTTTTCATCCACAAAGAAGACTAATTAGTTCAAACCTGTAGGTTAGAAATATATATTGTACAAGTCTTACTATAAACCACTTTGTTGTGTAATTGTTTATTAACCATATTCTATCCATTGGGTAAAAAAGTTCCTGCAGAAGCAAGATCAATGAATAGACTTTTCATTTTTAAGTATTCAACTTTTTTTTTATAACGACCTATTTCAAATACGGGGAGTAAGAAAACTAATAAAATAACGAAGAACTTTACAAAATAAACCATGTCTTCATTGCTCTTACTCCGACAAAAACATTCACATCCATAGAGAAACGTGGAATATTTTTTCTTTGCACAAAAAAAACAATTAAAATTAAAAACCAATTGTTCAGAGAACAATTGAAAGTCTTTCCACACCAAAGAAATTTGAATAAGAAGGTAGTTTCTTCATACTGATGCGATAAATAATGGTTTAATTATCTTTTTCAGTGATATAAGGGAGATAATATGCTACTTCCGGTGAAATGAATGTCACATCCGGTCTCATATGATAGCTTCTTTCACACTGATTCCAAAAATATATAGTTTCTATATACTTTTGAATGTAGAATTGGAGATAATTGGCCACTTCCGGTTTGTTGGAAGTCATTTTTAGTCTTCAGTTATCTGTTCATGTATCTTTATGACAAAATATATGGATTCTGAGTACTTTTATGTGAAAAAATTGCAAACAAAGCTACTTCCGGTTTTCCCAAGGTCACTTCCGGTAGCCATTTTTCAAGGTCATTTGTCACTTAACCTTTTGTATAAGGTCAAATGTCTTTATAATGAATTTAATTGAAGTTATTATCAAATAACCTCATATCAAGACATTTCAGGGGCATCAACTCCTATGAGATGCCATTTAATTGTATAAGACTAAATGTAGCATATCTTCACTACAATAAAGCTGACATTTTGCACTTGTTCTTTTATATGTATCTCTCAAAGTGTCAGAGAAAATGCAAAAACAAGCAAAAGTCACAATTGAGAACTTGACCTTGACCTTTAACCTTGACCTCATTTTCTAAGTAAGGACCTAGGGGACTCAAATAAAAACATTCCAGGGTTATACGGTTAACTGTTTATGAGTTAAATAAACATACCGACAAATTTATTTTGTAAAGGTAGATAACTCCTATAAAATTTCATCGAATCGCTTCGATCCAAATACGCCAAAAATTACTGAGGATGTAACGAACAATTTGTAAAAAGAATTTTGTCGCTATCTTTTTTTGTTACGAAGGAGATGCACACAGATGATAAACAGTGAATAGGGAGATAACTCTTACAAAGAAAATGGTTCGCCTTATCAAGGTGAAATTTAAAAGCGCATTATTTATACGATACCATATGAGAAATATCTAAGCGACATATTGCGAAACAAACATTTATCGCAAGAATAAAATTTGGCGGAAAAAAAAATTAATAATAATCAGAAGAAATACAATAAGTCTTTCCACAGAAAAGTGGAAAGACTTAATAAATGAAAGAAAAAGAACACAACCCTTATACAAAATTTTTGACATCTTTACCTATTATGTCTCTTTGTTTTGTTCTTTTTTTTCACCCATCATTGTCAATATAATTGCATTTGATACGTCTATCATACAAAGCAGAGGTTTAGCAAGCTTTAAAACCGGGTTTAAACCATCATTTTCCATATGTGAAAATTTCTGTACCAAGTCAGATATATGATTGTTGTTAACCACAAGTTTGTTGTTTTTGAGCTTTTGATTTTGCATTTGATAAGGGACTTTCCTTTTTTTATTTTCCTCGGAGTTGAGTATTTTTGTGATTTTACTTTTTTTTTCATTTTCTAATAACTTTTTATAGCTTTCTAGCATTACATTTGTAGTGAAATGCAGAAATGTATCTGCAGAATTAAACATACCTATGTAATTCAGCAGCATTATTTCATCTCGGAGTGTAGCCAGATCTGAATGAAAGTAAATATGTTTTAATCGTTCAAAAACAATGCTCCTTTTAATCAAACTGTGATATGATTCAAAGAAATATGTATTAAACGTTAATACTATTGAAGATATTCAGACTAGAGTATACTGGTCTACATTGATAAAAAAGGGCCTTATCATGAAAATAGCTTAAGATGAAACCATTAATGTTAAAAACCAATTCATAATTTGTATGCTCCTGCATACGGGTTAAATATCTCCCAATGGATACAATATTCCTGTGCTTGCATTTCCTATTATGTTTTCCTTGATAGAGGGTTGCTGCTCACAAGGAAGCTATTAAACCAAGAGTTCCAAATGGTGAAGTTGAAATTATCCCTTCGTAAATTTTTTAACGAGTTGGTTGACCGTTTCACAAATGATATCCTATATGCTCCTTACGTCGTAACTACAAATCCCCTTCCCTATCATGAATGTGACCTACCGAATTAGACTATTGTGTCACATGTGGAGCAGGATCTGCTTACCCTTCCGGAGCAATTGAGATCACCCCTAGTTTTTGGTGGGGTTCGTGTGGTTATTTAGTGTTCTATGTTGTGTCATTTGCACTATTTATTTGAGATTAATGAGTTTGACTGTCCCTTTGGTATCTTTCGTCCCTCTTTTGCAATTTTTAATTTCCAGTGCATTAAACTGTCATTACAAATTAAGTTGGAATGGTACAGTCATCCGCCGGTTTCTGAACTGTATATTGATGTGTTGGTCTTCGACGTACCAATAATATCGATGGAAATTTAATACAAATAGTTGTTGCTCAGTATGTAATGATTGTTTATTGTTGTCTGTGTTTAGTAGCTTTTTTTCTTCGCACTTGCATATTCATGGTAAATTATATGATTTATTTTCTCTAGACAGCCTGTTGATATCAATTGTTAACCATTTAAGGGACCCTTTAACTACATGATATAAAGTACTCACTTGACAATAATGTAGAATTAGTTGATTGACAAATACTCACTTGACAATAATGTAGAATTAGTTGATTGACAAATACTCACTTGACAATAATGTAGAATTAGTTGATTGACAAATACTCACTTGACAATAATGTAGAATTAGTTGATTGACAAATACTCACTTGACAATAATGTAGAATTAGTTGATTGACAAATACTCACTTGACAATAATGTAGAATTAGTTGATTGACAAATACTCACTTGACAATAATGTAGAATTAGTTGATTGACAAATACTCACTTGACAATAATGTAGAATTAGTTGATTGACAAATACTCACTTGACAATAATGTAGAATTAGTTGATTGACAAATACTCACTTGACAATAATGTAGAATTAGTTGATTGACAAATGCTGATATTTCTACAAAGTAAAATAATTGTACTGGATTCAAAATTGAAATGATATATTTCAGACTTAGTATAATTGATAAGAAAGTGGCACAAAAATTCGACAACATTTTGTTTCATTGAGATATAAAATTGAGTACGGAATATGAATACACATATATTTGTCAAGACGTGCAACATACACATGTAGTTTGTTTGCATTGATAAAACAGCACAACTATTGGTTAATATGCGTGATTTTTAATTTAGCTAGACTGATTCAAAAGTATCCATTTTCCGCCTGAAAACAAAGAAAACAAATCTAAATGTTAGACAGTGGTTTCGTCCATAACAAAATAACAGCATTGTAAAAATATTTTGATATTAAAGTATATCAGTATATAGATGTTGTTGTGCATTAAAGATAAATTTTAAACAAAGTTACCTTGTACAGTTGATATACTTAGGCTCCGATACAACTTGTGGACCTGAAATGGACAACGTCACCTAGTTTTATTTATAACTGTAAACGATAAACGGTTTATGTATATCTAAATATTTATTATAAAGATTGTTTGCAAAACCCCGCCCAAATCTTAAATGCTTAGATGGCTTAACTTAAAAGCATTATTCTAGTTCATAATTATGATTACGTATGGGTTTTAGACCCTTTGTATAACGAATGATTTACCTTTAAAGGCAAACAAATTGACTTTAAAATTGCAATTAGGTGTTTTAAGTTTTACAACTAATATTCTGCATAAGCATACGCAATGTGTTGGAAAATAATTAAGGTTTAACTGTATTAATCCGTCATAAATTTTTCTAAGAGGAACCCAAAATACAGATGTAGTATTCAAAAATGTTTATTTTAAAAGAAAATCGATTAAATATATCATTATTTATTTTCTTGAAATACCTATAATAAAGGCCACTGCACCCCCAACAGAGGTAAACAGTAATGATATAGCCGTTGCCGTAGCTCTTTCATTAGGCGGGAACCAGGTCTCTGATAGCAAAGAAGGACCTGCAAACGCTACAGTCCCGCTGACTCCATTCACAGTCTGGCCAATCGAAATAAACCTAGTGAAATAAGTTTAAATTTTATTAGCAAAATATTATTGGTAAATATATTATTGGTTTACATGAAGAGAACTAATGGTTATATGGAACAATACTTGTATATTTATCGATATTTATATTTTAACATTACATAAAACATGCTTTGTCAGACTGTTAGTAACGTATATACTGAGACGAGATCTATTGGATGTGTACGTCATGACCGTATCAAAATGAACTAAAAGAGGGACAAAAGATACCAAAGGGATATTCAAACTCAAAAGTCGAAAACAAACTAACAACACCACGGCTAAAAAAGTAAAAAAAACCAAAAAAAACCAAACTAACAACAGTTTACAAAGCACAACAATGTAAACTAAGACTGATCAGCATGAACCCACCAAAAACGAAAGAAGTGGTCTACGTTGCTCTTGAAGTGTAGGCAGATCCTGATCTATATGCGAAACCTGTCGTGTTGCTAATATAAGTACTAATCCGATGATAAGTCTTAATCGGTAGATCATATTCATGGAAAAAGAGGACGGGGTTGTGGTTATGCCAATTGGAACACATCTGTCGTCATCTTTCAAACAGATATTGCATAACAATAAACCAATTCGTGATAGCTTCCGTAAAATATACGAAGGGATGATAATGATCTTATATTTGATGCGTTTCCATCAGTTGTTGTTTGTAACCCGGATTTGTTTATTTTCTTAATCGATTTATGAATTGCGAGCAGCGGTATAATACTGTTGCCTTTACTTATATAGTCTTACCAAGTGGCAGAAGACGGTTCCGATGATAAACATCTACATCCTGATCCCAGAGCGATAAGAAACGTAGCCCACATCATTGACTTTCTCAAACCTATATACAGTAAAACATTAGAAATTGATAGAAAAAAAGGGTCACGATTTCATAAACATCAGACAAAATCATATGCAAAAAAAAAACAAAACACATTTGTATGTGGAATATCTTCTTGTGCCAAAAACAACTAAGGCATTCTTTGCCTGGTTGTTAAAAAACATTAACATTTCAAAAAGTTCAACATTTTATAAAAAGTAATTAAATCTATCAATGATATTTTTTGCCCACAAAAAACAGCTCATTAGAAAGTAACCCTTATAGTGAAATTAACCCAGAGGTTAAATAAACCATCATAACTAGAGTGAGATGAACAGGTAAAATCATTCATGCTATTTGGCATTAACAATAAAAATTTCTGCAAGCATACAAAGTGGGATAACCGGTAAATCCGAAAGTGAACAGTAACTTTCTTTTTGATAACGTTAAGCGCACTGATGAATTATTTGTTAAATTGGATACTTTGATATATGCATGCAAAGACATCTGTTTATTAGCATAGATAATAACAGCAACAAAACACATTTTGAATTTCGCACAGCGGTATACTACTGTTGGTGTTATTTAACATTTTAAAGGTTCTTTTCTTTTTTAAAATAAATCCTTTGTTGTGATTTGCTATAAATATCGAAGAAGTTTTCGCATAGAAATAAGAATAAACCAACGAATTATTCGTTAAAAGATATATCAGTTTCAGTATCCAAATTACGTGCTATATATTGGTTAATCGATTTTTTATTGTTCTTTTTCTTCTCTAACCGCACCTAAGTTACTGCCAGAAGTCCATTTAAACACAGATTTGTAAGTAGTGCAATACTTATTCTTGCTTGCTCACATTAATTCATAGCATAATTCATATGTAGTATAATATTCACGTAGCTATTAAACCAGGTAAAATACACGATTTTCTACATAAGGGAATGCCTGTAACAAGTCAAGAATATGACAGTTGTGTTCAATGCGATTAATTTGTTTGCGATTTCGACTTTGTCATTTTCTAAGGGACTTTTTGTTTAGAATTTTCTATGGAGGTCGGTATTTTTGATGATATATTTGAGTTTTTGATTTTGGCATTTGATAAGGGACTTTCAGTTTAGGATTTTTCTTGAAGTTTGGTATTTTCGATATTTTACTTTAAACCTATAAACATTTTGCATCAGTGATTAAGTATTGCATTGAAATAAATTCCAATCATTGAACTGTTATAGAATACACAATTCACATAAAATATGCTTATAGAATGAAACAAAACAATAAAAATCAACAATGAATTGAACAGTTAGCCAATTGATAATGTGTTACATCAAATCAATAATCAGCTATATCAGATTAGAAAAAAGCAAATTAGCATGGCCTTAAAAAACTTACAAAACTTTATATGTGAACTTACCTTTTAGATCTAAAATCCATGAAGCTGGAAGTATACAAAGTATACATGATATGTTCCCAAAGTTAACTAACATATCCACCATACTGTCTGACCACTGGAATACAGCTTTGGCTGATTGTGCCACAGGTCCATACCCAACCCATATAACATTCTGTATGCAGGACAATAACGAAAGACAACTCAACACATACCAACGGCTGCGGTAAAGCTTTGGTTTTGTGCAGTCATGTAACAACTGCACATCCATTTCATGACAACATGTGAAATTGTATTATTAAATATATCTAATATTATCATGAAATAACTCGATTACATTATCATCACGTTTATCTTCAATTTTATTTGTATAAATCGATAACAAAAATTCATTTGGTCGAAAGGAAATCTAGAAGGTGACCTGACATTATGTAAAATGAAAAAAATGCTGTCTTCGGTTGGGTCATGGGGAAATTGTAATATATAAATGAGTTGAAAATGGAGGTATATTTTCATTTTCAAATTTGAACATAGATAAGATCTTATGCAAACGTAAATACAAGCTTAGTTCCGTGTTAGTTTTTTTAATCGATTTGTCATTTTTGTAAGCAATCTTGATTGGACATGCCTATAATAAAACTAGTAACTCATCTGTTAAAGAGTTAGCAAACCGAAATAATTGGTGAATACGACTTGATTAAGGAAATAAGATTCTTTCTGTGTACGTAGCATTCCAGAAATGTTGCCTTAATTTCAATCAAGACAGAACTCATCCGAACCTAAACACATAACGCAACACTTATCTCCCTTCTATCGTTCAAAAATATCTACACTAAACAGTTCACGTTCAAACACCAGAGAAAGAATCAAATGGATCCAACTTCACCCTTAAGATAGATATTTGCTAAGAGGCAATTGGAACACTACAGACTATTTGAATCCAATACCTTATTCGTACCAAACGATTGTAGCTATTTCTAAAAGTTATTTTGTTTTAAAATATCCAAGAATAATAATTATAAAAATGTTTGAAGTAATTGCGACTGTTATGTGCCTCGTCTTCAGTCGATAGGTATAAAGGACTCTATATTGTTACTGTTGTCCGTATCGCGCTTTGTTGTCTTTGAATGTGTTTTCTTTGAATTTGATGCGACTGTCAGACAAGTGAGAGGTTTAGCTTGCTAGAAAACCAGGTTCAATCCACTATTTTCTACATAGGAAAATGCATGTACCAAGTCGAGAATATTACAATTGTTAACCAGTTGTTTGATGTGTTTTGCAATCAAGTAAAAGCCCATTAAACATATACATTGATAGATTGTTATTTGTCATTGTCCTTTGGGATGTATTTTGATCATTGTTTGAACGATTACAAACGATCCAATGAATCCACTTGTTAGAATGTTCAAAGAGGGTAAATTAGGATGAAGATTCGATGGTTAAGGATGTTTTTTTGGATAGGACTTGGATTTGTATTTAAAGAGAACAACTTAGGGAACCATAAATTAGTTATTGCAAGAACTGAGAATTTGGTAACAGCACAACTGTCACTATGGTATATGAATGCGTATTTTTACATTGCGCACATCAGAACAGGCGTTCCTATTTATATTTATCACTCGCGGATGGGAGAAGTACGGAGGTGTTCGATCATTAAATATAGTCTAGTTTCAATTTGATTGACATTATTTTAGTAATGGCCATTGTTTTGTATTGTTGTTTGTTTATTTCATTGGGGAGGGTGTAATCATTTTTTCTCAGCAATGCACGAGACACTTTCTTAGTTTCCAATGTAAATATCGGCTTTGACGAGTTTACGTTTATAATTCAAAGTACATTTAAAAGAACACAGTTCCTATGTTCCACGCATTGCACGTATTGGATTTATCAAAAGGACTATAACTAAAAGCCAAGCTTCTTTTTCTTTTCTTTTAAACTTTTTAAAGACATTAAGAGAGACGAAGGCTTAAGAGAAGAAAATAAATTGCAATTACCAATATAATTAATATTTCAAGTTGTATATTTTTTTTTCATATATAATCGGCACTAATTTTGGGACTTGTCCGAGACATTGCTGCTGTAAATGTCTGATATAAATTCATATAAAAAGCTTCAACCAGGGGACAAAAAGAACTACCAAGAGGACTATAAAAAACGTAAATCTAAGAAAAACAGACAATATTCAATATTATGATCAAAATGAAAAACGACGAAAAAACAAGCAACAATCTAAAAAAAAAACAGTACACAGAATAACCAAGACATAGCAAAACAAACCCCAGAAAAACGGGGATAGATCTCAGGTCCTCCAACTGGTATATATATTTTGTTTCTCCTGTGGCACCCGTCGTATTTGCCATGACATTAACAATTACATGATAATTGGAATTTTGTGATGTCATATTCGATAAAAGGATGACGATGAATGCCAATTAGACAACTATCCTCCAAAATCATATGGACAAAGATGTTATTTTAAGTATCAGTCATTATATGGTTTAACAACGTACTAAATTCGAAAAGGTCTCATGCTATCCATTGGCTTTTAGCAGAGCCTTTTCTTTCTCAAAATTAAAATAATCTTGTTCAAATATTTGACATGACAATTAATTTGAGCTTTATTTGTTAAAATATAGACATAAACGAATAATAAACTGTTCAAGATACAATGAAACATATGAAATTAGACAAAAAATAAACGAACGACATCTATAATATACACAAAGAGAGCTGTATTGTATTCTTTAAATATCATTTGAAACCCAAAGCAATTTAAACAAGTATTTCTATCTATTAACTGTTATAAAGAATGTACACTATCATTTTAATTTCTGTCTGAGTCTGGCTGTATCAATGAAAAGAATGTTTTCTTTATTGATTCATTTATTGACAAGAACCCCCTTCATGATAATTTGGTTTATATTTCTATAAGGTTAATTGACATGTGAAGATTATGTCTTCAGTATTTTAAATGTCAGTGTCAACAAAGTCTCTAATATGAAATTATGATATTAACAGATGGAAATTAACCGTAACATGTCATATTCATATCAGATGGATTTATAAAATATTTTAAATGGTATGTATATTGTGTTTGGAAAGAAAGTATTCGTGTCAGTTAAGATTACTACGTTATTCTTAGTTTGAACGAGGATCATAGCAATGTTGAAAAATAAGCTTTGCATACTTTTTTTCAAATGTATTTGCTATGTGAAGTTTTGAGCTCATTTTTTGCCATTTATCAAAAGGTGGCTACATTTGGTAGAGATGGTTTTTCCTTGATGGCCCTAGAAGATATAAAAATCATTGCTTCAGGTTCGATCTTACTAACAATCTATCGAAATGTGATTACATTTGGTAGCGATTGTTCTCCTTTTTGTCTCTGGTACATGTGGTCGTTATTGCTCAATTTTAACCATTTATCAAAAAAATACAACTTCCCTACAAGAGAAACGTTCATCTAGCTATACAACCAGGTTAATAAACCATTTTCTACACAAGGAACTGCCTTTACATAATCAGGAAAAGGACAGTTGTTTTCCTTTGTTTGATGTGTGATTTTTTGATTTTGCCATTTGATAATGGGCTTTCCGTGTTGAAGGCCGTACCTTGACCTAGAACGGTTTACTTTTATAAATTGTTCTTTGGATGGAGAGTTGTCTCATTGCCATTCATTCCCCATCTTCCTATATCCATTTCCGTTTCTAATTTTCCTTTGAGTTCGTTTTTTTTAACCTTTTGTAAGAGATGGTTTTCCTTTTTGACTTGGGTATTTTGACAACATTTGTTGATTATGTATCGAAGTTATGAATCAAAACATGTTCAAAACACCCCTGTGACATACTAAAAAGATAAGGGAAACCAATTACATTACTTACAGAACAACTTATTAGAATCATCGTCATACTTCTAAACTATGATAGATAGCCTTAATGAAATTAAGCTAGCTATAAAACCAGGTTTTAATCCTTTTCTACACGAGGAAATGCGTGTACTATTAATATGACAGTTGTTTTCATTCATATGATTTTTTTGAGCTTTTGATTTTTGCCATTTTATAAAGGAAGTTCCGTTACGAGTTTCCCTTGAAGTTCGATATTTATTATATTTTGTTTTTTATAGGTAAATATCGCATCTGATAGTTTACCAACTTCAATGTGCACCGAAAACAATTTCGCAGTCATTAAATTTTCAAATCAATATTTCTAAAGATACTTATCAATGAAGTTTGTAGAAAAAAGTTCATCGAATGCAAGTGCAGTCAACAAAAATACCAAATGTAACCAAGAAAGAATAAACATTGTAACTAAATAGTATTTAAATTATAATGCTCACAAAATAGGGACAAAAAAATAATGATTTTTACAGTTTAGAAGATCCTCTTAAATTTTTGAAAAGTTCAAATCGGAATTATCTCGTTCGTCATGAATAGTTCCATAAAAACTAAAACAAAACGGCAGTGCAAACTTATTCGTAAACGGTCTATAATTTATTTTTTACAATATGATTAAAATGAAAAATCTCTTAAAAAACTTCTGAAGTCAGTCCTACTCCTAGCATGCTTTCATCCTCTTTTCAATAATTTGTGCGTGGGATTCTAGTGTGAAATCAAATTTCCTATAAAGTAATCAAGCACAATTTTCTGTTCAGTTTACCCTCTTTATGTGGAACTGGCAGACAAAGTATTTGATGCATGGAGATAAATATGTGGGGGATGATAATTAAATCTTCTGATGTGATTTCACGTTCTCTCAAAGGACTGTCTGCTAATATTGACGTTTCTATTCTTCGAGAATAGTTTGATTTTTAATTCATTAATGTTACCATTTATCTTACAATTCGAGACCTTAATTAAGTTATATTAAGTCTGAAGACCATATTGTGAAATATAAACGGCTCTTTAGGGAGATCATACTATTTCTGTCGACACAAACTTTGCTTATCTTCAATGCAACCGATTTACCACTTCAGAATATCGCCATATGTGTCAAAATTAATTACATAAATTTAGAAAAGTACTTATTAATTACTTGCGTTACAAATTATGAAGTTACTCATGTAGAAAATCTTTTACCAGTGTCATTTATGTAAAATGATAATAATTCAATTCATATACTAGTAATGAAATGTGCACTATATTGATCTTATTTTATATGAATAAAATCGTTTTAAATTGGTTTCTGCGTGGGAATGTCACAGCTGTACCCAAAGAATAAATAGACACCCTTTCGTTTACGATAGCCAAAGATTTTTTTTTTAACTAAAACAGCTATTTTGATCTGAACCGATATGATACTGAAGATTAATTTGATGACTGGTGTTTTAATTAAGATTGGAGCTGAGTGCCTCAGAACTCGCAACCTCAATGGTGACTGGCTAGTGATTACAGTAGTACGTAGAACTACTTTGACCACTCAGTCACCGAGGCTCTCCGGATTACTGAAAAAATCATCAGTTCTGATATTTCCGATAGAGTTAATTTTGAACCACCGAAAATCTAGGAAAACATTGCATGAAAAGTAAAACCACAAAAATACTGAACTCAGAGGAAAAATTCAAACGGAAGATCCTAATCTCATGACAATTTCAAATGATTAAAACACATCAAACGAATGGACAACAACTGTCATATTCCTGACTTGGTACAGGCATCATCAAATGTAGAAAATGGTGGATTAACCCTGGTTTTATAGCGCTAAATCTTACATTGTACGACAGTAGCAACACATTCAATTATAATGACAATGATGCGTGAACAATGAATCTGAAGCGCTTTTGTGGATGGAACTTTATCTTGAACGCCCAAAGACGGACAATAAACTTACTTGACTGCTTTCAAAATTATAAAGAAAATACCAGATATCTTGAAACATCAATTCAAAAATACCTATTAATATTCAGATAAATAAAGGCAATAGTAGTATACCGCTGTTCGAAAATCATAAATCAATTGAGAAAAAAACAAAAATCTGGTTACAAACTAAAAATGAGGGAAACGCATCAAAATAAGAGGAGAACAACGACACAAAATTAAAACGTAACACACAGCATCGAACTATTATATAACAATGGCCATTTTCCTGACTTGGTACAGGATATTTTAAGAAGACATTGCATACAAACAGCACATGTCATATTGGGGTCACTGAACGGTCTAAACGGATTGACAGGTGTGGTAAATTATTTTAGATAAATATAGTTTTTGTAGTATTATAAGTACTAGTTGGCATCATTTTCTCTATTTTCTTATGCAATTTTATTTCTTGGTATGTTTATTCTTCTAAAATTAGTTCTGTAGTACTACTTAATTTCTTTTATTGTGATCAGCCATGTGTCAAATTAACGTGTGTTCTTTCGGTCATGTTTATTGAGTACAAATATTGGCTACATTTTTAACACCGCGTGAGACAAATCTTAAAATGAATATCGGTATACTACTGTTGCCTTTACTAAGCAACAGCAATGTAAAGTTATAAGTAATGGACACTTATTCCAAACTAATCAGGACCAGAATATATGTTGCAAATCACATGTGCCAGTCACCATGACAAATATGAAGTTGCATCAGCAGAAAATAAAATCCTACCATTGTGTGTGTGTGTAAATCACATGACTTAAACTGCCTGATAAAAGAACTCGCTTCGAAATTCAACAAATACCCCATGACGCCAAATAAGGAGGCAATTCGAAATTTTGGATTCTTTGTTTCTTTGGAATTTCAATTAAAGACGAGCAACTGGATCCTCCTTCTCTGCATTTGATACCTAAGTTACCTAAGTGTTCTAACAAACAACGTTATATTGTTGGGTAATACAAGAGTTCCACGAAACCTTTTTCTAGATTATAAACACTTTTATCATTAATCTAAGTCGGGCTTCAAAGGTGTTATAAAAGTTACTTATTTCAGTGGGGTGTGAATGAGATGTTAATCCACACTAAAAATGACCGAAGATCTGAAAGAGTACATACTTTCTAAGACTATGGTGTTGCTTAGTTTTTAGTTTTCTATGATGTGTCTTGTGAACTATTATTTGCCCTTTTGTCTTATGCTATTGCGTTTTCAGTTTATTTTCGAAGTATGAGTTTGAATATCACTCTGGTATCTTTCGCAACAATATTCAAACATTTGAATTTTCTACTCATTATACAACTATTCTCCATATATTGGCCAACATAGATACACGTCTCTTGTCTTTATATTTCTTTATTGACAACATATCTAATACGTTTGGAGGACTTTTTTTAACAAACATTGTGCTATTATATTTTTTGCTTATATATTGTGTTTCCTTGTTGTCACAATTTTCTTTGTTTTGATTAAGATTATATTAAAATGTTGACTGCTGTTCATCATTTTTTTTTACCTTTTCACCCTATTATGTCTTATTTTTTTTGGCTCACACAAATGTTGTAAATATAATGGAATCCCTGTACGACTGCCATAAAAGTGAGCTGTTTAGCTATTAATCAAACCAGGTTTACTGAGAAACCAGACGTTTGATATCGTGAGGCCATGAGGTTAAGTGAGAACATCAACTCGACCAACTGCCTTAAGTAATAACTATACCAAAGCATGCATAAGAAGATATAAAAGAGGGAAACTGATCTTTAGCAAATCAACATCTCCATCCACCAAAAAAAAAAAATGCCGATAACAACATGAAACATAAAACACAACTACAGCTATACCTGCAGATATTTGGATTTAGTCTTTTAGGAGGAAAAAGCCAACAAAGAGGATAAGTAGATAATATGGTAGAAGTTTTAGTTAAAATGTAGAATGAATTCATGGTAGAAGTTTTAGTTAAAATGTATGATGAAATCATGGTAGAAGATTTAGCTAAAACGTAGGATGAATTTCTTACAACTGTGAAATTCAAGGGAATATTTGTTTCAATCCTTCTCCGTATGCAACTATGATTTGGTGGTATTGTACCTCATTATTTTGATCACCTTCAATCATTTATAAATCGTTTTTTATGTTTTACATTTAGTTTACCCGGAGCATTTTTAAACTTACTGTACGGAATGAGTTTTGCGTATCATCAAATCATGATCACATAAAAGAAGCGTTGATCCATTGACCCCAAAAAATTACAAGACAGACGGACGTTGACCTTTACCACACTTCCCGATATAACACATTTTGAAATGATATTCTTATATCTTAAAATTTCGTTTGATAAAAGCTGTGACATATGTATAGTACTATATGTTTTTGATAAAAGTATTTTTTCATTGAATAATTTTAGATCAAACGTCTCCAAATTCACTTGATTATATATTTTTCAAAAATATTTTACTTTAAAGAACTTTGAAATTAATTAAATGGCTTTTCAATTAATAGTATATGTTACATTTCTTAAAGTAATATTTACCGGACTAGAATTAACGTGGACTTAATTACAGATTTGTTGTTGTTGCCCTGACATATTGGTATGACCTTTGACTTCATTACAACAGAAGGGTATTGTATCGAATACTTCTTTTTAACCCTGGAGGATGATTGATTATTATGGTAAAAAAAGAAAGATAAAGGAGAAAAGAAAATTAAAGATAGATTTGGATGTTTTTCACATACTTTCTTTCGGTAATTATTGAAATGAAAGTGTCAGAAAGGGCACTGGACAAAAATTAAAAGGCAATATACAGTATCACGCAACGTCGTAATAGTTTTTAAATGACATACTTTTACCACCCATTATATTCGGGTTAAAATTGATGGAAATATTGGTAAGGTCATCAAGTTTTCTTTTATATAATTCCCCTAAATGATTATTTCATGCAAGGACTTATATATTTGTTCTTTACAGGAACATCGGATGGTCATATATCATAATTTAGGTAAATGTAACATTATAAGTACATATAGGGTGCTTAAAACACAGTGACAGTCTCCGAACGAGAGTACATAGATCAACTAATCAATTGCAAGATTCGAAATGAGAACAAATAAGGCATGGATTTGTTTTGCAATGAATTAATCTAACCTTGAGCATCTTTCGAAGGGTATTTGTTAAAATATGCGTTTAAAATGAACAAATCAATCTAATTGGTGTAAATTGTAGTATATCTGTCAACTTCTGTTATTAATTTGCTTATCTTTACCATTTTAGAAATAGCAATTTTGTTAAGTTCTACTAAGAGACACATTTCTTATTCAAAATTATGTTTACTTTGCGATACGATCTTAATATATTATCATGGGTATCTTTATTACACTATAAAAAGAGCTTGTTTTGAGGATTTTACAAATTTTAGTCTACTTCCTTTTGAAATGGAAAAATTAATTTTGTAATTTTGAACAGATACATCTATTTGCAACTGCTAATTGACTTAAATCTAGTACTATCGACGTTTAGAAGCATTGTCATTTCTTATCTGAGTGGGAGTTTAGATCAGTATCAATATAGTTTCGAGGACAAACATTTTATTTGTCAAATAGCTATTATAACAATTAAAAGAATATTCATCAACACACTCCAATAAATTTTAAATGTCTGTTCTGCTTCTAAAAATAGATAGTAGTTTATTTTCATTACCTTATAAACGCGAGTGGTATATCACTGGTTATTTATTAGCGTTTAGTCTCATCACGACTACATTTATTAGCGATAGGGTTACGAAATCGCATATCAGAAATGTGTTTCCATTCAAAATTATCAAAAAGGCATCAGAAAATATATTATTAAGTACGAAGTGGTTCATAAAGATGCCGTAAAAAACTGTTTTATTAATATATATACACTTAGTATCGAAGCTTCAATCTGTTGTAAAAATATGACTTCAGAAGAGATAAAATTACAGGTTATCTATAGAAGAGGCATTTACGACCCACGTGGAATTTTATGTTTGGAATATGAATGAGAAAAACAAGTGCATCCTTCCGTAAAACCTTGTTTCAAATATGATTGTTCCCAACTTATCTTGTAAATGTAAAATACAATGTTAAACAGCAGTGAAAAATACTTGAATCATTCACTGTATGTTTCCTGTTGGACTGAGCTGCTCATTTTACAGCAGGGCAAGTTATTTTTCTTTCAAAGTGATCACTGTGCAGTCGGGGATCGAACTGGCATAGTTATCCCTATCTCTACCAAATCGATTACTCCTATGCATCGTTCACACGAACATTTAATTCGAATTCGAATCGAATGCGAATCGAATTCACTTATCGCGTTCACACACTATTCTGTTTTAATTTAAACTAACTCGAATTGGCTAATTCGAATTATCCAATTAGCATTAGAAATACGCTTTTGTTGAATAAAATACGAATCAAATTAATGTCATTTGGACAGTAAAGTGAATTTGACGCACATTGCAATTCGAATTAGAATTGACGTTGGGACGTAAAACGTTTCGAATGCGAATTAAACTAATTTGAATTAGTTAATCCGAATCGAATTCGAATTACGTGTGAACTTAGCTCATTTGTAACGATGATTACGGATAGTCCTAGAACTGAGATAAAAATCCTACTCTATAACAAGCTTTTTTGTTTTGTTAGAGCGACGGTTCACTGTGACACGGGTATCGTTACGCGCAATTTTCAATTTTACGGACGCCATCATGAGTTGTTTGATTGTTTTTGAATATCACATATTAACTGATTTGTACTTTCATGAGCAATACGAGGGGTGTCACATTTAGAACAAGATCTGCTTACCCTTCCCTCCTGTAACAATGTAACATTGTGAATGCAACTGACTGACTGAAGTTTGTTTATAGAAATTTCTCATACTTGTTAGAATTGTTTGCCATCATAGAATCGTGTGGCTGTGGCCATTGATTGACGTCCTAAATTATCACAGATTATGTGAACGTTTGTCTTTAACGACCACTGCTCACTATGTACTTGTTAAAGACACTTAAACTGTGGGGTTACCAAAGGTTTTCAATACCTAAATAAAGTAATTCGAAATATTAATCATGAATAAAACGATGTTATGATTTATATCAATAATATAAATCAAAACATAAAGGTTATTCCTGATTATTTTTTCGGATTATTTCATTACTAGTATTAAAGGCGTTAAGAACCTTTGGTGACCCTATAGTTTAAATTCTATGATAA
This sequence comes from Mytilus trossulus, assembly GCF_036588685.1. Lineage (NCBI taxonomy): Eukaryota > Metazoa > Mollusca > Bivalvia > Mytilida > Mytilidae > Mytilus > Mytilus trossulus. The sequence goes on from NC_086379.1 coordinate 64,928,061, forward strand.
GTAAGTGCTGAGCAGTGTCGTTACAGACAAACGTTCACATAATATGTCCCAGTCATTGGATGAATTAATGACGTCAATCAATGGCCATAGCCACACTGTTTTAAATATGATTCTATATATTGTACAGCCATTTTGTTCCGACTACTTTTGCAGAGATAGTGGGATTTTGGCTATTTTTTTCTAAGTATTGTACATTGTATCTATAACACCAGGTGTATGCAACTCTTCTGAACACGTTTTGCATTATAACCTCTAATATATGGGGCTCAGATTTTTGTTTGTATTATAAATAAAATTGTCTGCTGTGAACGCAGGTCCTCTGAGATCATGTTTGGATTGTTTGCCTCAATCATTTTCATTTAATCTTTTTTTTAAAGGGAGTTATGGAACATTTTTCATATAATTTGATTCTACTTTTATACAGCGCATGTGAAACCTCGCAACAAAATAGCAACCTTGTAATTTTAATCTGGTTCTTATCATTCACTTATATTTAAAATATTTTCCAATGGACGTTAAGTAAACAATCAATAACTTCAATCATTATGATTTAATCAATTCAAGTCTCTCCAAAAAAAACATTGCGCAAACTTCTCTATATATGCTATTTTATTTTTATCTTGGAATATATCATCGGGAGTAAAATTCCGTGCACATGTTGTTTGCAACCTATTCACACTATTTGATTTATTAATTAATTAATCATAAATGGATACCCACATAATTCATTGTCGGAAATCGTGTTATTTTACCAAAACTATAAAACATGGAAAGGGCAAAAATGTATTTTTAGAATGAGTTACTCCTTCTTGTTTTGTTGGAAACTACGGATATCAATTTTAATTTCTTTGATTCCTTAGATACATGACTTTTACAGTCATTTTACCAGACACATTTCATTATAAAATCAATGATATAAAAAGCATTTTGTCTGTTATTTAAAACATGGATTTATTTTCATTCTTCGATTCTTTATCAAAACCAAATCATGAAGAAAAGGTGTATAAGAAAGGACTAAAAATCAGGATGAGTCTTTCGGAATTCCATTAAATTTTAATTAAGTTATTTTAGTAAAACCTTTAATGAAAAAATATGTATTACAACAGGACTAATTCATGTGATAATACTATTATCAAGTCACGAGTGAACTGATTGCTTATGAAATATAAAATCCAGTCTGGTCTACTAGGCGTTTTTGCAATTTGTCTACAGAACTATAATACAACGACCCATAAAAATAATTTTCGGTGCACCTTAAGATTTACTTTGATCAAAAGCTGTGTCTTTAATAATTTAAGAAAAATGATTTTTTTAAAATGCATTGCGCATTGTGTCAGCAAATGTAATAAACTTTGAAATAAGATCCACCTTTGAAGCATACTGTTTCATAAGGGAAACACTAAATAATATAATCAAATACCACTTTTGAAGTGTTTGATTAGGGAAACTATATATTTACAACAAAAGGGAAACACTAAATAGTATTTTTGAATACCCCTTTTAAGGCAAAGTGTTAATTTCACTAAGGAAACTGCATTACAATTTACAACAAAAGAGACGAATGATATATGTTTTTTATTATTAAAAAGCGCAATTTCAGTAATATCATATCCTTATATGAAATCATTAAAAGTTTAAAAAATCTGCTCTGGTATTTCTAATATTTAAGAAGAACAATTCCCTAGACACAGGAATTAAATCGTCCTGGACGTGTGTCTAAAAGAGGGAAGAAAGATACCAAAGGGACAGTCAAACTCATAAATCTAAAACAAACTGACAACGACATGGCTAAAAATGAAAAAGACAAACAGACAAACAATAGTACATATGACACAACATAGAAGAATAAACAACACGAACCCCACCAAAAACTAGGGGTGATCTCAGGTGCTCCGGAAGGGTAAGTTAACATGCACATCAATATTTATCTAAAACATCATAAAATAGATTATCATCTCATGCCATATAATACGTGAACAATTATTGCTTTTTGAAATGAACATTTGAAGCTTTGCTTTCAGAATTTAGACCAGCTGGTTTATATTGTCAAACTACGGTCAATTTTAGTTGTAAAATTTTCTGACATTTGTTCTCTGGTGGAGAGATGTCTCATACGACATCTTTTTATTTTGATACACTGTGTATACATTTTTAAATCATGACATCGAAAGCGGTCAAATGATTTTACTTGTAATGAACAACAACACGGATGGAACTACTGACGCAAAGTTACTGTTTCCCCTTCTAGAGCACCTGAGATAACGCCCTGTGTTTTTTAGGGTTTGTATTGTGTAGTCTTTCATAATTGTTTTTCTGTGTAGTGTTCTGTAAAACTGGTATTCTTTTCGTTTCGTTGTCTTTCATTTTGGTCATTGTATTGTCTGTTTTCAAAGACTTATAAATACACTATGAGTGTCCCTTGGCATTTTTGTATACTCTTTTATTTTAATTGTAAATACAGACTTAAATAAAATTGAGAATGGAAATGGGGAATGTGTCAAAGAGACAACAACCCGACCAAATAAAAAAAAACAACAGCAGAAGGTCACCAACAGGTCTTCAATTTAGCGAGAAATTCCCGCTCCGCAAAGCACTGGATGACAACACATTTAGTGTGTCAATTTGGCAATTTTAATTGATCTTTATTAACCAAGCATTTTTTATACATGTATACCATCACATTGTTCGCTTTTACAAATTTTTTTTTTTACTGTAGTTAAAATTGTTACAAAGTTGTCTAGAAAACAGAAAATAGCATTTCAAATTGATAGTTTTTTAAGGGTCAACACAAAGGTTCAATTATTGGTTGAAGACTTTTTGTACGTCTTCTTATTAACATATTTCTTTTTGTACAAAATATCCCAATTCAGTTGATGCTGCTTGTAATACGACATCATATCTAGTAATTATGACATCTATAAGTTTGTTAATACTTAAGAGACGGATAGCTTAAATCTGATAAACTGGTTTTCATTAAATCTAATGAAGGCTAATCCTAAGAGGCAGTAAAATATTCTAAACTGGATGGGCAAATATTTTAAATATGCTAGTAGATTGGCAACTTTTTTTCTCGGTAATTCTCTCAAATTTTAGCTGCGGTCCTGAAATGTTACATTACTGCAGCGAAAATCCAGAAATGATTTTTATATCAAATATAGCTATGAAGATTATGATCAAGTCCTTATGAGAGTAAACTGCAGAAAAAATTGTTTTTTTCATCTTTGAAAATTGCTCGAATGAAAACTATTTGGACATTTACATTAATTCATGAATGAGTTTTAGACTACACTATGATTTTAATTTTGCAAAATTACTATTGTGCTGTATTTTCTTGCTTAAAATGCTATGTTCTAATACATGTCTTTTTTGCTTGTACTTATTTAGCTGTTAAAGGCCCCGAAATGACAAGTTTTAAACAATTCTAACGAGAAAACTAATGGCCTAATTAATGTGCAAAACAATGTACGAAAATCAAATATGTTACACATTAACAAACAACAACCATTAAATACAATCTCCTGACTTAAAGAAGACACTTACAGAATGTGGCAGGGTTAAGTTAGTTTAAAAACGCTAACCATCCCCTAACCTGTGACAGTGGTGTGACATTTCAACACAAGGACAGTCAAACTCTTAAAACCAATTGAAAAAAACAGACTCGTGGATACAACTTTATGTACAGTTAATAAAAACAGAGTTGACGTGGCAAGGTACTTATACATCCAAACAACAAAACGACACCAAATACAGATCTGAGAGTACTAGCAGTTACTGACAGATAGTTTAAAGCCAATAACAACTAATAAAAAAATTCATGCTTCTATATAAATTTGAGGATGGGATATGAGTGCAAATGGGACAACCCTCCATTCAACATACAATGTATTAAAAGCTAACAATTAAAGGTCAGAGTACTGCCTTCAACATAGAACATTGGCTCAAACTGAACAGCAAGCTATAAAGGTCCATGTCAAAAGTCCGGTCTTATTTCTTTAGAAATGTGTCAACTGTATACAAAACATCTGGGAGTATAAATGGAAGTACCAGTTCAGTACAAATGGAAGTACCAGTTTCATCACATTACGAAATGGAGATGACGAAGCAGTCACAAGAAGTAAATAAGAAGTACATTATTCAATGGAGGACAATTACAATTAATAAACGAAAAACTGACAAAAAGGAAATTTTTGTTGTCCACGGTAAATTATTGATACAGTTGTGATATAGAATCTTTAACTCGACCCAGTAAAAAAACCCAAACATATTAGTTCCTAAGCATAGCGGAAACTTTCTCAAGAAGTTATTTGTTGGTGAACTTTTGGTAACAAAAAGAAAGCCGTAGGACTTTCGATCCATGTTCAAAGTTTCTATTGTTTGTAAACTTTTGATTTTGCCATTCGACTATTCGTTTTAATTTTCCCTGGAGTTCAGTAGCTATGTTATTTTACTTTTTAATCAAGCAAAAACTATATGAAATTTGAACTAGAGGGTATGTTTACCTAGCTTGTTGCTCTGATAAGAACCACTGTTTTACACCCAAAGTTCCGTGTTTCAGAAGGCCTATTTTTTTGTGCATAAATTAGGCCTTTAATTTTCTCGTTTGAAATGTTTAACATTTTTCATTCCGGGGCCTTTTATGGCTGACTATGCGGCATTGTTGATCTTGAAGGTTGTACGGTGATCTGTAGTTGTTAATGTTTGGGTCGTATGGTCTTCTGTTGAGAGTTGTCTCATTGACAATCATACCGCGTCTTAATTTTTAAACTTACATGCCTTTAAAGGTATGTCGATTTTTAATAACACAAGTTAGAGTTTTGACATGAAATATATTTCACTTTATTTGAACTTGCACAAAAAAACTATTTATGCTTGAAGTTTCAGAATTCAGCATAGAAAGCATTGTGGCTACGAATAAGTGATTTTATAAGAATTTAGATGTAGACAAGTTCAAGAATATAATTTACTTTATCACATATATATTACTTATAAAATGTTTTGCTAATTTGTTTTCAATTTATTACGCATTTTCATTCCATCTTAATCCACCTCGTAATTTGTTATTCAAGGGCATGTTAGTGTTTCAGATAGAAAAATAAAGAAATAAATAGAAGCCAACATGAACTTATATTTCAAGGGCAATGTCTTTTTTATATGAATTCAAAATAAAGTGACTAGTCTGTTATATTATTATGATTTACTTTATTTAAAAGCGCGACAGTTACTCCATTTTTATGTGTGCATGAAACCAAATGTGGAAAAAGGTCTACACACTTATGAATTCATAGTACTCCTTTGAACACTCTCAAGCGCCTTAATGTTTGTAAAGATATATCGCTTATCGCCTCTAGATTTCATACTGTTGTCGTAAATTTGATGTTGTTTTGTACAACATACATGTGCGAGGTTTAGCTAGCTCATCTTCATAAAAAAAAATACCTGTACCAAGTCAGGAATATGACAGTTGTTATCCATTTGTTTGATGTGTTTAAGCTTTTGATTTTGCCATTTGATAAGGGACTTTCCGATTTTTTCTTGGTATTTCTTTTATTTTACTTTCTATCACAATATATTCAATATACATTTGTTTAACTGTGCTATAATCTGGACAATATTGTAAAAGGCTTAATGCCTTAATTGTAACACCAAAACTGTCCAGAAATCTGAAAGCTTTTGACTATTTGGCTAGAAAGCGTGATCCGCTTCTTAGTATATATTAAACGCGGTAATAAAATTCGATGATCCTATACCACACTCTGAAGAATTCATTGCATATTTGAGCACATGCCTTTGCAGCAAACCTGATGTAAAATGAACATTTGATCACCATGATATCCATAAAACTGCACTAAATAATGAAACATAGCCTAGAAGAAAATTAGCGTTCTTAGCCTTGATGTATCATGCTAAAGCATTACGTCATAACAACGCCCAATAAATCACAATCAACAACCTTGATGATGCATGTTACAGGTTATCTTATATTTGTACCTACATCGCACGTAAAGTATGATGTTTCAATTATGTGATGTTAAATAGAAAACCATGTACAAACATAAATTAAAGATTATCTGAATGATTGAGAGGAAATATATTCCCACCTTTAAAAATAAAAAAAATAATAGAAGATGGTATGACAAAATGTTTCTTTGGCCCCTGAATTTGAAAACCAATGTTGTATTAAATGTGTATTATTATGTTTATAATATATAATACTGTCAACCATCTATAATGATATTTTTGTAATGTTGTCTTATTTATAATAAGAAGATTTGTTATTTCGAATACACAGGCAAAATTTGCTCACGTGAATTTCACATGAATCTCACATGAAATTCACGTGAAAAATTTCATGTAAAATTCACCTCAAACGAGCTTATATATAAAACTCACGTGAAACTTTTCATGTGAATTTCACGTGAATTGAGATTCACATGATTCTCACGTGAAAATTTTCACATGGATTTTACGTGAACTTTTCCAAATAAAAATATTGGTATTTTTCGTGATTTTACTTGAATTTAAAAATTTAGATGTTGTATGAAATACTATATTTTGAAAATTCATGTGAATTTCACCTGAACAAATTCATGTAATTTTAATGTGAAGTTCACGTGAATTTCATATGAGATTCATGTGAAACTCACATAAACTGATTTCACGCGAGTTTCACGTACAAGCTCGTTTGAGGTGATATTCATGTGAATTTCATGTGAGATTCACATGAATTTATATTCACGTGAAATTGATGTGAATGAAAATTGCCTGTGTAGTCAGAAAAAGTATTACAGTCATTTCTTATAATTTAATTCTTAATTCCATTTTAACCCGGAGTAAATCATGACAAAACGTTGATGACGTCAAGGTCACATGACAAAATTATGTCTATGAGCTGATATACCAAGCGACGTCAGTCAACCATTAGACACGTTACACCCAAAATTAAATTTCGTCAGGGAGTAACATCAAATATCGGCTGATGTCTTAGTCGGGCATTGTGACGTCACAGACGTCTAGCTGCTGTATGTCCTTGCAAATACGTAGCTACATTATATTATAAAACATGTTGTACGTACCAAGTTTACAACAATATACAGTCCAATAGACCTTTAAAGTACTTTCTTCTTTAGTCTTTAGTACAATATTGACGTATAGAAAGGTTAACCTTATCACAGATTTCATCACAGTAATCGAATAAGGATATTTTAAAACATGCTTCTGTTTAAGAAAGATAGTTTTAACGAAAAAAACATGTAAATAAAACAAAGATAAATATGAACTACATGACTTGTTTACTGAAAGAGAGGGATAGAATATTAAAAGTACCAAGAAGCTACAGTGAGGATTCTGCTGACTTGATACGAAGCTTTTATTTATAATTCATTTCAATTAATTTAGTATGCTTATAAATTGTTAAGCACTATATAACGGGATTTGTTTTAACTAGAGGTATTATATCCGACGAAAAATTCATTTCTACGGACATATTTGTAGGAGTTTATTAATATGTTATATCGACAGACTCACTCACGAACTTAATGTTAATATAAAAATAAGCAGATGTAATATAATTGTCAATGAGACAAACTATAAATACCAGAACTCAAATGACGTGGATAAAAGCAATAACAGGCCACGGTTTTGTCTTCAACATTGAGCAAAACCCATACCGTATACTCAGCTAAGTTAGATCTGCAAACTGTAAAAACTAGTTTGAAAAAGCCGAGCTACATAATTCGGTACGAAGAACACATTAATTTAAAAGCAACAACAAAACGCACCATAATAAGAATTCTAGCAATTTGTGAAAGCTTATTCAAACTAAATTGTCAGTCAGTACACATCTAACGGATTTAGTGTTAAGATGTCATTAACAGTCAAAGATCGAACGCGTGACCTTATGCAATGAAATTAGCAAGTCAACAGTATCGACAGGATGTTGGATCACTGAAACTCATAACTCTACATATAAACCAATACATAATAAGGGGATCTTTTAATTTTTATAAAACACAATGTTGGTTCCGAAGCAATGTTTAAAGCCTTTTATAAATTTACTGTACAAATTTTAGATTTTTTTGAAAAACTAAGGCTTTTCTACCTCAGACATAGATTATCTTCGCTGTATTTGGTAAAACTTTTAGGAATTTTGGCCATCAATGCTCTTCAACTTCGTACTTTATTTGGCCTTTTTAACTTGTTTGGATTCGACGTCACTGATGAGTCTTATGTAGACGAAACGCGCGTCTGACGTATATATACTAAATTTAGTCCTGGTGAGTTTATTTACTATGGTATTAATCACCTTTACGAACATGCTTATTCACGGGACCAATGGGCATATATGAATTGTATCTAAGTTTACAGTCTATTAACATCATCCTAAAACTAGTAAGTAAAATTCCGTTTCTAATAAGAATTTTACAGGCAAAGTCCATCTTTCCAACCAAATATATGTATCTTTAAACCAATTAAATAAAAGTTAATTTGTGATAACGTAATCCACGACTTATTAATTTCCATTTAGTCATAAATTACGTCCATCGAAATTTAAATCGGAACTACAAACACGGGCATATCGAACAATGAAATATATACACGCGACAGGAGGGGGCCAATAAATGGACTTAACAATATGTCTAGGAAAAAAACACCATATCGACACTAACAGAACTATTTCGCCTTTGTATGATTCATGCTCGTGTGACGTCATAAAACTAGTATTTTTAAAACTTTTGGCAAATCTTTGATCGATAAAAAAATGACCGAGCATAACGCCCTTAAATTATTTATATATAATGGTATTAAATAATAATTTGTTCTGTTCTATTTTATTTCCAGGTTGCCTAAAATATAAAGTAATACTGGTTTTTGTGGAAGTCCTGTGTTTCTCAGGTGGTTCAACTGTGTATTCTTTGCATCCTATTGGCAAAAACACGACTAAAGCTTAGGCAAACTACTTTAAAAACAATTGTTATTTTTAGGAGGAGCCAATATTATATTTTGACGCAAGTCTTGTTACAGGTGTGTAACTACTCTCTGGCTGTTCCTTACAAGATAGTGTTGATACGTATCTTCAAACGTGTAGTAGTTTCTCAGAAGAGCAAATCTCATTCAACATGTGTGGTATGACGGAACAATAATAAAAAGTTTAAACGGATAACCACTTTATCTTGTTCGTCAAGTACAACCCATAGATTGACTAGCACTTATTGAACTTTCATCAACTGCTATCGGACTAAGGGTTGATTTGATACAGCTGTATTATAAATAATCTCGTTTTATCAAAATGTGTTATTACTTGGATAAATATTAATAAGATATTACGTATTTCATACTGCATTAATTTCATTTTCTATCTTTATAATACTGTGGCTATTTTTGAAGACAAGAATACTCATTACGCTTACTTCTATCATTCACAAGCACGATCAACGCAAAAAGTCTTATCCATTGAGCACTTTTGAGAGATTTTAGGCACTTTTTATAAGCAGTCACATCACGTTCCTGGTACTAAACACAACATTCCTCTTTAAAAGTTAGTCTTTTTTATGATGATTTAATGCCTGTTTTAACATTCATTAATTAAGTATTGTAATCGGGAACAATTTTCTAAACTGATTTTGATTGAAACTGCGGGAAATATTGTAATTTGTGCTTTATTATCAGAAAATTAGCATTTTGATTTATTTTTTAGGGGGTAAGATTGAGGATGGTTCTGACTTTCGGCTTATCCTGAGAAAGATACATAATTGGTTTCATTTTTTCTCTCTCCGTATATAATTTTATTCCACATAGTCGTTTGTTTTGCAACCGCAAACCAAGTTTGTAAGTTAAATTTACCAACAACCTGAATGAACTTTGGCAAAATACAGCAAAAGTAATAAATGGTAAGAACCAAACAGTGTTTTTTTTCATACTGTTTCCTCAAAAATGTGACTTTATGATCTTGAGGTTCACAGTCGCTGATCTCTCTCTGGAAGAAATTATATTCAAGAAAATGTCAAAATAGTTGATTTAAGTAATCAGTC